>NC_142465.1:25757575-26060606 GCF_049115385.1 Moschus berezovskii | reverse complement strand
AGACACAGTGAGAGATCAGAGTGTACTGACTCAGTTGTAGAATTTGGTGTTTAACACAGTAAGCATAGGTGAATGTGAGTTAAGTATTTCCAGAAGGTGGGTCCCACAGCCTTTCTATTTCTGGGGTAGCATCCCACTGCATTTTGCTGGTACTGCATTCTCTTTTTGGGGGTGGTGGTGGTTATAAACTGTACTGTTAAAAATGGGCTGTAAATAAAAAGTGCATCTCAGAGTGGTTCCTTTTCTCTTTCTGCTTTGGGTTAAGTTGACCAGAAAGAGATCTTGGGGGAGCTGTGAATAAGCTTCATGTTACTTTTTTGGTGCCGTAATGGCCCCTTTTGCGAAGAGCCATGTGTCCATGTGTCTATAATTGTGTCTTTAGAACGTCTGAGCTTCTACTGCTTTATAAATGCAGTCCCTTCATATTTGAGACCATTGTCCCAAGCAGTGCCAAGAACTGAAGGCAAAGGCCAGATGCCACGTTGCTAGGAGAGCCAGGTGACAGGGTTGGGCTGTGCAGAGTGGTGGTAGGAAGAGAGAAATGCAGCTGGTGATGTCAAAAGCCTGGTGAGATTTCCATCTCCTTTGCTGTTCATTTTAGAAACCATTGTTTGATGACTGTTTACTCACAGGAGGCTTCCCTAGTGGCTCAGAGGGTTAAAGCGTCTGCCTGGAATTCAGGAGACCCGGGTTCGATCCCTCGGTTGGGAAAAAACCCTGGAGAAGGAAATGGCAACCCACTCCAGTACTCTTGCTTGGAGAATCCCATGGAGAGAGGAGCCTGGTGGGCTACAGTCCATGGGGTCGCAAAGAGTCGGACATGACTGAGCGACTTCACTTTCACTTTCTTTACTCACAGGAAGATATAAATATGACTGCCGCCCTCGCTCTCTTCTCCCGAGTCATTCATTCCAATTTTCAGTTTTACTGTTTGGTTGTCATATCTCTCAAAATGCTCAGGTTACTGTTTCTTCCATGTGAGAAGAGTGGTTTTCAACCTTGGGGGAGTCACATACCTCAGAGAATCCTGTGAATGGTAGGACCTTTCTCCTAATCCACATATAGTCAGAATATTAGGGGTTCAGAGATCCTCAGAAGCTCATCAATGGACCCCTGGTTAAAACCACCATCCCCTGTGACCTCTCTCCCCATTTATCTGTAATGCCACACCCTGGCTTCCTGTCCTTTTTTATGTTGTAAATATTTATTTGGGGGTTTCCCTGGTGGCTCAGAGGTTAAAGCGTCTGCCTTCAATGCGGGAGACCCAGGTTCGATCCCTGGGTCGGGAAGATCCACTGGAGAAGGAAATGGTAACCCACTCCAGTATTCTTGCCTGGAGAATCCCATGGACGAAGAAGCCTGGTAGGCTACAGTCCATGGGTCGCAAAGAGTCGGACACGACTGAGCGACTGAACGGAACGGAACGGAACGGAAATATTTATTTACTTATCTGTGGCTGCATCAGGTCTCAGCGCGGCAGGCAGGGTCTTTGCTGGTGGTGCTGCAGCTCTCCAGCTGAGGTGCCCAGGCTTAGCTGCTCTGCGGGCAGGTGGGATCTGAGTTCTCCATTTAGGGATCGAACCTGGATCCCCTGCATTGGGAGACAGATTCTTAACCACTGGACCGCCAGGGAAATCCCTTCTTGTCCTTTTATAACACCTTTCATTGGCAGCATGGCGAATTGCTCTGTTTCTAGTGCTGGTTGAACGAAGGTGTGCTGTTTCTTTTGTATCATAGGCGAGGAGGCAGTGTAAGTTTCTCCAGGTCTACACTCCTTAGTATGAATCTTTTCCCCAGGTTATTCTGGATGTAGTGTCTAATGCATTCTTCTTTCTACCTGGGGATGATACATATGCACAAGAGGAGAAAATGACTATTGAGTTGAAATGTTAAGACATCTTGTATATGACTGTCTGTACTTCTGAACATGGACTCTCTTGAATTCAAAGTATTTACACATATTTACAGAATGGCATCCCCATCTGATGGAGTCTTTGATGGTAGAGCTAAATATAGTCAACTGGTTCCCACGGGAATCCAATCTCTGATTAGACAATAGGTCTTGAACTGCTGGAAAAAAGCTAAATGTGTTTCTGAAACTACAGTATATCTGAAAAATAATGTAGATTTTCAGGATTGTGTGTCCATCCACTCCAATTTGGAAAGTGCTGATTTATGAGGCTAAAATCTTATTCTAAGAAATTGTTTTTTAGTTAATAATAAAGGAAAAATAATTCTAGTGATAGGCAGAATATTGCCTCTCCTCCCCACCCCCCAGCCAAGAAGACATCCATGCCCTAATCTCCCAAACCTGTAAATATGATCAAAGGGACTTTACAAATGTGATTAAGTTTAAAGACTTTGAACTGGGGAGATTTCTAGTTGGGCCCAGTCTAATTACCTGAATTCCTTATACTTGGAGAATCTTTCCAGGCTGTGATTAGAGAAAGAGATGCAGTAGCAGAAGCAGGGTTACATAGATCTACATCACTGGCTCTGAAGATGGAGGAAAGAGGCCACAAGCCAAAGAATGTGGATGCCCTCTCACAGCTGAAAAGGCAAGAAAATGGATTCTTTCCTAATGCCCTCAGAAAGGAGCCCAACCTGTTTGACATATTGACTTTAGCACTCGGTTACCAAACAATAACCTGTGAATGATGTATTGTGGTGTCTAGTGATAAAAAACTCTTGAGAGTCCCTTGGACTGCAAGGAGATCCAACCAGTCCATTCTAAAGGAGATCAATCCTGGGTGTTCATTGGAAGGATTGATGCTAAAGCTGAAACTGCAATACTTTGGCTACCTCATGCGACCAGTTGACTCACTGGAAAAGACTCTGATGCTGGGAAGGATTGGGGGCGGGAGGAGAAGGGGATGACAGAAAATGAGATGGCTGGATGGCATCACTGACTCGATGGCCATGAGTTTGAGTGAACTCTGGGAGTTGGTGATGGACAGGGAGGCCTGGCGTGCTGTGATTCATGGGGTTGCAAAGAGTCGGACACGACTGAGCAACTGAACTGAACTGAACTGAATACATTTTTTAGTAATAGGTAATAAGATCTTAGTAATACATTTTATATTCACCAGAAGCTCTGCATTCCTTTTTTAATAGCAGTTTGGTTTATCTGCAGTGATATTTTTTTATTCTATTACAAATTTAACTAGCTGTTGTTAGTAATATCTTGAAATGTAATTGTGTTATCCCTAGGAACAACTCATTTGTACAAGAGGGAAAATATGCACCTCTTTCAGATAATATTGTTGTCTCGTCTCTGTCAAAATTTATTGATAAATTGATTTTAAGAAAGAGGAGAAAGAGAAAGAAGGAGAGAGAGAGACAGAGAGACTAAGAAAGGATTTTGACAGGCCATCTCTTTCTTCAGGCAGAAATGTATTTAAGAGACTCTGAACAGATAAATATCTATCCTAGGGACGGAAATGGAATTTTTTCCCCCTACGGGAGCCCTAAATATATTTCAGCTAGTTCATTTGCATGAATCATTTACATTGACTTCCATGAACCATTCCTGGGTCTCTATTCTCCATATAACCCTTGACCTAACAAGATCTCTCCTTCCCTCCTCCCTGCTCCCCTTTCCCTCTCTCGTCCCCTTATTTATCATTCGTTCCATTCATATTGAATGTCTACTCTGGGCATGACTCTGTGAAGGCATCATGGGAATCTCTGAGAAATAAACGCAGAGTCTTAGCCACAACAACTGACAGTCTTCTGGCAGAAGAGCATGGGCCTAAGGAAAGGTGAAATGACAAGAGATGTTTATAAAGTGTCGTGCGAGCCAGTGCCAGTGGAGGATAAGAATAGCTGAAAGCATGGGTCATGGTGATGGCAGAAGCAGCATCTGAGTACCCCACTAATGTCAGGCTCCTTGGGTATGTTTTCTCTCTTTATCCTAAACAAACTTTTGAAAGAGAGTATCCCCATTTATGTAATTCTGGAACATTGAACTCAGTATTATAACTGACTCAGGTTCCCTTGAGTTGAAAATCCAACTTCATCTCATTGGGACACACTGCCATTGGTGTGCCAACATAGAAGTGTTCCCTGCGGATCTCAGGTCTTCCTGGAGGATGTGACTCATTTATCAAGCATCTGCTACTTGCCAGGCACTTGCTAGATCTATTCTCTCATTTGAAGAATGAGGAAAGTGGGCCCTCGACAGGTTCAGTAACTTGCCCAAAGGGACATCCTAGGTGAGTGATAAAGCCAGGATGTGGACCCAAGTGGGCTGATTCCCAACATAATGCTGTCTGCTCTGCACCGGACTGGGTTTTATAACCTACTGCTGGGCAGGGCGGGAGGTCTTTTCACTCCTTTCAGCATGACATGGAAAGAAAACAAATTCAACAAGTTTTTTCACGAAGTACTTTGATAGGGGAAGTAGAAATGCTGTGGGGACACAGGAGGAAAGAGTTTCTAACCTGAACAAGAAAAAAAATAAACTCTTCCCCAAGGAAATCATAGTTAAGCTGAACCCTGAGGGAGGAGTAGAATATAACCAGATGAGGAGGATGGGAGCACAGTCATAGAATCATAGCCCCCAGCTTTCAATCAGCAATTGCTTCTGAAACAAGTCAGCTGCATGTACCAACCTCTTCAGGTAGGTCGCCGCTAGGTTCACGCCCCAACTGCATTTAGATCTTGACTCAGATGTCACATCTCCTTAAGGTCCTTCCTAACCACCCTACTTAAAACGAAACCACAGCCCCCACCCTTCCCAGTCTCTTTCCATGGCATCTGTTTTCCTCTATGGCATTTATATCCGTTCCGTTCCGTCACTCAGTTGTGTCCGACTCTTTGCGACCCTGTGGACTGTAGCCTACCAGGCTTCTCCGTCCATGGGATTCTCCAGGCAAGAATACTGGAGTGGGTTACCATTTCCTTCTCCAGGGGATCTTCCCGACCCAGGGATCGAACCCGGGTCTCCCACATTGGGGGCAGATGTTTTAACCTCTGAGCCAAACTTACCACATCTTATTTATTCATTGCTTTTGATTGTCTATTTCTTCCTATTGGGACACATGCTTTATGCAGGCAGATATTTTTTTTTCCCCACTGTGTTTTGTTCACGGGTGAGTCTTAAGAACCTAGAACAGTGCTTATAACATGGTGGGCTCTCCATAAATACTTACTGAATGCACATTGAGATATGTACTTGTTCCTGATTTCATGACCACTGTGGCCTGTGAATCAGAGAAGCTCACTCAGGTGCTCTTGCTGAAATCTTCCTGATGGCCTTCGTGTGCCATGCTCTATTCTAGAGAGCCTGGGAGCCGCCAGGCAGTGTGGTGGGCGGGCACCTTTCAGCAGGGAACTTCTTGCTCCACAAAGTCTACATACAGATCACTCACAGAATTTTCTCTAACTTTGTGTGGAGCCGAGAATCTTAGTGTTCACTTCCACCCGTCACCTGAGCGCTGTCCTTTCCATTTTCTTCCTCTGCAGAAACATGTTTCTAGATCTCTTCGCCTGCTTAGTTCCCTGAAGCTCACCCCTGGGAAACATTTCTGTGCCATGATGTTTATTATACCCAAATTTAACATTGCCCTTTCTTATTTTCACTTATCTAGTAAGACCTTTGACTTTTGGTGACTAAAAATGTTTACATTTAAAAGAGTGTACTATCAACAATATTTGGCATAGCAGAGTTACCAGATAGATCCTGTTTTGTTTAAGCTTACAGCTTCTTTTATTTTCTCAGATAGGCTAGCCTATTTTACAAACATGGGCTGACAGTTTCTTGCCATTTCTGTCCAGGTGGAGGAATTCAAGCAGAGAACCCAAAGCCTGTGTGCAAAGAGCTCATGATTGCAAAGGAATCCAAAGATCTTAGAGATGAGAGTTACTCATTTTATGAGAGAGAAACAGAGAGAGAGAGACACAGAAAGTATCCAAATGTAACAAGTACTGTATAGAAGCTGTCTGACCAGGAAACTGTTCAGTTCAGTTCAGTTGCTCAGTCGTGTCCGACTCTCCGCAACCCCATGAATCACAGCACGCCAGGCCTCCCTGTCCATCACCAACTCCCGGAGTACTCTCAAACTCATGTCCACAGAGTTGGTGATGCCATCCAGCCATCTCATTCTCCGTCGTCCCCTTCTCCTCCCGCCCCCAACCTTTCCCAGCATCAGAGTCTTTTCCAGTGAGTCAACTCGTCGCATGAGGTGGCCAAAGTATTGCAGTTTCAGCTTTAGCATCAGTCCCTCCAATGAACATCCAGGATTGATCTCCCTTAGAATGGACTGGTTGGATCTCCTTGCAGTATAAGGGACTCTGAAGAGTCTTCTCCAACACCACAGTTCAAAAGCATCAATTCTTCGGCAATCAGCTTTCTTCACAGTCCAACTCTCACATCCATACATGACCACGGGAAAAACCATTGCCTTGACTAGTCGGACCTTGGTTGCCAAAGTAATGTCTCTGCTTTTTATTATACTATCCAGGTTGGTCATAACTTTCAGCTATTACTCCTTTACCATTCCTGCATGGAAGTTTCACAGAGGTTTGGAATTTTGTTGCTCTGGTGATGTACTAACTAACGTGAAAAGATTTTGCTTACAGTTACTGTATGACCTTTGGGGATAGTTTGTAGAATCACTGGTTAACTAGGTCAGCTCTATCCATATGGTATCATTATGGTCATTATGCCCGGAGAGGAATAGCAAACTAGAAATCAAAGCTAGAAAGAAAAGTATGAGGTAACATTTAGTCTCTGACTGCCTGAGGTGACCTGAGCTTCTGCACAGTGGTAGCCATACCTAGAATAGGCGGGGAAGGCCAAGGTCAGAATAGCAAACTGCTCCCTGCTACTACTTCCCTACTAACCTCGTTCCAGATCTTGGCTATAAAACAAGCTTGGTTTTCAATTTTCCCAGCTGCAGAAGCATCAACTTAAGGCTCCTTTTAGGTGGTCTGCCTCTTGTTTCTCCAATATTAATTCATAAAAAAAGCAGAAGATCATTTATAAGTCTTTTAATCAACCTATTAGATGTTTTGCTTGGTATCTGAACAGACAATTACCACGAATTCCTGAAGGCCAAAGACATAATTCTGAACAAAATATTGAAGACAGTTTCAGGTCTCATAGCTTGAATTTGGGGATAATTGTTTTCATGTGTTTCCTGCTGATGAATCACCCTGTAGTCATTTAATAGGTTGATTAAAAACATTTTCTTTTCTTTTCACAGTTTTGTTTTTCTATCACATATGTGTTTCTCTTTATCCCACATGAAATATTCCGTTCTGCAAGAGAATTCATGAATGGGAAAGAAGAAAGGACAAAGCAATGAAGTGCTGAGCATGGTGTCAGTTGGGACAAATCCTAAGGCTCTTCACACATGAAGGGACAACAGAGGTGGAGTGTGTGCCTGGTGGGAGCACATGGTGGCTGAGTCGGGACTAGGGTTCCACACTGGATCAGAAGCTCTGGCAGACTGGCAAGAGTTTATCTGTGAGTGTTTTCTGAAGTCACTGGGATGCCTAAACCACGCCCTCTAATCACACATATCACTCCCGTGACTCAACTTTTAAGACTCCTTTTGATTCATGGTCCTTATTGCTCTATAAAGATCATTTCCTTAACTGTTTATAGTTTAGAAAAAGACATGCAAGAAGGTTGAATCATACAAGGTAACTTCTAGAGTTAGGTACTTCATTCAGCATCCACGTGTGGAATACCTGATATGTATTGGCCCTGGTTTTTTTTCTAGGAACTAGAGATAGTAATGCAGAAGGAAATGGCAACCCAGTCCAGTGTTCTTGCCTGGGGAATCCCAGGGAAGGGGGAGCCTGGTGGGCTGCCGTCAATGGGGTCGCACAGAGTCGGACATGACTGAAGTGACTTAGCAGCAGCAGCAGCAGAGATAGTAATGGGTCCCTTACCCATGAAGCTTACATCCTAGTGGTGGGTGGGGAGTGGTGCAGGTGGACATTCAGCAGATAAGCCAATAAACAAATATGGTGATTTCTGCTGGTAATGTTTACCAAGGAAATAGACCTGGGAGTTGGGATTGCAAGTGATGAGAATGAGGTGGAGGTGGGGGAATTCCAGGCAGAGGGAATCGAATGTGCAAAAACCATAGCAGCAGACAACAGGGACTCCCATCCTTGCTTCATCAGCCTCAAAGTGTTTCTGGGAACAGGGAGAAGTTCTGACACCACTGAGGGGCGGGGCCCTCCTGCCAGTTGTTTCACATCAAGGGAAGTGCAAGCGCCCCAGGCAGCCTGGCCTCAACTAAGGACAAAGAAGACCAAGGAAAGAGGTCAATGGAAATTTACCCGTATTCGCTTCTTCATTTTACTATTTCACCTCTCCTTTGAGCTCTAGCCACTTCAGAAAAAAAATCTCTTCTTTAGGGCAGCTGCACACACAGTCCCCAGGGAAGTGCTGAATAAAAGTGTTTGAGGAACTTGTGTAAATAACTGTGTGAAGTGATAACGTAATTATACTGGGTTTAGATAAAATGCTTCATTAGGGGATGGTGCAGAGAAGGCAATGGCGACCCACTCCAGTACTCTTGCCTGGAAAATCCCATGGACGGAGGAGCCTGGTGGGCTGCCGTGTATGGGGTCGCACAGAGTCGTACACGACTGAGCGACTTCACTTTCACTTTCCACTTTCACGCATTGGAGAAGGAAATGGCAACCCACTCCACTGTTCTTGCCTGGAGAATCTCAGGGACGGGGGAGCCCGGTGGGCTGCCCTCTATGGGGTCTCACAGAGTCGGATAAGACTGAAGCGACTTAGCAGCAGCAGCAGCAGGGGATGGCGAGCTAGAGTCCATCAAGCCAGTGATCTCAATGGCGGTGATCCTTCCTCACCCACAGGGGACATCTGGCAAAAACTGAAGATAATTTTAACTCATAGCTTGAGATATCAGGTGTCTAGTGAGTAGAGGCCAGAGATGTTGCTGAACATGTGACAGTGCGCTGGACACTCCCCACAGCAAAGGATTACCTGATCCTGCACTAAGTGCTGAACTGGGGTTCCAGGTCTTTTACTAGCATGAATTTAATCTTCCGCACCAGTCTTCCAGTGTTTCAGGGCACAGAGGTGGTTAGGCACTTCTGAAAATAGGTAACCTTCCACATCCATCACGTGTTCGTGCTCAGTCACTTCAGTCATGTCTGCCTCTCTGCGATCCTATGGACTGTAGCCTGCCAGGCTTCTATGTCCATGGGGTTCTCCAGGCAAGAATACTGGAGTGGGTTGCCGTGCCCTCCTCCAGGGGATCCTCCCAGGGATAGAACCCACATCTCTTACGTCTCTTGAATTGGCAGGCGGGTTCTTTACCACTAATGCCACCTAAGAAGCCATCAGTGGGGTTCCAATCCCAGCTCTGCATCTTACTGGATGTGTAACTAAATGTGTACGTGAGACCTTGGCAAGTCACTTAATTCTTGCACTTCTGTTTCTTTTAGTTGTAAGATGGAGATAAGGCAAGTCATAAAGTGACTTTGAGGAAAAAGTAAAGTGATGTATTTGATTATTAACGAAGTCTGGCATACAGTGATTGCTCAATACATGTTAAATATTTGTGTGTGTGTGTTGCAGTTGCCTGGTTTCTGGGAATGTGATTGATAAATATCAGGAGAGTATGTGGGGATCACTTACTCAGTATATACCATCCCCCAATTCAATTCCATCCTTTCATTGATTAGCTGCTTCATGCCAGGCATTCTGCTGGGGATTTAGGGATGGATGACAAATATGAAGCAGATAGACATTGTGAAAGTTTTCTCTTTGGGTGCAGCTACCTGACGACCCTGGAGAAAATCAGTAGACATATTTGTCTTTCCTTTGAAAAGAGAACTGATGTTTTAAAGGCTCACTAAAACATCTTGTCTGTTTGAAGTGTGTGTGTCATTGTAACACTAGCTGCTGCAGCTAACCCTGAAGCATTATTCAAACTGAACTTAAAGTATCTTTGGTATCTACCAGAAGGTTTATTAGACAGTTTCTGGGGACAAATCCCTAAGTGAGTGTATTAGTCAGGGTCCTCCAGAGGCGGGGGGGTGGGAAACAGGATTTGCATACATGTAGAAAGAGATTTATTTCAAGGAATTGACTCCCATGGTTATGGAGGTTAGCCAGTCTAAAGTCTGCAGAGTAAGTTGGCAGGCTGGAGATTCAGGAAGAGCCACTGTTGCAGATGAGGTCCAAAGGCTACCTGTTGTCAGAAATTATTCTTCTTTGGGGAGGGTCAATCTTTTGTTCTAGTTGGGCCTTCACCTGATTAGATGAGGCCCACCAACACTATAAGGATAATCTGTTTCACTTAAAACCCATCATTGGAAATGGCCATCTCGTTCAAAGACACCCATATAGACAAATACAAAATAACTTTTGACCACATATTTGGTCATCACAGCCCAGCCAAACTGACACAAAGAATTGACTCTCACAGTCAAGAAGGCAATGTGGTCCAGGAAGTCTAAACCACCTAGGTTTCAAAAGTACTGCTGCCTCTAAAGTGTCTCTGTCAGATGTATGCTTGGAGGAATAGGCCAAGTGGCAACACTGGCTTTTCAATTGCACATGTTACCTTGCAGAAGAAACCTCATCACAAAAAGTGCCAACTCCCTTTTTCTAGAACACTGGAGAGCCTCTGGTTTTCTCATTGGCAGGTGAAGATCCCACCTTTTGTTAATGTAATTCTATATGGCATTTTTTCTGTGATTTTGTCATAGCTGGAAAGGAACAAATCTTTCTGTTTGGATAGTTTTCTTAGATTCTGCCATCTTTTCGAAGCTTATTGATATTGATAAGTTGAAACCTCATTGTCATATTTGTATCTCTTACTCTCTTAGAATAGTGATTTAAGAGCTCAACCCTTAACAGGAAATTTCTCTGAGGAAACTGAGCAGAGATATGAAAAATAAATTGTCGTTTGTTTATAATCAAATTCATTCCCCTTTAATACATTTTGCATTAGAAGCTGCCAAATCTAGTCTCAGCTTCCTGTTTGTCCTGCAACCTGGATACAAAAGTGTTTCATTCAACCACCCCTCCTAGTGATTGACTCCTTGCCAGGAACTCCCAGCATGCACTGCCATCTGTTCACCTCTCAGCTGCTTGAATCCACTCCCCTTTCTAAATTAATTCTAAAACCTTTTCTTCCAAATGCCAGTCCTTTGCCTAGTTCTTTCGGGCAACAGCTTACTCCAACCTGAGACAAAGTATCCGGCTCCATCCTGTACTCTCTAGGAGGAAACAACAGCAACACAACAAAGAAACCAAACTTGTCTCAACATATGTAAAGCTCATATAAATTGCTTAAAAACAGTGCTGCAGTCTTGAAGTGTGTATCCCTAACAGAATATCTGAGTCTAATTAGGTTCTTTGCTACGAGATTTGAACTGAAGGACCCTTTAGGACCAAATCCTATTTTTCTCTTCTTCAACTGCTGCTGGATCATCCAGGCACAAGAGTCCTTAGCGCAAGCCTTTGGGGGAGAAATGCTTCCAGATCAATAGTTATTCTTGCAGAAACTAACAGGACATTGTAGAACAACTATACTCCAATAAAATTAATCAAAAAGAATAAAGTTATCCTTTATTTTTAAATAGTTAAAATAGTTCTTCTTTATCTTTCTTCCTACTTGGCTCTTGGGTAGAATTAGCCACTTACTGTTATGTTGGAAATTTCTTATGAACACCTCGTTGGAAGTTAGGAAAGACTGGATTCAAGGATGGAGAAGGAAATGGCAACCCACTCCAGTGTTCTTGCCCAGAGAATCCTGTGGACAGAGGACCCTGGTGGGCTGCCGTCTATGGGGTTGCACAGAGTCGGACATGACTGAAGCGACTTAGCAGCAGCAGCAGCAGGATTCAGGGAGGAGGAGAAGATGGAGGAAAATCTGTCTCTTCTCAAATATTTCTCTATCCTTTGAAGATGCCATGTGAATAAAGGAGTGAGAGGAAAGATTTGTGGTTGCAGGAGGTTGACCTTGAGAAAATCCAAGTGTATTTATTTGCTAGAACTGCCATAACAACAGACCTGGAGACTAGAGTCCAAGGTGAAGGTGCCAACAGTGGGGTTTCCCCAGTGGCTCAGCAGTAAAGAATCTGCCTGCCAATGAAGGAGATGTTTGATCCTCAGGTTGGGAAGATCCCCTGGAGAAGGAAATGGCAACTCACTCCAGTATTCTTGCCTGGGAAATCCCATGGACAGAGGCTCCTGGCGGGCCACAGTCCATGGGGCCGCAGAGTTGGACATGACTGAGCAACTAAACAACAACAAAGGCTGTGAGAGAGAAGCTGCTCCCTTGCTGCCTCCTAGTTTCGGAGGGTCTGCTGGTCATATATAGTCTTCCCGGGCTTACGCATGCTGCATCCTGAATTCTGCCTTCACAGTCACATGGCTGTCTCCCTGTGTGCATATTTGTCTCTGAATCCACATTTCTCCTCTTTCATGAGGGCACAGTCATAGTGGTGTAGGGCCCCACCTAATGACCTCACCTTAATGTGATCATCTGCAGACCTATGTTTCCAAATAAGGTTACATTCACAGGTAATCTTACCTGTGGTTAGGACCACAACATCTTTGGGAGGGAATAATTCAGCTCAAAACACTTGGATTGACTGCAGGTGGAAAAATCCATTTTCTTCTTCTGTATGGAATTTGGATACGGAGGTTTCGGGGCTGTGCATGAATGTTACCTTCGGTGTTACAACTCACCAGTGCAAAGGCTGCTCCTTTCCTCCTGTCTTGTGTTGTATACTCTCTTATATAAAATTGCTTATTGCTTCGTTACTATCAGTAACTTTCTCCAAAGAATGACTATGTATGGTTTGGGGAAAGATTAATGAAATTTTCCATTTCAAGTACGAGAAATTGATCCAAACCATATAGTACTTCAGCAAGTAAGAGTGGCTTTTAGATTCTTGCTAGCTGTTCTTTCACTCACAATTCCCCATCTCCATCCCATGCAGGCATTCACATAATTCTAAAGCACCCAGGTGCATCTGCATGCAGACAGACAGACAGACACACAGAAAGTATGGTTTTCCAAAAGAAGACCTTGCTTTGGTCTGAAACAAGGATACCCAAACAAGGTATTGGTTTTAATTCCTCTGACATAAAAGGTTTCTTTTATCTTTTTTTTTGTTTGGCTTTGTGTGTACGAGTGCGTGTGCACGTGTGTTTTATTAGCCTCCACTTGTAGACGCTTGTTTCTTAGATGTCCAACCAGCTGTCTGCTGGCAGTAGAGGAAAAAGATAAACCTCTACTGGTTTCCCCCAGAGAAAACCTGCTTTATCTCAAGGAGCTGAGCTGCCAGGTGGCGTTGAGTAAACTTGGGGGTTACGATACAGTTAAGGCACAAAGTTCACCACCAACGTAAACCAGCCGTGCCAGTTCTGCTTTTTAATGTGCTTTAAACTGACAGAACCGAGCAATGTAAACAAGGGTGAGGCAGTGGCTTCGGGAGCAAGAGGGGCCGAGATCTATTGACAACTAATGGCTGAATGGCTACTTTAGCATCCTTATGCTTGGAATACCATTTTGTTAACTTGCCCACAAAACTTGCTAGGAAATTAAGGCTGAGAGGGGAGAAGGTATGTGGAAATTTTAAGAGAGAAATTGTCCGTTGCCTGCTGGGCTTACAGAGTTAGAAGGACTTTATTATTAGAGCAACCACTTCAACCATCTTGCCTTCTTAGGTGAGGAAACTGACACTTGGATAAATTAAATGCCTGGGGCTTTATGCTTTAACGCAAAGTTTCGGGACCTTGGGTCAATGTCTCCAACTTTGTAAATGGAGATACTAATAAGTGAACACTGAAGGTGATGGGTTTTTATGGGACTTTAATGAGAGAGGCACTGTCTGCATTTCTAATGTGTCACCTTGTGAGCTACCTTTCCTCCTTAGAGCAGGATTACTCAGCTAATTAGTCCCAGAAGAGGGACTTGACATCATTTCTTAGCTGGATGTTTTACCTTTGCCCATGTTACTTCAGCGAAGAAGCACATGATTTTGGAAATCCCCAAAAGAATGAGCGCTACGGTTAAATGAAAAAAGCTCTTTCCAAACAGTTGTTTCCAGCGGCTCCACCAGCAACTTTCACCAGAGCTGTTAATAATTAACCAAGGGGAGTGACCGGATGGAAACTTATCCAGGCCTCTCCAGTGTGTTGCTTGCCAGAAACGGTGTGAGAGGCAGCCAAAGGAAGGATGAGAGGAGAACGCCAAGGGCCTGTGAAAACACATATGCGCGATTGAATGTCCTGGCTCTTGGACAGATGGCACCGTGAGACACAGAACCACTTGCTCCATTTGTGTATTTACGGGTTCAGGACCTCATTTCGGATCCATATTCAGAAGAGTGAACCAAGGCTCTCGGTTTTCTCAGTGATGTTTACTTACTCGATAAAAAAAATTGATTAGTGACTTTCTGCAGCCTTATCTGAATCCCAGGCACTGTTTTGACGCTGTGACCTTAGTAAGGGATCGCATACAGTGGGTTTTTGAAGAGATGGGGACGAATGGAGGGGGTGGAAGAGAAGGAGTGTGTTTGAGGATCAAGCACTTTTGTCCATGCTCTGGTGCTTGGCAATGCTGCATCAAGACCAGAGGTCAAAGAATGCTTAAATTAGATGCAAAAGTAGAAGAACCGAGGGTCCCTAACTTCTCTCTAAAACACCAGTGAAGAAATTGTTTGTTAAGTGCCAGTGGCGGGCTGCCAGGTGAAGCCTGTGTCCCCAGCTTTGTTCACTTTCACCGTTTAGTTCCACTGAGCAGTTGGTAACGTGGCTATGTCACTGGATGCTGTCCTTTTCTCAGGAATGATCAGAATCTTGCCCAACAACGTTGTCAAAGTAAGGCCAGATCATTTTCCCACCCAGTTTCAGAATGAGCGGTCAAAGTGCTCCAGGTGATGTGAATTGGTAGCCACCCCAAGTTATCAAACACTCAGAGGCTGTCATGGCCACCACCATGCAACAATTGCTCAGTGGCTCCTTGTTGAACAAATAAGTGAGGGAAGAGGCTAATGATGAAGGCCGTTGCCCTTGATTTAGATGACTCACACCAACCTTGACTTGTTGGTCAACTATAGTTTTATTGATGGTACCTTGTTGAATTCCACCTTTTAGATCCAGACACTAAAGAAAACAAAGCGCTATCACTAAAAAAGCAAATGAGATGGATGATTTCATTTGAATTTTTCAAATGTTTAGCTCTCAAGTTGCAGAGGTTTAAGTGGGACTCCTCTCTTGTCAAAAATAAAGATAGTGATATCTTCACTGTAGGGTTGCTGTGAGCATTAATAAGTCAATACATGCTTAGGACACTGCCTGTCAATAGTGAGGGCTCAGTAAGTATTAGGTTTTATATTACCGTGTTTGAGTTTACTTTTGAAATAGTTTTTCTTTTCTGTTTATAATTTTTCATGTGGACGCATTATATAGTTTTGCATAAATACATCCATTATTTCACACATATATTTATCTGTTACTTAGAGAAGTCCTGTTTCTTTTTTTATTGAAATACAGTTGATTCACAAAGTTGTGTTCATTGCAGGTCTGCAACAAAATGATTCCGTTATATATAATGGAATCATTATATACTTTTTCAAATTGTTTTCCTTTAGAGGCTATTACAAAATATTGAGTATCATTAGTTTTGTTTTATTCTTGATGTTTAGCCTCATCTTCCGTCTCTCTTCTCCTTTACATACCCTCTGCTCCCCTCTCTGGCATGTAGCTCTTGCTAGTGACCTGACACGTGCTTCCACATTTTCCCCCTCGCTCACATGATCACATATACGCATATTATACTTACACATGTTTATGGGGGTGCTCTGTCTATTTCCTGTTTTATGACCATTGAATAATGCACATTTTCTTTCTCTTGCTGTTTTTTAATATTTCTTTGGTTGCTCTGAGCTTTAGTTGTGGCACACGGGATCTTTTTTTTTTTTATGTGAATGCTTAAACTTTATTTTTTTTTCTTTTTTTTTTTTATTGGAGGCTAATTATTTTACAATATTATATCGGTTGGTTTCGCCATACATTGACATGAATCCGCCCCGGGTGTACATGAGTTCCCCTTCCTGAACCCCCCTCCCACCTCCCTCCTCCCCTTATCCTCCCTCTGGGTCATCCCCGCACACCAGCCCCGAGCATCCTGTAACATGCATCGACTCTGAACTGGCGATTCATTTTACATATGATAATATACATGTTTCAATGCCATTCTCCCAAATCATCCCACCCTCACCCTCTCCCACAGAGTCCCAAAGACTGGTCTATACATCTGTGTCTCTTTTGCTGTCTCGTATACAGGGTTATCAATTTGCATCTTTCTATATTCCATATATATGCGTTAGTATGCTGTATTGGTGTTTTTCTTTCTGGCTTACTTCACTCTGTATAATAGGCTCCAGTTTGATGTTTGTTGTGGCATGGGGGATCTAGATCTCCACCAGAGATTGAAACCAGCCCCCCTGCATTGACAGTGCAGATTCTTAGCCACTGGACCACCCTGTTATTATTATTTTTCTCATTTATGAAGTATGTATAGCAATCCCTCCAAAGTGACTATTCAGTTGTAACTCTTTTTTTTTGGAGTGGTGGCGTAATAACTCATGGTATGGATGGGCTGTAATCTGTTTAGATGTTCTCACTGCTGCACGTTTACTGGGATCCCTGTCCCCCTCTCCTTTTCTTGCTATGAATAGTATAAGTGTCCTCTTACATTTGCCCCTGTGCTCTGATGATCTAGGAGGTGTCAAGAGGAGATTGCAGTGTTGAATGGCACATATAGGTATGTGTTTAATTTTTTATATACTGCTAAATGGCTTGTCAAAAAGTTTTAACAGCTATATTTCTCACAGCAATGTATAAGCAGCAATCTTTCCACATAGCCATCACCAGTAGAGCTTATTGATCATTTCATTTTTTTTTTGCCAGTCTGATGGGAATAGATATACATTGTTGTTATTTTAATTTGCATTTCCCTGACTGATTTGACGTGAGCATATTTTCGTTTTCCATGTGGGTTTATTCCTCTGTGAATTTCTTATTTCTTTATTCATTTTCCTATGAGTTTGTCTACTTTTGTCAATGTGTAAAAACAAAACAAAAACTGTTGTCATCTGCGGTACAAATATTTCTGAACCTATCCTTTGTCTATTTATCTGGTAAGGGAAACTTTCTTTTGTCAGAAAAAGATTTTAAATCCTTATATGATCAAATTTGTTGCTGTTATGTTGCTAAGCTGTGTCCGACTCTTTTATGACCCCATGGGCTGTCAATGGGATTGCCCAGGCAAGAATACTGTAGTGGGTTGCTATTTCCTTCCCCAAGGAACCTTCCTGATCTTTTCTTTATAGTTTCTGTATTAGATCAAGAAATGCATCAAAGTCAAAAAAGTTGGCTTTTCACTGGTGGTTTGTACATATAAGCACATATAATGTGCTAGATTTTCTTGAAAGTATTTTTTTGTACAAGTGTCTTTAATTTGGTCATTTATTTTTGGAGCTGATATAAGACTGGGGCTCAACTGTTTTTAAATGCAGTTGAATGGCTGTGCCATAGCCAGTTAAATGCATATATGAATGTATGTGCCCATATATATTCCTATACAAATGGTCCTGACTTACAAGAGTTTGATTTTATGATGGTGCAAAAGTGATATGCATTCAGTAGAATCTGTACTTCGAATTTATATCTTTTCCTGGGTTAGTGATATGTGGACTGATATTTTCTCAAGATGCTGGGCAGCAACAGCAGCTCCCAGTCAGCTCTGCGAACACAGCTGTGAACAATCGATACACTTACAGCTATTCTGGACCCACACAACCATTCTGTTTTTCACTTTCAGTACAGTATTCAATAAATCACATGAGATATTCAACACCTTATCACAGAACAGGTTTTGTGTTAGATGATTTTGCCAACTGAAGGCTAATGTAAGTGTTCTGAGCACGTTTAAGGTTGGTTAGGCTAAACTGTGATATTTGGTAGATTAAGTGTATTAAATGCATCTTTGACTTTTATAGCATTTTCAATTTATGATGGGTTTATCAGGGTGTAATCCCATCATAAATTGAGGAAAATCATTATGTATGTGTGTATAAATACCATATGTGTCTATATATACATATATATGTCCATATAAGTATGTATGGGTGTGTGTGTGTGTGCATCTCCATATAGGTATATGAATAGATATATATCCGTGTGTGTGGGTGTGTGTGCTCAGTGGGGTCCTCTGTCCATGGGATTTTCCAGGCAAGAATACTGGAGTGGGGTATTACTCCAGGGAATGTTCCCGACCCAGGGATGAAACCCGTATCTCTTCCATCTCCTGAACTGGCAGATGGATTCTTTATCACTGTACCTCCTGAGAAGCCCATATATCCATATATAATATAATCTCCAAATACATGTGTGTATGTGTATGCACATATTGGTATGTATACATATACAAAAATTTTTTGATTCTGTATAGTTTCACTGAATTCTACTACTACCTGTAGGCCCCATAAAACATTTGATTAAGGATTTGAAGAGAAATTTGAATTAGTTTGAAAAGGAAGAAAGCTATGTTTAAGCTCCCAGAACCCCAACATTTCCTTTTAAATCTTTTGACCCTGTGATACCATAATCCATCCTCTCTTCTCAAAATGAGCCACTATCTTTTTTCATGGATGTCGTTCTTATACTACTTACCTCTATTAGCCATCAAATGAGTTTGTTCATGTCCAGTTAGACTCAAAAGAGTCGACACAACTCCTGTCCTCTTATTCTTTGTATAAAAAGCATCTAGAGAAGCAATAGTCTCTCAGATTGGTTGTTAGAGAAGAAATAGTTAATGTATCGTTTTCCTCTTTAACATCTTTCATCACATAGCCTATTTTGGTGTTTTGGTACCTGAAACCCCATTTTGCTTATAGCTACATTAAAATGTGAATAATCATTTTGGATATTTGCTGGCGACAGTTTTGCCAGTGAAATCAAAGAGCTACATCCAAGCATTTCAGAAAATCACATTTAGATATACTTAGAAATATTTCCTAATAATCTAGGTTTATTTCAACATGAATTCTATATAAAGTCATAGGGGAAAGAAAAGACGTAGCAATTTAATTATTTAACCTAAAATGTAACACGCTATAACAGTTCTCCTTTATCCAAGGACAACGTGTCTCATACTTGAAAGTGACTAAAGGGCAATGATTCTTTATGAGCTTTCCCTTCGGTGACCTTTAAGTCTAAGGTAAAGTTCTAAGTCAGGGCATTCCTCCTTCCCCTCACTTCTCTCAAAGAAGTATTAGAGAAGTGTCACTTCTACAAATCAAGTCTGGACTCAATGCCAAAGCAATTTTAAGGAACAGAATTTTGTATGCACATTGCCTAACCCAAGACAACTTTATAGTTCCTAGAACATGCTTTTTCAGTGTTGTTCCTTGTTAAATTTTATTACATAAAACAGTCCTTTTCCTCTTTCTTTTTTGTACTTAAATGAGAAAATAGATTTGCTTCTTCTCATCCCAGAAATGTACAGAATCATAGGGTGTTAGAATTGTCAGGGACATTATAAGCCAGGCAACCTTAGAAATTGTCTACTTTAAACTTTTGCTAAATGATTCTTTTCTTTTTTTTTTTTAAAGCCCCCAATTGATTCAAGGGAAGGCAAGATTCTGTGAATGCCTGGACTCTGTTTCATGTCCTACTTCTGTCTTCCTCTGAACTTTGTTTAAATGGCTCTGCCAGGAGGACTTTCCAGGGGGTGGGGATGTGTGCTCAAACACATGTGAGAATCCACTTGTGCCCTGCGTTTTCTGGAGAGGAGATTTTTGGCAGGGGATTTTTGCTCCATGGAGGGAGAGTGTATGAGCACTTTTTTCTTTTCCCTACTCAGCACAACGGTAGTTCCCTACTGACTGGTATCTGTTTTGAAGTCACATGGCAAAGGGGGTTTCTGCCAATGTTTATTCATTGCACATTCAAATATGACACTCTGATGACCATTCACAGGATCACGTCAGTGTTAGTATACAATTTTTCTGCCAGCAACGGGAAGTTTATTCTTAGAGCTAAAGTTGCTTTATTTGAAAATGCAGGAGGTTTCATACACATTAGGCATATTTTAGAACTTATATTTTAAATATTAAATTTATTTAGTTATTTTATTTTTAAATTGTATGACTGCTTAGCTGAACCTGTCTGAAATGTTTCTTAATCGGTACCACATTGATTAGTGAATACCTTCATGGTACAAGAAGATGATGTATAAAATGGCTTTATCTATCACTCCCCTAACATAAATTGAAACATTTTTGCTCCTGTTTGGGGCCCCACCCTGTGGAAAGAGAAAGCATCTCTGCTCTATTATATGGGATAAGCACATGTGACTTGATTTGGCCAATGAACTGAGACTGACAGTCACTTTCTATCAGAGGTTTTCAAAGCTAGTGTGAGATCCATCACTCTTGCTTTTCACGCTGCCCCATAACTGCCTGTGTTCCAGGTGGAGGCCGCTCTGTCATCTGGATCCACCTGTAAACAAAAAGTAGACCAAAGCCACAGGTGACATGGGACATGAGTAAGAAATCAAGCTATATTTCTGTGAGCCCCTGAGATCTGAAGCCCATTTGTTACTGTAACCTAAGCTCACTCATCCTGACTCATGCATACTGCATACCAGAAAGAGTGAATAGAACCTAAGTTCAAATCCTGGTTCTGCCTTTAAATAGTGATGTGAACTTGAACAGTTCTAAAACATCGGTGACCTTCACAACTTGAACTTCAGTTTCCTCAGGAATGGATACAACGAGCATCACCTTGTGGATCTCACAGAAGATTGCTATGAGGCTAAAACGACACTTTATGTTATCATACACTGAAAAGAATGATGCCCTTTATAAATGCAAGGCGCTAGGACACTTGGATTTTCCCTCTTTTAGTGAGTTGCATGTACTAATCTTTGCTTCTTTATATATTTATGGCTGAGTTGGGTCTTCAATGCTGTGTGCAGGCTTTCTCTGGTTTGATCTGGGACTACTCTTCATTGCGATTCGAGGGCTTCTTGTTGCTGTAGCTTTTCTTGTTGCGAAGCAAGGGCTCTATGGCACGTGGGCTTCAGTATTTGTGGTACATGAGCTTCGTTGCTCCAAAGCACGTGGGATCTTCCCAGACCAGGGATCAAATCTGTGTCTCCCGCACTAGCAGGCAGATTCTTAACCACTGGACCGCCAGAGAAGTCCATTATCTTAGCTTTTTTTCAACTTTGAAATAAGTAAACATTCTAAAATGTATCATCCACCCAAGGCTTTTTATAAACCATTAAGTGCAGAAACTTCCATATACCTGTCTGAGAAAGGTGCTTCCGACTGTAGAAGACCATTCTTTTCAAGCATCCAGCTTTGAAAAGGCACACCTGCAGTCACGTTGAGCTGCGTGGATACTTGCCTGGCCAAGATGATCAGCCTGACTATTTTTCCTGAGCCATAAGACCAAACTGCTTCACTTTTGGAGAAAACATCATTAATGATAAGAACACTATTTTATCATTTATTTTACCAGGAAGAATTAGTGGAAAGAACATTAGCTTTAGAAACACAGACCTGGCACTTGGTAAATATTTATTGATATTCAGTAAATATTTATTGACTAAATGACCAAATCAGCTCAAATCTCACCAACAATTTCTGGCTATGTGATTTTGTGCAAGACATTTAACCATCTCTGAGTTTCCAATTGTTCACTTGCAACATTCAAAATAATAACCTCCTCATAGGGCTTTTTTTTTTTTAAGGATTAATGAAGTGGTTGATGTATGAGATCTCTCAAAGTGCTCAGTAAAAATTTAATAAGCATGAAAGTTTAGTTGATTAGCTATGCTATGTCCTAGAGTGCGTAGCCAGCTTGTAGAAAAAAGACTGGGCTTTTGATAGTTTGCAACGTTCCATTAACGAAGTCTTGAGATTCCTTTTGAAAAAATCAATTCCATTTTGATAAGACCATGCTTTCTTTGCCTCGGAAGCAATACCATATGTGTGCACCCGAGGAAAGCATTTAAAATGCTTTTGACATGCAAAGGCTTCCAGGGCTCTGCTTTGGAAAAGCTCTCCTAACAAAAGGAACCACACTGCCTCCCATTGCCTGGTTTCTGGATGGGTTTTCCATCTCTTCTTCACAGCACTGCCTCTATCTCTCAGTGCCTGGTATCTGCCTCTCTAATACACTTGCAGGTCCCTGAAAGGCCTTTCTGTAGACGTCCTTAGGAACTTACATCAGCAATAATAAGGTGGGTGGCAAACTTTTAAAGGATCTGCATCAACAAGAAGGGAGGAGGGAACCAATGACACACATGGTGATTTTCTAGGCATTTAGCATTCATTTAATTCTGGTAGCAGCTCTGTGCAGTCAATGGCTTTATTTATTTATTTCAATGGTGATTTTAAAACAAGGACATCGAAGTACAAAGAGGTTCAGGAATCTGCCCAAACTCATACAATCGGTAAGTGGTACGGCTCGAAACTGAACACAAATCTGTTTAGTTCCAAAATCACGTTCTTTCGTTGCCATTACCTTGCCCCGCTCTTTACTGACATCTCCCTGCCTCTATGCATGGTGCGATGAAGATGTTCAGACAGCTGGTGTGTTGTGGAGAGAGCCGGCTGAGCTAGAGAACCTGGCTTCTCGTACTGATAAAGTCATTTACTACCTATGAACCCTTGAGCAGTTTACTTATCAACTCTGTGTCTCAAGTGCTTCATTGCTCAAGAGAGAAAAGTCATCCCTCTCTGGCAGTGTCAGCGAGAAAACTAGACACGGTGTAAGTAGACTGAGTGCCTGGCATAGAGGACCTTCAGTCAGTGAAAGCCACTGAGGTCATTATTGTTGTCCTCAGACGAATGCCTGAGTAGGATGATTCACTCCACAAAGCCGCTTTGGATGAGTGTTCAGTGGGTGATATAGATACAATGCAGATTTGAAAGGAGGTGCAAGAGAGATTGTTTCTTGCTTGAAGAACTGTATAAGAGTGAAGCCTAGACAGTCACAGGAGTGGATTCCATAATGGTAGAAACTGCCTGCCTTTCTTTTCCTTAGCATTATTTCTCTAGGGCTGAGGACAACAGGTTTGA
The DNA here is from genome assembly GCF_049115385.1 of Moschus berezovskii. Taxonomy (NCBI): domain Eukaryota; kingdom Metazoa; phylum Chordata; class Mammalia; order Artiodactyla; family Moschidae; genus Moschus; species Moschus berezovskii. Next base: position 26,037,488 of record NC_142465.1, on the reverse strand, counting down.
GCACTAAGTGGATACTCCTTTAAAATATAGTGAATGATTGAATGAAAGGTGATCCCTGATAATGGATTTTGAAGGGGCAGTGAGGTGAAAGTCACTCAGTTGTGTCCGACTCTTTGAGACCCCATGGATTATACAGTCCATGGAATTCTACAGGCCAGAATACTGGAGTGGGTAGCCTTTCCCTTCTCCAGGGGATTTTCCCAACCCAGGAATCAAATCGGAGTCTCCTGCATTGCAGGCGGATTCTTTACCAACTGAGCTACCAGGGAAGCCTGAAAGAGACTGGAGGGAAAAGCAAAAGGTGATTTTAAAAGGTAGGTGGGTCAGAAAACCTACAGCATTTACCGAAGACAAAAAGGAAAGTGATACAGCTGGAGGAGAGGTGGTTGGGGGGGTAAATCGAGAGATCGCAAAAAATGGGAGTTTCAAATATAACATGATAGTAGGATCGAATCCTGCAGAGAGTTCGAAGAAAGGCTAATTTAGTCATCAGGCAATGAAGGGACCAATCATTGTCCTTATTTTAGGATCATTATAGTACTAACTCATCCGAGTGTTATGAAGATTAAATGAAGTATTACTTGTAAGGAGCTTGGCCTGGTGCCTGGCCCACATCAGGCACTCAGTCCATTAGTTATTATTCACATCAAATTGTTGTTTATAACTTTGTGATGTTTTGGCTAGTGATGCTAACAGAAGCCACTGTGGAGGTGGAGGCAGCAGACCAGAGGGAGTGTGGGTATAAAGAGTATATCTGTCAGTATAAAGCATGAGCCAGGCCTGCTGGGCACTCAGAGAAAAAACCTTCCTCCTACTGATTCTTGAAACACTGAAACGTCCCTCAAGGACTTTACTGCCAGGTGTAGAGTTAATGTCTGCAGAACAGGTATATTGTCACAAGCCAGTTTTGTAGGTTGATCTTTGGGACCCCTTCCTGTGACTTCTCCCAAACACAGTTAGTTTCTCTCCCGCACCCAAATGCCATCCTGGGGAAAAAGAGAAGAAGAGTCAGGAGATCTAAGGCCTGGCCTTTATCCACATGTTCCTGAGTTATGTAAAGCAACTGTTTCAATTCTATGATCAATCTGAGATAACAAGATTGGACTAAATTTACTTTGATTTTTTTCCACTGCTTGCAGCAGCAGAGGGTCTCATGAGGAAGAACAGAGAAGTTGTAGACTAAATAAAGAACAGTTTTAGAACAAGTGTTCTCTGCATAGCTGAGTGTTACGTTAGCAGTTTTATGACCCACTGTGTGAGTACTTAAATAACTATAATGCAAGGTAGAAAGTGATAAGCACAGTGCATAAGCGCTATGGGGACTCGCAGGAATTATTTCAGCTAATTCAGGAAAGGCTTTGTGGAGGAGATAGAATTGGAGTTGTTTTTCACTCCAAAATTTGATCTTGAAAAAACTTTAAAATAGGCAGAAAAAGGGAAAGAATTATAAAATGAATAGCTGTATACCCTTCAGTGAGATTCAACATTTAGTCTTGCTTTGATATGTTTGCTGTCTCTCTCTATACATATATAATGTACATATTACAAATTTTTCAGAAGCATTTGAGAGTAAGTTGCAGATAACATTCCTGAATAACCAGTGTGCATCTCTTAAAAACAAGGATCTTCTCTGGTATAACCACAACATCATCATCACTGAAGAAAGTGAGGAGTATGACGGAGCTGGATTTTGGAGGAAAGGTAGAGGTGGGTTTTTGATGACCCGTGGTAGGTCTTTTTGGCTAGGAAATGCTGCGTGAGTCCAAGGCTAGATGTAGTGACCTTGGACCAGTGTATTTTAATCCCTTCATCTGATGAGAAACTGCTCCTCAACCAGAAAGCCTGAGTGATTTGCTACAGAGGTAGTATGGACAGAGCTGGAGCCAGCAGCTGCATTTCCTGATTGCTTTTTTCTCGCTCCCCACCACACTCCTCTTGCTGGTTGAATTCAGAACACAACGCTCTTGGTTCTTGCACAGGCCCACTCTGAAATCAGTCTCAGTTTGAAACGTTTTCTGGACGGCCCCTTTCTGTGTGGGTTTCCACGATGTTGCCAAGCTGAATCTTGCCAGTTCTCCTGGAAGATCAAGGTTGAAACAGGTGGAGAAACAGAAATAGGGATGACTAACTACACATTGGAGAAGGAAATGGCAACCCACTCCAGTGTTCTTGCCTGGAGAATCCCAGGGACGGGGGAGCCTGGTGGGCTTCCGTCTATGGGGTCACACAGAGTCGGACACGACTGAAGTGACTTAGCAGCAGCAGCAGCAACTGCACAATAAGTCATGGAAAAAGCCAGGAGGGAATGTCTCAAGTTCCTGAAAAGCAAACAAACGCTGCTGAAACCTGCGCCAGCCTTGAGTTCTGTTCTAACCCACTGCACCTCTCCACCCCTCCTTCCACCCCCACTTCCCACAGCCAAAGAGGATTCAGCTGATATGGGGGGGTGGGCATTGCTGAGCTGTGAATTAGGACTCCTGAGTGCTGTCGTGCCTTTGCTTCTGATTATTGGTGTGACTTTACACAGTGGTTCTCAATCAGGGGTGACTTTGTCCTCCAGGGAATATTTGGCCATGTCTGAAAATGGTTGGGGACACTCCTAAATGTCCCACAGTGCACAGGACAGCCCCCAACAACAAAGGGCTACTCAGTCCAAAATGTCAGTGCCGCTGATGTGATAGAGGAAGAGCCTGAAGAGGGAGGCGCTACATGCATACTCACAGCTGATTTATTTCGTTGACGCAGAAACTAACACAACCTCATAAAGCAATTATATTCCGATAAAATAAAGTCTGTAAAGAAAAGATACCATTTTGGACAAATTACTGATTTTCTCCAGTTCTCAATACCCTCACTTCGAAATGGGGACAAGCGGTTTTCCACTGTGAGATTGCTGAAGAATCCCCTGAGATGCTTGTTTAAAAAGGCAGGTTTCTGTCCCCATCTTCAGGGATTCCTAGTTAGTCCGATAGCACGCCTTGAGAAAAGCTGTTCTGAATAGTTCCTAAGGTCCTTCTCTGCCCTCGCCTTTTCCAATTCTAAGAAGGTAGATGAGTAACAAATGCACGTCAGAGTTCCTGCCTGAGCACAGGATAAATACGGCAACAGGAAGTGCTAATCTTCCTGCAGACCTCCTCACGCGTGCGTGGGCATGGAGGGACACGGTCGAGCGTGTGCATGGTGAGGTTTGAGGCCTGCCCGTCTCTCCAGCTCGCTGCACACTCCAGACGTGGAGCTGTCTTTCACTTCCTCTTGGGTGCTGTGCTTTCTCCTGCCTTTAGCTGCTTCCCACTTGCTGGGCTCTGTCTGCCTCTTCCTCCTCCTACTTCCAAAACATGCACTTTGGCTAAAGCTTACTCATCCTTCAGGTCACAAGTTACCCATCACTTCCTCGGGGAAGCCCCCATTGCTTCCCAACAATCTTACTCATTACACGTCATTGCAATTGCTGACGTTTAACCAGATCTGTCAGGGGACTTTCCTGGTGGTTCAGTGGCTAAGACTCTGCTCCCAATGCAGAGGGCCTGAGTTCAATCCCTGTTTGGGGAACTAGATCCCACATGATGCAACTAAAGATCATGCATGCCACAATGAAGATCGATGATCCCGAGGACCATAACTAAGACCCAGCACAGCCAAAATAAATAAATACATAAACAGATCTGTCAGCTCTGCTAGACTATAAGCTTTGCCAGGGTGCAGACACTGTCCTTCTGATATGTTACTAATTGCCAGCCCCTACACGGTGCCTGAAATTTTAGAAGGGCTCAATAAACACTTGTTGAATGATGAAATGATTGACTGAATGAATGACTAACAGCAGATAAATAAGGGTGAGTGGGATAGTGATTACAAAAAGGGGAAGATGTAACATATGGGATCCAGCTTGTACAGAAACTGGGTTTGGCCTAGGTCAGGGGGACGTTGAGTGCAGCCCCACTGATTCTCACTGAACTTTCTCTCTTTTCAGTGTGACAACACCTGACTTTTTCTTTTTTTTTTTAATTTAAATTTTTTGGCCACGTGGAATGTGGGATCTTGGTTCCCTGACCAGGGATTGAATCAGTATCCCCCCTGCTTTGGAAGCGCAGAGTCTTAATCGCTGGACTGCCAGGGAAGTCTACACCTGAATTATTTAAATAAAAGTGAAATCTTGAACTCCCCTGGTGGTCCAGTAGTTAAGAGTCCTCCTGCCAATGCAGGAGACACAGGTTTGATCCCTGGTCGGGGAAGATCCCACGTGCTGCCAGGCAACTAATCTCGAGTGCCACAACTACTGAACCTGTGCATCCCAGAGCCTGTGCTCTATAACAGGAGAAGCCACTGCAATGAGACGCCCTCACATCACAACGAGAGAGCAGCCCCTGCTCACTGCAACTAGAGAAAGCCTGCACACAGCAGCAAAGACCCGGTGCAGCCAAAAATAACACAAGCAAATAAAGCTCAACATCTTTTTTAAAAGTGAGATCTTTCCTTGTTAGGAGTCCATGTGACTTTCTGTTACGTGTGTGGTAGGGCCTGAAGACCTCAGCATGACATATGAGTCCGTGGAAGTCTGACTCCCACTTCGCTTCTTCCCCCCACCACCTCCTCTATCCATCCATCCCAGGCATATTCTGCTTTCATCATATCAGATGTTTCATCCTTTCTGAAATATACGTGAAGCTCCCATCCTGCCACCTGGCCGACTCTTCAGTTCAGTTCAGTTCAGTCGCTCAGTCGTGTCCGACTCTCCGGGACCCCATGAATCACAGCACGCCAGGCCTCCCTGTCCATCACCAACTCCCGGAGTTCACTCAAACTCATGTCCACAGAGTCGGTGATGCCATCCAGCCATCTCATTCTCGGTCATCCCCTTCTCCTCCCGCCCCCAACCTTTCCCAGCATCAGAGTCTTTTCCAGTGAGTCAACTCGTCGCATGAGGTGGCCAAAGTATTGGAGTTTCAGCTTTAGCATCAGTCCTTCCAATGAACACCCAGGATTGATCTCCTTTAGAATGGACTGGTTGGATCTCCTTACAGTACAAGGGACTCTCAAGAGTCTTCTCCAGCACCACAGGCCGACTCTTACTTGTATTTTAAAACTCAGGTTAAAATGTCACCTCCTCTGAAAAGACTGTTTTCAGTCCCACTGGGTTGGAGACTCAGAATTTTGAGCTTCAATAATGCTGTGTCTTTATGTAGCACTTAGAGCGTAATTATTTTTTTCTCAAACTTTAAAGTTTTTATTTTGTGTTGGGGTATAGCTAATTAGCAATGTTATGGTAGTTTCAGGTGAACAGTGAAGGGACTCAGCGATACATATGCATGAATCCATTCTTCCCCTAAACTCCACTCCCATCCAGGCTGGCATATATCGTTGAGTGTCCATGTGCTATACAGTAGGTCCTTGCTGGTTATCCATTTTGAATATAGACGTGTGTACATGACCTTCCCAAGCAGAGCATAATTATTTGTTTACCTGTGTGCCACTCTCACTAACAGATGAGCAGCTCTGAGTGGGGCCTCTGTGTAACTCACTCATCTTTTACTTCCTGCTATAGTGCCTAGTCAAAAGGGAAGCGCTATGAATCCTTGTGGAGTGAATGAATGAACAGAAGGAAAGCTGGAATATGACAGTGGATGCAGTTTCTAGTTTTGCTCTTTGTTTTAAAATATTTCCTTTTCTTGAATGAAAATACCTAGAGGAATGGAGGTTACATTGGGTGGGAAATAGCTTCTCTTAAAAATCCAGTTTTCCACTTTTACATTTTTTCTTAGGATCAATTAGAATTCAAAGTGCTGTATAATATGGACAGCATACTTAATACTTCAAGACTATTTAGGGCAGGGGAGCCTGGTGGGCTTCCGTCTATGGGGTCACACAGAGTCGGACACGACTGAAGTGACTTAGCAGCAGCAGCAGCAGCAAAATTTTTATTCAGAATGCACATACCTTTGATTTCTGATAAATAGAAAATAGCTTTTCCTAATTACCTTAAAATTAATACTTTGCATATATTTTAAAATATGAGCTTTTCTTTTGAAAGTTTCCTTTCTGGGACACATAAACTTAACATTTTTCCTAGGTTGAGGGTGGGAAGAGTGATTTACATCTCTCTTTTCTTCCAATTTTAAGTGTTTTTTAAATTATTATTTTTTAATTATTTTCAGTTACTCATCCCTGAGCCCTGGGAAAATCTCATTTCCCCTTCACCATCTGGGATATAATTGTGAAAATTTATTAGTTTTGACAAGTCTCCGAATAGTGTCACTGGCCCACGATACTAGGTTGATAGGAGAAAAAAAAAAAATTCACATGTCTCAGTGGACTGACTGTTTTTTGTTTTGACTGCACTGCACAGAATGCAGATCTCAGTTCTCTGATCAAAGATCAAACCCACACCCCCTGTATGGGAAGGGCAGGATCTTAACCACTGCACTGCCAGGGAAGTCTATATTGGATTGACTTCTTAAGAACCTATTGAAACGATTCCCTAAACACCCAATGCTGGGTCCAGTTTGCTCAGACCGCAGGTCTGTCTCATACCCCTGTTGTCTGGCGCCATGTCTCCCCACCCCAAAGACCGTGGGAAGGTTTTGAAAAGTAGCTGCTCAAGCATTGGGGCAAACACTTTAGGAATAAATAATACTCGGAGGAACTCTGTGTGTAGCTCAGGATCTCTAACTGGCTGAAGGGGCCTGAGATTCTTTGAAGGAGAGAGATTCTCACTCTTTTCAGATCAGTGTAGAGTTTTAGCAAAATCACACACAAAAAAGGAGTGGGAGGTGGCAGGTTTCAGCTATATGCGGTCTAGACTTTCAGACCTGACATATTCCACTTCAACCTGGCTAAAAGATTCCCAGTGTCATCTCCGGGACTGTCAAGAACAATTTTTTTTTGTGTGTGTGTGCATGTGTAGGTGTGTGTGCGCTTGTGGGTTCATACATTTCCAGCCTGCAGGGACAATTGCGTTTTAGCTTACAGGTATAAAGTTGTTTTCCTCTGTCAGGTGACCATGGGTTTTGTCATATTCAGCAGGCCTTTTGTCTAATGCATTGACATCTTAATGAAAAACAAAAGATGTATTTATCAAAAGAGACAAGATTACTCGAATCATAAGTGGAGAGCATTGGGGAGGCTAGCAACAATAATAATAATAAATTGCAGCTATTGTCCACAGAAGCTTGCTTTTCTAAGGTGCTTTTGATAATTACCTGTCAGTGTTCCTGTTTCAACACCCGCTCCTTGAATTGATGGAGTCTATTTATATCACATGAAATTCTTGTATTTGCTTCTTAAAGTGAATTCCATTCGCAGGCATGAGGAGGGTGGGGGTTATTTCATTTTTTTCCAGCAAGGGGACCTGCCATTGTTGAATCCGACACATGTAAGCATTGCTTTCTGATGAAGGGAAGCAAAACAAAGCAAAAAATGAACATCAGCCTTAATGAGGAAGAGAAAGGTGGGAGCTGTAGCTCGGATGGTTTAGGGGGCGGGCTGTCTTTGTGTCTCCAGCAGAGTGGTGCCTGGTCCTTTCCATGAGGTTGTCTAACTCAGGTAACGTCTCCCTCATTATCTCTGCCAGGTGATGGAGGGAAGCTTCAGAGAAATGCCAGCACAAGGGAAGATGGATAAGCATGGCGTCAGAGAAGATCTATGTTAAGAATGTAGGAACTCCAGGGATTATAGTTCGTCTTTATTTAAAGACTGTCTTAGTATGAATGACTGAATTGAATAGAACTATGAGCATCTAAGCAAACTCTGGGAGATGGTGAAGGACAGAGGAACCTGGCATGTTGGCAGTCCCTGGAGGCACAAAGAATCGGACGTGACAGCGATTAACAACAAGCATCTAAAGAGAGGGGATGCCTCATTGATTCAGTTCTTTCTGGTTTAATTCATAGAAATAGAAGTGGGGGAACTGGTTGCACAGGACAGTGTGGCAGGGGACCTCCACATTTCCATCAGAGGAGAAAAGAGCCCCAAATCAGGGGCTCTTTTTTTTTTTTTTTTTTAGATTTAAGGGAAATTTTATTTAGTTTTCTCCTAAAGCTACCTAGTTTAAAAACGAATTGAAAAAAGAATTGACGTCAATAGAGAAGAAAAACCTAGATAGACAGACAGACAGACACACACACACACAAAGGGAAGACGGCAAGGTCAGGGCTGTCTCGTCAGATTCTCTTCATCTTGGAAATGAGGTCGTCACAGATCCTGGTCAGCTCATCGTTCTCTTTAGTCTTCTGCTCCACCACCTTCTCCAGGGAGTGGACACGCATCTGCTCCTTCCTCAGGACCGCCTGCAGCGCCACAGCGTCCGTCTGGGCCTTGCTGCGGACCTGGGCAATCTCCTCACTTGCCTGCTGGAGCTTCTCCTCCGCCTGGGCCTTCAGCGCCTGGTATTTCTGGGCCTCCTTCTCCACCCTCTCTATGTAATCCTTGACACACTTCTTCAGCGACTCTTCATTCGTGCGGTAGCCTTCGATCACCTCCTTCTGTTTCTCAAACCGCTTGAAGAGGTCGGAGAACGACTTTTCCATGGAGTGCAGGTCGGCTGTCAGCTGTGCTTTGTCCTTCAGGATCTTCTGCATCTCGGCCTTGGTGAGCTCCTCCTGTTTCTGAGCCTCCTCCATCACCTGGTAGACAGTCCGCTCAAAGCTGTCCATGATCTTCCCCATCTCCAGGAGCCTCTCCTGCAGTGCAGTGCACTTGCCCCGCAGCGCCTCGTTCTCCTTCTGCGTGGCCTCCACCGCCGAGTCCAGGTCCTTCTGGCTGTACTGCAGCACGTCCACGATCGGCCCCACAGGCAGCAGTGGAGCCCCAGGCCCGAGGTCACAGGGAGCCGGGCCAGGCATAGGAACGCCCGGGGCTCCTGGGAAGTCCAGGTCGAGCAGCTGGGCCTCCAGGGGGCTCCCAGAGAGTGGTGCGCCCACACCTTGAGCTCGGAGACATGTGTCTCGACATCAATTTTGCTACTGTGTGACTTGGGACAACTGGTTTTTCTTCTCTCGGGCTCAGATTCCTTATTTGTTAAATGAGAAAGTTGGGTCAGGTCATATCCAGCTTTAAAATCCATTAAAAAAATCTGCAGTTCAGTTCAGTTGCTCAGTCGTGTCTGACTCTTCGCAACCCCATGAATCACAGCAAGCCAGGCTTCCCTGTCCATCACCAACTCCCGGAGTGATGCTTTCTAAGGCCCACTTAACTTCACATTCCAAGATGTCTGGCTCTAGGTGAGTGATCACGCCATCGTGATTATCTTGGTTGTGAAGCTCTTTTTTGTAGAGTTCTCCTGTGTATTCTTGCCACCTCTTCTTAATATCTTCTGCTTCTGTTAATTCTTCACACAATGTCTGACATGACCCTAGGGATCAACCTGTGTTTATTAAGTGACTAAAAAAAAAAAGAATGCGTGTTTCTCTTAGGCATAATTGCCTATGCAAGTCTCTTGTTCATTTAGTCAGATGGCTGGATTTCAGAATTACAAGGGTTATCAGTAAGGATAACCCATATTTAATAAACGCACATTTCCCCGATTTCTTGCTATGTGTAGAAACAGCTTCTAAGATGGACTCTGGGGCCCCCCTTCCTCCTAGGGTCCAAGTCCTGTGTCATTCCTTCCTCTGGCAGAGGCTGGATATATTGACTTGCCTTTAACAAGGAGAATACAGCAGAAGTGATGGGTGCTCACTTCTGAAGTTAGGTTACAAAAAAAAACCTGACTTCTGTTTTGTTTTCTCTCTCTCTAAGAATCTCTGCTTTGGGAGAAATCAGCTGCCATATTGTGAGCTTTCCTTTGGAGAGGCCCATGTGGCAGAGAACCAGTGTCTGAGCCATGCCCAGACTTCTGACTCACAGAAACTGAGATCATAAATGCTTGTTATTTTAAATGGATAAGTTTTGAGGTAGTTTGTTACACAGCAATTGTGACTGATACACTATGCTGCAAAAAGAATCTCAAATATTTTAAAGTGCATACAATCCAAATAAGGGATTGTAATAACTATTATGTACACTTGTAATATTAATAGTAACCAATTCCTACATAGTCCTTACAATGTACCCCAAGCATATTATGTGTGTATATATATATATATATATACACACACATATATGTGCTTATATAGATTCAGTAACCATGTGTGTGTATGTATATATATATATACATACATATATTGGAGAAGGAAATGGCAACCCACTCCAGTGTTCTTGCCTGGAGAATCCCAGGGACAGGGCAGCCTGGTGGGCTGCCGTCTATGGGGTCACACAGACTCGGACACGACTGAAGTGACTTAGCAGCAGCAACATACATATATATCTATCTACATATATATATATATAGGTTTCCTCAGTGGCTCAGCAGTAAAGAATCTGCCTGCAATGCAGGAGATGGTTCGATCCCAGTGTCAGGAAGATCCCCTGGAGGAGGGCATGACAACCCACTCCTGTATTCTTGCCTGGAGAATCCCATGGACTGAGAAGCCTGGCAGACTCTAGCCCATGGGGTCACAAAGACTCAGACACGACTGAAGCAACCGAGCACACACGTGCGCCTGTGTGTACACACACATACAATAACCAATTCCTACAGAGCCCTTATGATGTGCTCCAAGCACAATGTGTGTGTATATATATGTATATTTGTGTGTGTGTTAATCGCTCAGTCATGTCCAACTCTTTGCTACCCCGTGGACTATAGCCTGCAAGGCTCCTCTGTCCGTGGAATTTTCCAGGTAAGAATACTGAAGTGGGTTACCATTTCCTTCTCTAATATGTATATATACATATATATTAATATATACACACACATGAATAATATATACATGTATACATATAAATATATATTAACCCATTCATTCCTGATAACAACACTGTTAAGTATTTGACATGATTATCCCCACTTTCAGTTCAGTTCAGTTCAGTCGCTCAGTTGTGTCCGACTCTTTGCGACCCCACAAATCACAGCACGCCAGGCCTCCGTGTCCATCACCAACTCACGGAGTTCACTCAAACTCATGTCCATCGAGTCGGTGATGCCATCCAGACATCTCATTCTCCGTCGTCCCCGTCTCCTCCCACCCCCAATCCCTCCTAGCATCAGACTCTTTTCCAGTGAGTCAACTCTTTGCATGAGGTGGCCAAAGTATTGCAGTTTCAGCTTTAGCATCAGTCCTTCCAATGAACACCCAGGATTGATCTCCTTTAGAATGGACTGGTTGGATCTCCTTGCAGTCCAAGGGACTCTCAAGAGTCTTCTCCAGCACCACAGTTCAAAAGCATCAATTCTTCGGCGATCAGCTTTCTTCACAGTCCAACTCTCACATCCATACATGACCAGGGGAAAAACCATAGCCTTGACTAGACGGACCTTGGTTGGCAAAGTAATGTCTCTGCTTTTTAATATGCTGTCTAGGTTGGTCATAACTTTCCTTCCAAGGAGTAAGCGTCTTTTAATTTCCTGGCTGCAATCAGCATCCACAGTGATTTTGGAGCCCCAAAAATAAAGTCTGACACTGTTTCCACTGTTTCCCCACCTATTTCCCATGAAGTGATGGGACCAGATGCCATGATCTTCGTTTTTAAATATATATTAACCCATTCATTCCTTATAACAACACTGTTAAGTATTTGACATGATTATCCCCACTTTACAGATGAAGAAATGGATTAACAGAAAGGTGATGTAAATTACCCAAGGTCATCCAGCTTGTAAAGGTAGGAATCCTAGACCAAAAGTTCAAACCCAATTTCCATATAAATTGATTGTCAATCCTAGGTTCATTCACCATAAATAAGAGAAGTATCATGAAATGATAAAAGGTTCTGATTGCATTCAACCTGAGGGATAAGAGTAGGACTTTATGGAGGAGGTGAATTGTGAGATGGGGAGGATTAAACAGAGTGAAACAGAACCATGATGTAAATGGAGTTCCCTATTGCAATGGACAGAATGTGTTCTCCCCAAACTCACTGTATTTTTTGTTAATTGTATACAGTTATTGCTAAAATTGTTGCACTCATATTGTATACAAAACAAAGTGAAGTCACTCAGTCCTGTCCAACTCTTTGTGATCCATGGACTGTAGTCACCCAGGCTCCTTCTTCCATGGGACTTTCCAGGCAAGAATACTGGAGTGGGTTGCCATTTCCTTCTCCAGGGGATCTTCCTGACCCTGGGATCAAACCCAGGTCTCCCGCATTCCAGGCAGACTCTTTACCGTCTGAGCCACCAAGGAAAAGTCCTATATTGTATGGTTATTGCTAAAATTGCTGCTGACATTCATTCGTTTTTTCACTAATCATTTCTTTCTTTACTTTTGCCAGTGATGTGGACACATTATCTAGTATTCAGTTCAACAGAACAAATGTGAAGTCAGCCTGCAAAGAAAGAGTAGGCTGCAGCTTCCCATTTTCCTTCTAGGTGTGGGCTGCCTGCTCGAAGGTTTCAAGGCTCCCATTCCACACCACAATCTGGGGTCTCGAGAGTTCAACTCAGAGGCAGTCTCATTTTCAAAGGTGTTACATTTGCATAATTTTACATCTGGGGATATCAGTAGCTCAGGTAAATCAAATATGTTTGTGCCTCTGCACAAATAAAAACTAGCTCCCTTTCCCCAGGCCCCCATCATCCTCTTATAACCATTCCTTCGGTTCTGGCTCTTTCTCAAACCTCCCCACATTGCATCTAATGCTCAGAAATGACTTGGGCTGTGTAGCCATTTCACTCTGCCCTGCCCTTTGTGCTTCCCTTAAAAATACAAAGCTTATCTGTGGTGGTGGAAAAGGGCAGGAGCCTCAGTCTTAGGAGACAGGATTCAAATTCTGTTTCTGTACCATCAGAAGCCTAGTGACCAATGTCTCCTGCCTGGCCAGTTGCAGTAGCTTCTTAATTTGTCCCCTTGTACTATCTCCCACCTTCAGTGTTTCTTTCCATACAATGGACAGACTAATAACTCAAAACAATTTGCTTTTTTTTTTCAAAAAAAGTTAAATACAGTGTATAAATATAGATAAGAAAACATAGAGAAAAATTCAAATTTGCATGCAATCAGCAGTCTCTCTACTCCATTGTTTTCCTAAGAAGCAACCACATTCACCAATTTACTGTTTATTTTGCAGAGATAGTCTATTCATATACACATATGTATAAGATATATAGGCATATATTTTTGATGATTTTTTCTTTTACAGGTGAATATTTTTTATATGTAAATTTTTTCATGACAGACACCAGAAACTCTACATTAACTTTAGGAAAATGTCCAAAAATTCTAACATGGTCTTCAAGTCCCTGCATGATCTGGCTTTTCCTGATTGTGCATCCTTGTCTCATGCCATTATCTTTTTCATTTAGAGGACTGTAAATTAAATAAAATCTGGATTTGAATGCGGAGTAAAGTCCACAAAACAACTTCTGAATGCTGGCAGAGGACGTCAGGCCCAGAAAAGCAGCCCATTGTCTTCGAAAGGAGGTAGGAAAAAACATAAAAGATAAAAAGCGAGACAAAAGAAGTAAGGACGGAGGTCCGTCCCGGGAAGGGAGGCTTTAAAAAGAGAGAAGTTTCCAAACACCAGGAAACACTCTCACTGGCGAATCTGAGGCGAGCCTTGGAAGATCAGAGGGCCACATAACCCTCTTTTTTTTTTAAGATTTTTTTAAAACCCACAGACTACCCGCCAAACGGTAACTCCCAGCGGAGAAGCAGCGCAGACGCCTGCATACGCCATTAGCAAGTGGGGGCTGGGCAGGGAGGAACCGGCTAAACTGCTTAGAGAGAGGACTGGGCTTGAATGCCGCGAGAACAATTTGAGGGAACTGGGGAGAGCAAAGCAGACTGTGGGATAGCTTCCCCACGAAAAGGCGGAAAGCTCTAACCTAAGATTCGGCCAGCCCTGCTCACAGAATAAAGGACTGAGCAGAGCAAGCTGGCTGCGGTCGGCCCATCCCCCATCCCCTGCCGAGACAGGCAGGGAGCGCAGCCAGAGCCGGAGCGGGCAACCGCGGCCCCAGAAAGGCATCAGATACAAACTTCAGACAGGCTTGTTGCTATTCAAGACTTCTTGGGCTCGGGCCGGTCGATATCCCCCTGAGAAGGTGCGCCGGTTGTACACCCAGAAAACTGAGTGGCGGGGACTGGGGAGGCGATAAGTCACAGAGACAGTGCTCGCCAAACATCTGGTCCCCTGAACTGCTCGGACCAGGGAAGGCACAAAACGCAGGCCCAACCAAGTCTGCGCCTTTGTCGAGTACCTGAGAACCTGAACTTGAGCCGCTCAGACCTGAGAAGTGCATACAACCCGGCGCCGTCCTCGGACAGTTCCTGGCAGAGCAACCTAGAGCCTGTGCAGTGTAGACTGGGACAGCACACGCACTGTGAGTGGGGGCAAACCCAGTGTGGCCGAGTCGCTGTGAGCACTCCCCACAGACGCCAGAGATATTTGTCTGCAGCGTTCCTCCCTTCCCAGAACAGGACTGAACAACTGAGCCTTAAAAAGTGTCCACCCACCCCCTAGTATCAGGGCAGAAATTAGACACTGAAGAGACCAGCAAACAGAAGCTAAAACAGAGGGAACCACCTTGGAAATGACAGATAGAGACGTCTAGAAGCTACTCCAAGAATAAGACCAAAAACCAGAGGCAAGAGGCTTAAGCCCGAATCCTGAGAACACCAGAGAACTCCTGACTCCAGGGAACATTAATCGATAGGAGCTCATCATATGTCTCCATACCTACACTAAAACCGAGCACCACCCAAGGGTCAACAAATTCCAGAGCAAGACAAAACACGCAAATTCTCCAGTAACACAGGAAACTAGCCCTGAGCTTCAATATACAGGCTGCCCAAAGTCACTCCAAACCCACTGACATCTCTTAACTCATTACTGGACACTTCATTGCACTCCAGAGAGAACAAATCCAGCTCCACCCAACAGAACACTGACACAAGCTTCCGTAACCAGGGAACCTTGACAAGTCACCTGTCCAACCCCACACACAACGAGGAAACTACATAATAAAGAGAACTCCACAAACGGCCAGAAGAGGGAAAGGCCACCCCAAGCAAAGCATTATAAGCAAGATGAAGAGGCAGAGAAATACCCAGCAAGTAAAGGAATGAGATAAATGCCCACCAACACAAACAAAAGAGGAAGATATAGGGAATCTACCTGATAAAGAATTTCGAATTTTGATGGTGAAAATGATTCAAAATCTTGAAAGCAAAATGGAGTTACAGATAAATAACCTGGAGAAAAAGATTGAGAAGATGGAAGAAAGGTTTAATAAGGACTTAGAGGAAATAAAAAAGAGTCAATATACAATGAATAATGCAATAGATGAGATCAGAAACACTCTGGAAGGAACAAACAGTAGAATAACAGAGGCAGAAGACAGGATAAGCGAGCTAGAAGATAGAATTGAAGAAATAAATGAAACAGAGAGGAAAAAAGAAAAACAAATTAAAAGAAATGAGAACAATATTAGAGACCTCTGGGACAATGTTAAACGCTCCAACATTCGAATCATAGGAATCCCAGAAGAAGAAGACAAAAAGAAAGACCATGAAAGAATACTTGAGGAGATAATAGTTGAAAACTTCCCTAAAATAGGGAAAGAAATAATCACCCAAGTCCAAGAAACCCAGAGAGTCCCCAACAGGATAAACCCAAGGTGATATACTCCAAGACACATATTAATCAAATTAACAAAGATCAAACACAAAGAACAAATATTAAAAACAGCAAGGGAAAAACAGCAAATAACACACAAGGGGATTCCCATAAGGATAACAGCTGATCTTTCAACAGAAACTCTCCAGGCCAGGAGAGAATGGCAAGACATACTTAAAGTGATGAAAGAAAATAACCTACAGCCCAGACTACTGTACCCAGCAAGGATCTCATTCAAATATGAAGGAGAAATCAAAAGCTTTACAGACAAGCAAAAGCTGAGAGAATTCAGCATTACCAAACCAGCTCTCCAACAAATGCTAAAGGATCTTTTCTAGACAGGAAACACAGAAAGGGTGTATAAACTCGAACCCAAGGCAATAAGGAAAATGGCTACGGGATCGTACTTATCAATAGTTACCTTAAACGTAAATGGGTTGAATGCCCCAACCAAAAGACAAAGGCTGGCTGAATGGATACAAAAACAAGACCCCCATATATGTTGTCTGCAAGAGACCCACCTCAAAACGAGGGACACACACAGACTGAAAGTGAAGGGCTGGAAAAAGATATTCCATGCAAATAGAGACCAAAAGAAAGCAGGAGTAGCAATACTCATATCAGATAAAATAGACTTTAAAACAAAGGCTGTGAAAAGAGACAAAGAAGGAAACTACATAATGATCAAAGGATCAATCCAAGATGAAGATATAACAATTATAAATATTTATGCACCCAACATAGGAGCACCACAATATGTAAGACAATTACTAACAAGTATGAAAGGGGAAATTAACAATAATGCAATAATAGTGGGAGATTTTAATACCCCACTTACATCTATGGATAGATCAACTAAACAGAAAATTAACAAGGAAACACAAACTTTAAATGATACAATAGACCAGTTAGACCTAATAGATATCTATAGGACATTTCACCCCAAAACAATGAATTTCACCTTTTTCTCAAGCGCACACGGAACCTTTTCCAGGATAGATCACATCCTGGGCCATAAATCTAGCCTTGGTAAATTCAAAAAAGTTGAAATCATTCCAAGTATCTTTTCTGACCGCAATGCAGTAAGATTAGATCTCAGTTATGGGAGAAAAATCATTAAAAATGCCAACATATGGAGGCTGAACAACACGCTGCTGAACAACGAACAAATCATAGAAGAAATCAAAAGAGAAATCAAAATATGCATAGAAATGAATGAAAATGAAAACACAACAACCCAAAACCTCTGGGACACTGTAAAAGCAGTGCTAAGGGGGAAGTTCATAGCAATACAGGCACACCTCAAGAAACAAGAAAAAAGTCAACTAAATAACCTAACTCTACATCTAAAGCAACTAGAAAAGGAAGAAATGAAGAACCCCAGGGTCAGTAGAAGGAAAGAAATTGTAAAAATTAGGGCAGAGATAAATGCAAAAGAAACAAAAGAGACCATAGCAAAAATCAACAAAGCCAAAAGCTGGTTCTTTGAGAAGGTAAATAAAATTGACAAACCACTAGCCAGACTCATCAAGAAACAAAGGGAGAAGAACCAAATCAACAAAATTAGAAATGAAAATGGAGAGATCACAACCAACAACACAGAAATACAAAGGATTATTAGAGAATACTATCAGGAATTATATGGCAATAAAATGAATAACCTGGAAGAAATGGACAAATTCCTAGAAAAGTACAACTTTCCAAAACTGAACCAGGAAGAAATAGGAAACCTGAACAGACCCATCACAAGCACGGAACTAGAGGCTGTAATCAGGAATCTTCCAGCAAACAAAAGCCCAGGTCCAGACGGCTTCACAGCCGAATTCTACCAAAAATTTAGAGAAGAGCTAACACCTATTCTACTCAAACTCTTCCAGAAAATTGCTGAGGAAGGGAAACTTCCAAACTCATTCTATGAGGCCACCATCACCCTAATCCCAAAACCCCACAGAAAAAGAAAACTACAGGCCAATATCACTGATGAACATAGATGCAAAAATCCTTAACAAAATTCTAGTAATCAGAATCGAACAACATATTAAGAAGATCATACATCATGACCAAGTGGGCTTTATCCCAGGAATGCAAGGATTCTTCAATATCCGCAAATCAATCAACGTAATACACCACATTAACAAACTGAAAAATAAAAATCATATGATTATCTCAATAGATGCAGAGAAAGCCTTTGACAAAATTCAACATCCATTTATGATAAAAACCCTCCAGAAAGTGGGAATAGAAGGGACATACCTCAACATAATAAAAGCTATATATGACAAACCCACAGCAAACATTATCCTCAATGGTGAAAAACTGAAAGCATTTCCCCTAAAGTCAGGAACAAGACAAGGGTGCCCACTCTCACCACTACTATTCAACATAGTTCTGGAAGTTTTGGCCACAGCAATCAGAGCAGAAAAAGACATAAAAGGAATCCAAATTGGAAAAGAAGAAGTAAAACTTTCACTGTTCGCTGATGACATGATCCTCTACACAGAAAACCCTAGAGACTCTACCAGAAAACTACTAGAGCTAATCAATGATTACAGTAACGTTGCAGGATATAAAATCAACACACAGAAATCCCTTGCATTC
Organism: Moschus berezovskii; assembly: GCF_049115385.1. Lineage (NCBI taxonomy): Eukaryota > Metazoa > Chordata > Mammalia > Artiodactyla > Moschidae > Moschus > Moschus berezovskii. The sequence goes on along the minus strand of NC_142465.1, from coordinate 26,019,239 downwards.
CTATACACTAATAATGAGAAAATAGAAAGAGAAATTAAGGAAACTATTCCATTCACTGTTGCAACGAAAAGAATTAAATACTTAGGAATATATCTACCTAAGGAAACAAAAGACTTGTACATAGAAAACTATAAAACACTACTGAAAGCAATCAAAGAGGACACTAATAGATGGAGAAATATACCATGCTCATGGATTGGAAGAATAAATATTGTAAAAATGAGTATACTACCCAAAGTAATTTATACATTCAATGCAATCCCTATCAAGCTACCAAGGATATTTTTCACAGAACTAGAACAAATAATCTCACAATTTGTATGGAAATACAAAAAACCTCGAATAGCCAAAGCAATCTTGAGGAAGAAAAATGGAACTTGGGGAATTAACCTGCCGGACTTCAGGCTCTACTACAAAGCCACAATCATCAAGACAGTATGGTACTGGCATAAAGACAGAAATATAGATCAATGGAACAAAATAGAAAGCCCAGAGATAAATCCACGCACCTATGGACACCTCATCTTTGACAAAGGAGGCAAGACTATAAAATGGAGAAAAGACAGTCTCTTTAACAAGTGGTGCTGGGAAAACTGGTCAGCCACTTGTAAAAGAATGAAACTAGAACACTTCCTAACACCATACACAAAAATAAACTCAAAATGGATTAGAGAGCTAAATGTAAGACCAGAAACTATAAAACTCCTAGAGGAGAACGTAGGCAAAACACTCTCCGACATAAATCACAGCAGGATCCTCCATGACCCACCTCCCAGAATATTGGAAATAAAAGCAAAAATAAACAAATGGGACCTAATTAAAATCAAAAGCTTCTGCAAAGCAAAGGAAACTATAAGTAAGGTGAAAAGACAGCCTTCAGAATGGGAGAAAATAATAGCAAATGAAGCAACTGATAAAGGATTAATCTCCAAAATATACAAGCAGCTCCTGCAGTTCAATTCCAGAAAAATAAATGACCCAATCAAAAAATGGGCCAAAGAACTAAACAGACATTTCTCCAAAGAAGACATACAGATGGCTAACAAACACATGAAAAAATGCTCAACATCCCTCATAATCAGAGAGATGCAAATCAAAACCACAATGAGATACCATTTCACACCTGTCAGAATGGCTGCTATCCAAAAGTCTACATGCAATAAATGCTGGAGAGGATGTGGAGAGAAAGGAACCCTCTTATACTGTTGGTGGGAATGCAAACTAGTACAGCCACTATGGAGAACAGTGTGGAGATTTCTCAAAAAACTGGATATAGAACTGCCATATGATCCAGCAATCGCACTCCTGGGCATACACACCGAGGAAACCAGAATTGAAAGAGACACATGTACTCCAATGTTCATTGCAGCACTGTTTATAATAGCCAGGACATGGAAGCAACCTAGATGTCCATCTGCAGACGAATGGATAAGAAAGCTTTGGTACATATACACAATGGAGTATTATTCAGCCATTAAAAAGAATACATTTGAATCAGTTCTAATGAGGTGGATGAAACTGGAGCCTATTATACAGAGTGAAGTAAGCCAGAAAGAAAAACACCAATACAGCATACTAACGCATATATATGGAATTTAGAAAGATGCAAATGATAACCCCGTATACGAGACAGCAAAAGAGACACAGATGTATAGATCAGTCTTTGGGACTCTGTGGGAGAGGGTGAGGGTGGGATGATTTGGGAGAATGGCATTGAAACACGTATGTTGTCATATGTGAAATGAATCACTAGTTCAGGGTCAATGCATGTTATAGGATGCTCGGGGCTGGCATGCGGGGATGACCCAGAGGGAGGATAAAGGGAGGAGGGAGGTGGGAGGGGGGTTCAGGAGGGGGAACTTATGTAAACCCGGGGCGAATTCATGTCAATGTATGACAAAACCAACCAATATAATATTGTAAAATAATTTGCCTCCAATAAAAAATTAATTAATTACAAAAAAAAGTTATTTTTATATTCTAAAAAAAATAAATAAATAAAATCTGGGGTATGTCTGTCTCATTACTGCTTGCAGTTCCAGGTTCTAGCATGTACCTGAGCCTTATTAACTATTCAGTAAATATTTGTTGCAAAAGTGAATGAATAAAAATAATAAAATTTATTATAGATAACTTGATCATTAACAATGATTTTGAAATTGAAGTTAGTAATATTCACATAAATTGAACTATATATATATAACTATATATTATATATATATTGAACTATATATATATATAAAATCTTTGATCCAACTCAAGCAAAATATCTGAGTCCCCAAGATATCTCTGTAAAGAGGATGTGTAGGTGATAGTAAAGAGTTCCATTCTAGTGCAGATAGGAATCCTGGATTAGAAACCTGGGTCTTTCATTATACTAGTTTCTTGTCTTGGACAAATTATTGAACTTCCTTAAGTCTTAGTTTACCTTTAATATGAAGATTATTATGGCATCTGCCTCACAGAGTTATTGTGAAGATTCAGTGACAACTCTAGACAGCATATTAAAAAGCAGAGACATCACTTTGCTGACAAAGGTCTGTATAGTCAAAGCTATGATTTTTCCAGTAGTCATGGATGGATGTGAGAGCTGGACCATGAAGAAGGCTGATCAGCAAAGAATTGATGCTTCCAAACTGTGGTGCTGGAGAAGACTCTTGAGAGTCCCTTGGACAGCAAGAAGATCAAGCCAGGCAATCCTAAAGAAAATCAAGTCTGAATATTCATTGAAAGGACTGATCCTGAAGCTGAAACTCCAATACTTTGGCCACCTGATGCGAAGACCCGACTCATTGGAAAAGACCCTGATTTGGGGAAAGATTGAGGGCAAGAGGAGAAGGGGGTGACAGAGGATGAGATGGTTGGATGATATCACTGACTCAGTGGACATGAATTTGAGCAAACTTCGGGAGATCGTGAAAGACAGGGAAGCCTGGTGTCCTGCAGTCCATGGGGTTGTTAGAAGATGGACACGACTGAGTGACTGAACACAAGAGGTAATGCACCTATCTCAAAGAATAAGTACGTCCATACAGTATTTTCCATCATGTAGTAAATACTTATAACCATATTACATGATATCTGTAGCTACTTCCAGTTATTGTTATTACTTAGAGTTGGATCTTAATTTCTAGGGCCTCAAAATGAGATGACTCTGAACTCTATGCCAGGGCTTTGAGATGCTTTACTTATGAATGATTTAACATACATAGGATTTGTCAAATGCTGGATAATTTATTATTTCTGCTTGATTCAGATTCTTGTTTAACCCCATGATTTTGAACAGCCATTGTTGTTCAAAAAAAACACGTGGATTTGAAGGAGCATTCATATTGATTTATTGGTTGTCTGCAGAAATGTAAATAGCCCTGAATGTGTCACTCACTGGGACAGGATAGTGCTTTTCATAATGGACAAAATAGCCTTGTTTCACTGTAATAACCTGCTTGTGGTGAAACCAGTCATGGGATTCCTTCAACACAGCAGAATGCCTCCTATTGTCATCTGCATTATCAATGAGCAGAAGTCTCTCTGCTGTAGCTATTACCCAGCACTGCCGTTTCCCTAACTTGGGAACTTCGCTGAGGGATTTAAATGTGAAATGCACACGTCTGTCTCTTTCATACAGACACGCATCCACTAAGCACAGGCAGCAGCTGCCAAGGAGTTAATACAACTAATCTACTGTGCATGTGTAGAGGTTGTAAGGGTTAGAAATAGATCGCCCAGCCCCACTATCTTATGGACATATGTGTGTACATTTCTTTTATAAAAGTATGCTCAGAATAACCATTTGGGACTTTTTAAGTTGTTTGCATTAGATGAGATAGGTTTCAGTTCAGTTCAGTTCAGTCGCTCAGTCGTGTCCGACTCTTTGCGACCCCATGAACCACAGCACAGCAGGCCTCCCTGTCCATCACCAACTCCCGGAGTTCACTCAAACTCATGTCCATCGAGTCGGTGATGCCATCCAGCCATCTCATTCTCTGCCGTCCCCGTCTCCTCCTACCCCCAATCCCTCCCAGCATCAGAGTCTTTTCCAGTGAGTCAACTCGTCGCATGAGGTGGCCAAAGTATTGGAGTTTCAGCTTTAGCATCAGTCCTTCCAATGAACACCCAGGATTGATCTCTTTTAGAATGGACTGGCTGGATTTTCTTGCAGTCCAAGGGACTCTCAAGAGTCTTCTCCAGCACCACAGTTCAAAAGCATCAATTCTTCGGCGATCAGCTTTCTTCACAGTCCAATTCTCACGTCCATACATGACCATGGGAAAAACCATAGCCTTGACTAGATGGACCTTGGTTGGCAAAGTAATGTCTCTGCTTTTTAATATGCTATCTAGGCTGGTCATAACTTTCCTTCCAAGGAGCAAGCGTCTTTTAATTTCATGGCTGCAATCAGCATCCGAAGTGATTTTGGAGCCCCCAAAAATAAAGTCTGACACTGTTTCCACTGTTTCCCCATCTATTTCCCATGAAGTGATGGGACCAGATGCCATGATCTTCGTTTCTGAATGTTGAGCTTCAAGCCAACCTTTTCACTCTCCTCTTTCACTTTCATCAAAAGGTCTTTGAGTTCCTCTTCACTTTCTGCCATAAGGGTGGTGTCATCTGCATATCTGAGGTTATTGATATTTCTCCTGGCACTCTTGATTCCAGCTTGTGCTTCTTCCAGCCCAGCATTCCTCATGATGTACTCTGCATATAAGTTAAATAAGCAGGGTGACAATATACAACCTTGACATACTCCTTTTCCTATTTGGAACCAGTCCGTTGTTCCATGTCCAGTTCTAACTGTTGCTTCCTGACCTGCATACAGGTTTCTCAAGAGGCAAGTCAGGTGGTCTGGGATTCCCATCTCTTTCAGAATGTTCCACAGTTTATTGTGATCCACACAGTCAAAGGCTTTGGCATAGTCAATGAAGCAGAAATAGATGGTTTTCTGGAACTCTCTTGCTTTCTCCATGATCCAGCGGATGTTGGCTATTTGATCTCTGGTGCCTCTTCCTTTTCTAAAACCTGCTTGAACATCTGGAAGTTCACGATTCACATATTGCTGAAGCCTAGCTTGGAGAATTTTGAGCATGACTTTATTAGTGTGTGAGATGAGTGCAATTGTGCGGTAGTTTGAGCATTCTTTGGCATTGCCTTTCTTTGGGATTGGAATGAAGACTGACCTTTTCCAGTCCTGTGGCCATTGCTGAGTTTTCCAAATTTGCTGGCATATTGAATGCAGCACTTTCACAGCATCATCTTTCAGGATTTGAAATAGCTCAATTGGAATTCCATCACCTCCACTAGCTTTGTTCGTAGTGATGCTTTCTAAGGCCCACTTGACTTCACATTCCAAGATGTCTGGTTCCAGGTGAGTTTACATAATAATTAAAAAAAAATACTTGCTATTTACACAGGAAACTCTCTGACTTTAAAACTCAGTAGGAAAAAAAAAACCCAAACTTGTTTCCTTTGCTTATCACCCTGTTCCTGCCTAAGCATTTTCCCAGAGTTGGAAAGAATCCTTCCATTTTACCCATTTGGAAATAAATGGGCACATCAGTCTCTTGCCTAAGGGTCACTATGGGCAATGCGGTTGGATACAGTTTCCTGATTCTAGATGGATGCCTAGAAAATGAGGACCACCAGTTAACTGAGTGATCATCTCTAACCCTCTTTGACAAGCCCTGGCAAAGTGGTTTTGTGTGTGTGTGTGTGTGTGTGTGTGAAATTTATTGCTTTTATTTTTGGCTGCGTGGCATGCTGGGTGCTTAGCTCCCCACGAGGAATCAAACCTGCCCTCCTTGCAGTAGAAGTGCAGAGTCTAAGCCACTGGACTGCCAGGGAAGCCCCCCTAGCATAATGCATTTAATATAGATATATATATTTCAGTGACCTTAATCACCACAGCAGCATTAAACAGCAGTTTCAATCCAGAGCCACACTTTGAATGAAGACTTACCATTCAGACCAGTTCAGTGAGAAGGCCAAGCTGAAGATAACAGAGCCTGCCTAACATTATCGGACTAGTTGCAACTGCACTTTGTACAATGAAACAATCAAGTATGGGAAATATCCTTGTGATAGTAGATTTTTTTTCAATTGAAAATGGGTTATCAGCATCATCCTCATCTCTAGAAAAATGTGAGACGCACACGTGAAATAATAATCATATTTATCATGTGCTTGACACTGTTCTAACCCCTTCCCTGGTGGCTCATATGGTGTAAAGAATCTGTCTGGAATGCAGGAGACCCAGGTTTGAACCCTGGGTTGGGAAGATCCCCTGGAGAAGGGAAAGGTTATGCACTTCAGAATTCTTGCCTGGAGAATTCCATGGACAGAGGAGCCCGATGGGCTACAATCCATACTGTCTCAAAGAGTCAGACATGACTGAATGACTAATACTATTCCAGACCTATTTGAGCATTAACTCATCAAACTTCTTTCCTCGTCAACACAATGAGACGTATACTGTTACTGTTCATGTATTCTGTTGAGCAGCTGAGGCAAGAAAAGGTCTATGACAGGTGTATAGAGGTAAAATCACACATCTATCACTTTCATGTGACAAACCGATCTGACCTGGAGGCCACCGAGGTAGTTGGTTAATTTCTCTATCGTGTATTTATAGACGTTGTAACGGTAGGAAATAAACTGCTCATTCCCAATATCCTATACTACAGTAACAGTAGATGGTAGACACGTTAATGAAAACAATAATAACAATCATGAATCAAGTGTTTCCTGGGTCAAGCCAGGCACTCTTCTAAGGGCTTTATTATATATATTATTTAATTCCTACAACAGCCCAAGGAGAGAGTTCTTATGTTCATTTCAGAGCAACAAAAGCTAAAGACGTTGTTTTAAATTTGGGGAACAGGAGAGTATGGGTTCGACCTCCCAAGCTTATGTGATAACCATCGACCAGTTGTGTCTTTGCCTGGACAAACTCTTCAGCTTGGTGGCCAGGAGAATGGCTGCAAAGACACTGGGCTTATCTATTGGGTTTCTTCTCCCTCTACCAAACCTCAGGACCGTCCCAGCCCCTTGTTGTCACATCGCATTGCCGCAGCCACCCGCTTTCCTTCCTGATGCTCCGTGTCTCTAAGCGCATCCTCTGGCTTGTTAGCATGTGGCCCATTTGAGAATCAGTATACCTACGTATACGGCGGTCTCTCCTGTATCCAGATTCACTTTCTACAGTTTGAGTTACTTGTGGTCAACCGCAGTTTAGACATGCACGCATGCGTGCTCAGTTGCGTCAGTTGTGTCGACTCTTTGCGACCCCATGGACTGTAGGCTGCCTGGCTCCTCTGTCCATGGGGTTCTGCAGGCAAGAGTACTGGAGTGGGTTGCCATGCCCTCCTCCAGGGAGTCTTCCTGACCCAGGGATTGAACCTGCGTCTTCTGTATCTCCTGCATTGCAAGCAGACAGATTCTTTACCCACTGAGCCACCTGGAAAACGCCATAGTTTGAACACATTAATTGGAAGTTTCCGAACGTTCTCAGTGGCATGATGCAACCTCATATCTTGGCTTGTTCCATCCTGCCCAGGATGAGAAGCATCCCTTTGTCCAGCCCATCCCACAGCTTAGTCACTTAGTAGGCATCTTGGTTATCAGATCTACTGTTGTGTTCAAGTCACTTTTATTTCACTTAATAACAGCCCCAAAGCACAAGACCAGTGAAATCATTCAGATATGCCAAAGAAAAGTGGGTAAAGTGCTTCCATTAAGTAAAAGGGTGAAAGTTCTCCACTTAATAAGGAAAGAAAAAAAAATCCTGTGCCGAGGTTGCTAAGATCTATCCTCTATCTGTGAAATCATGACAAAGAAAAAGAAATTGTGTTGGTTTTGCTGTAGCATCTTAAACTGCAACAGCCATGGCCACAGTGTGATAAGTGCTTAGTTAAGATGGAAAAAGGCATTATATTAGTCCAATAAGATATTCTGAGAAAGAGATCACATTTACATAAATTTTATTGCAGTATATTGTTATAATTGTTCTATTTATTATTGTTGTTAACCTCTCACTGTGCTTGATTTATAAATTAAAATTTATTATGAGTTTGTATGTAAAGGAAAAAACATAAAGCATAATATAGAGAAAATTCAGTACCATCCATGGTTTTATGGATCCACTGCAGGTCTTAGGAATGGATGCCCTATGGTAAAGGGGAGACCATGGTAGTGGGAGCAAATGAGTTAATATGTTTCAGAAACTACTCAGATATATTTGGCATAGAATCTAACCAATATAATCACAGCTTATTATCCTTTGCTGGCAACAATCATTCTTTTATTTGTTCAATAAACACTGAGTGACTGAGATGGTCTGGGCACTGTGTGAGACCTACATTAGTATTTGTGACAGGAGCATTTTGGAAATGCAATGCCCCATTCATTGGGGTGACTTTAATGGTGGAAGCCTTAGGCCCCTTGGCAGCCAAGTTTTTTGGCTCCTCTCAAGTCACATTAACTCAATGGCCATGGACTCTGCTTATCTGAAAGGCTGGTCTCACTGGCACCACGTTAGAAAAAAAGTGATGGATTTGATTCTATAGCGAAGGAAAGAAGAAAATGGCTCATTTGAGGTTAGCTGAACTCTTTCAGATGTAGAAGGTGCCATTTCTCTGACCTGGGAATATAAAATATATGAAATGGAACTTAGCTGACATGAAATTCAGCTTCAGAAGAGAAGCTTAGTTTCCATGATAGAACAATGTCTTTGTAGTTTTTTGTTATTGTTGCGAGTTCATTTAAATAACTGGGTTTTCCTCTCCCCATTTCTAGGCCATTTGCGAGGCCCTTTCCTCGGACTGGCTTTGCTTTGCTGCACTGTCTTCCCCCACCCCCAACCCCTTTTGAACTCCAGCTTTTCATGTCATCCGGGATGATTGTCGTCTGTAAGCACTTGGTGGAGAGCTCTCCCTGACTCTAGAACAGTCAGTTTGCCATAATATGAACAAGTTGGGAGACTCGGAGCTACCACAGGCAGGATTTTTGGGCCTAATGAAGCCTCTCTGTCAGGCCTGATTTGGATCCAGTTAGTGAGGGTCTGATTGAATCTGCCATCCTCACAGAACATCGTGAGGTCTTTCAGGGCCAATAAACGATGCGCCTTGTTTTTCTGCACAGACACAGGGGAGAGGTTGAGTTGTCAGTGGAAGCCTTTGTGTGTCACAAGCGATCAGGAGTCATGTGTTTGGTGGATGACTTGCTAGGTCATCTTAGATAGGCCGTTTAATCTTTTTGTGTTTTTGTTTCTCCCATCTGTGCAAGCATGATAACGCACAGTGGCTTCTAAAGAAAGAGCTCTTAGGAAGGATACAGAAGGTGTGTTACTCGAGAGCTTTTGCAGAAACTCTGGATCACTGCTTACCAGAGATTGTAATCTGGGGGTGGCACAGTAGCTTTATGGCAAGTTTGAGCCAAAGTCTTTGCCAAGGAAATTTCAGATCTGAAGGAAGGGAGGGGGCGCTCCTGGTAATTCCTTCCAGAAGGTCATTAGAAAGTCTTTGACAAAGGCTTTGATGAGGGCTCACTTGTTCATGCTGTTGTTTTGTTGTGAGGATACCATTTGAGAGGCTGAACTAAACCTTTCCACAATGAGAAAAGGCAGATTCCTATGTGCTCAGCTTCAGATTATAAACCACCACTACCATCTGGGCAGTTTTGTTGCTTTGGAGGGACTTTTCCATCCTTAGCAGCAAACTCAGTGGAAACCCTGGTTTTCTGTCACCATCTTGTTTACCTGTTCTCTGCCTCCTCCCTCCTCCACACCTCTGAAGCTACTAGCAGAGAGGTTCCTGTGGCTCCCCTCTGTGTGAATTTTCCATTGGCGGTGACCCAACTCTCAGAATCATTTTCTTTTCCCCAAAGGGGATCACCAGACGCTCCAGTCTGTGATCAATGAGCAGTGTGCTGTTTGGCTTTGCCTGGGCTTACCCACGTGTCCTCCCAAAAAAATGTAAACAGAGCTGCTGCAGCTCTGCCCTGGGGTGAGGGGAAGGACTTCAAGTCAAGAAACAAAGCCAGACAAAGATAGGAAACATTGTTCCTTTCCCTGAGTAGCTGGTACTTGCAGGAGGATGGGTTTTCTCTGGAAGAGTTCTGGGGCATTGGGTGGCGGTGTTCTAGCGATGAGGGGTCCCTAGGGTAGACAGTCATCTCCTAAGAGCTGTGACAACTTGTCCATCTGTGATGCTGCTGCTGCTGCTGCTAAGTCACTTCAGTCGTGTCCGACTCTGTGTGACCCCATAGACGGAAGCCCACCAGGCTCCCCCGTCCCTGGGATTCTCCAGGCAAGAACACTGGAGTGGGTTGCCATTTCCTTCTCCATCTGTGTTACTCGACACTTAAAAATTTCTCAGCCATTTCATGTCTTGCAGTCTTATGGGAAAAATACAGAGATATGTGGTTAAACTTTAAAGCAATAGTTGTATTCACTGTGTATTGTGTATATCAGCCAAAAACTGGAATGGACCTAAATGTCTTACAAGAATAATTTGGTTAAACAGATCATGATATCTATCTGTATATTTCCCTGCAGAAATTTCTGTTTTTACCATATAAAATGAGGATGTGAAAGAGTGGGTTTTTAATTTTAAATTTCTGATGAGCTTGGAGAGCTTGATAAAAGTGATCAACCACCTCCTCAGAAAACAATGTCTATATGCTCAATATTTTCAGGGGATTTCAGCATAAACTTCTCTATCTCGAAGGTTAAGAACACTCAATATGAAGAATTTAGTAGAAGTAATATTGAATAATTTCCATATATGGAGTAGTGGAACAAGCAGCTTATAAAAAGACTAAAATGTCATTATAAAAAAAAAAACTCACCTACATATATATTGGGAGAAAAAAGTTTTTCTCAACCCTCTTAGGATCCCTTGCTGGGCCTGAAAATTCAACTGACAAAGATTAACAGAAGAAAAGCAAACACATTATTTAACACACTTATTAACACATTTATTAAAAATAAACACATTTATTTAACATAAGCTTTACATGTTACAGCAGCCTTCATAAGGAAACGAACACCCAAGCAAAAAACAAACTTGAATATTTTATCCTAGCTTCAATAAAGAGGACAAGATAAGTTAAAGAGTATGAGGTACCTGCAGCGAACTGGGGAAACTTAGCAAAGCCAGTTTGCTAGGATTCTTCATGGTGTCCCCTTGCCTCCTTTGGGTGTTGGGGGAGCCCTTTCACTAGAGGGTTTTATGGCCTCTTTGGGGAAGAAAGGTGAAGGAGGAAGAGGTCAGGGTGACCTTCCAGTTTCTGTTGTTTGTTTTCAAACTCCTTCAGCTTAAAATATTCCAGAAGCCAAGGTGTCATCAGAAAGGCTTTGACAGGCTAAACACAAAGATGCTTAACCACAGCTTCTCTGGAGGATGATAATACAGTCTCTGTGTGCTTATTTGTAGCTTCTGCCTTTCTAGAATTATCCACAAAATTGCTTTCATAAGAAGAAATATGTTGCAGGAAAGTGAAAGTGAAATTCGCTTAGTGGTGTCTGACTCTTTGCGACCCCGTGGACTATACGGTTTATGAAATTCTCCAGGCCAGAATACTGGAGTGGGTAGCCTTTCCCTTCCCCTGGGGATCTTCCCAACCCAGGGATCAAACCATGTCTCCCACATTGTGGGTGGATTCTTTACCTGCTGAGCGACAAAGGAAGCCCAATATGTTGCATGAGTTTGTTTAAATTTTCTTTAAGAAGCTGTAATCTTTTTTGGCAAGTGTGTTAAAAACCTGGGGACATTTTTAGCACGGCTCTTTAGTCAGCAAACGATGAAATGCCAGAATGAAGGGATATTAGGATGAAGGGACACAGTTTCCAAGTGACATTTAATTAGGGCCAAATAAGAAGATACCACATTGACAAATTTCTTTTCAGTATGAAATCCACAGATGAAACAAATTTAAATCAGAACCAATTAAAAAATTCCAATCTTACACAGAGTGCGCAAGAAAAGTCAGTTTATAAGTAACCTTTAACTTGTCACCAACAGCATTTCCACTCCCAGAATGGCCTTTGGGGATCTGTTCTGGGTCTGTGCTTAGTCACTGAGTCATGTCTGACTCTGTGACCCCATGGACTGTAGCTCACCAGGCTCCTCTGTCCATGGGATTCTTCAGGCAAGAATGCTGGAGTGAGTTGCCATTCCCTTCTCCAGGGGATCTTCCCAACCCAGGGATCAAACCCTGGTCTCCCTCATTGCAGGCAGATTCCTTACCATCTTAGCTACCAGGGAAGCCCCAAAATGAAGGATCTGCCTTCCCTGAGGACCTGGGACAACTCAATATCTTGAGAGATTAAAGGTTTGACATTCTTGTCTTGCATCTTACAAGGCAGCTGAGAGAACTTGTTCCACTAGCTCTGACCTTGCTGTCACAACTTGAAGGTTAAGTTTGCACATCCCCTTTTCACAAGCAAGAGTCTTGAATGAAAGAGAAATTAGTTTGGGAACTGCAGTGGTATCTACTCTGCATCCATGCCACTTTTCTTGGGTGGTAGGGTGCCTTCATCTTCCTTTGGAGAAGCACTTTCTCCCAGCCTCAGTGGCTGCAGATTCTGTGAGGCTGGAGGGCGGGTATCACCCTCCTCTCCAAGACAAACACGTGACCCAGGCCTGAGCAATTAGCACATTCTCTCTCTCTCTCAGGCCGATGGCTTCAGGGATGCCCAAACGGTCCATCCCATCAATGAGATTACAAAAGAGTAGCTCTTGATGGAGATTTCTACACCGTGGTTTCTTTATGGAAACCTGGAATCCTGGAACGATCTGGCAGAAGAGTGAAGGCCAAAGAGCAGGGCAGATGGAAGAAGGCAGGGAGGGGTTGGGGTTGGAAATCAAGTTCTAGGGCTTCATTAGATCAGTGTGTGCTTGAACCAAAGTAGCCACTGTGTGTGGGAATTATTATTTTTTTGTTTTGTGTTTTCTTTATTTAACTCAGCTTGTATTAGAGCTATTTCGCTCGCAACCTATTAGGTCTTCATTCATATACTAGTATGATAATAATAATACCTACTGACTGTGTGTGTGTGCTCAGTTGTGTCCAACTCTTTGTGACTTAATGGACTGTAACCCACTGTCTCTTCTGTCCATGGAATTTTTCAGGGAAGAATACTGGGGTGGGTTGCCATTTTCTACTCCAGGAGATCTTCCCAACCCAGGGATCGAACCCGTGTCTCTTGCATTGGTCGGCAGATTCTTTACCACTATGCCATCCAACGCCCCAAAGAGCAGGTCTTGTGTAAATCCTTTATATAGATTCTCGTATTTAATTCTTATGATAGATTTTTGTCTTTTTAAGAAAAGAAACTGAGGCTCAGAAAGGTTACGTAACTAGCACAAGATCCCTCAGCAAATAGTAGAGGGATTCAAACCCAGATATGTCTAAAGCATTGCATTCTTAACGAGCATACTCTGAACTTTGCAGGGTTACTGGATGAAAGTTAGGCCTGACAGCTAGTGGGCTGTTCAGTTTTACAAAGGGAGGTACCGAGGATAACAAATGAGTGTTTAATCAGCACGGCCAGTTTTAGGGGGTTAAACTTTCTTCACCTTCAGTGGAGTGGTCAGTGCCCCCTTGCTGCCACTTCATTTTGTTTAACGGAAAGCTCTCAACTGTCTTCATGTTTCAGTCAAAGAGTCTGGCAGAAATGAGCTGACCTGCAGGTGCATCTCCCACAAGTGCTTTGGGGCTCCTTGGGCCACAGACAAGCAGACTTGGAGACAAAGCGTGGGTCCTTTAAGAGTCAAGGAGGAGCTACCGGCCACTCTGGCACTATATCGTCATAAACCAGAGTGGGCTTTCTTTTCAGTAATGACATGAAAACAAGGAGATGGATCAGTTCTGTGCTGCCCCATTCCCCGGGGAGCGTTTTCTTACACTTTTACAGAACAGAAGAGCTTTCTCTTGAAGTTTGAAGAAAACAAGGTAAGCATGTGCTTGGGAAGCGCCGAGTATGGTTTTGACTCTGGCTGTGAGGTTCACGCTGTACTCATAACATCCTGTTCTTCTCTGCCGGCTGTGATGTGGTAGATAGCAGTCCCTCCCTGGGCTGTTAACAGCTGAGCTAATTTTTCATGAAGATGCTGCTCTGTGAGACTGAGGAAGTGGGTCACGGCCACCTCCTCTTCGTTACTCTTAGGTTAAGGATGGGCTTTCCCAGCGGCCCTTGCCGTCTTCTCTAAAATTAGGTCTTTAATGCCTGTGGGATATGTGGCGAACTTAAAATTTTACTGGAAGCCCACAGAGTATTAGTGAGTGGGAAATGTGCCTCAAAAAAGTCATTTGTTTAGCATAGGAGAAGTCTGCTCTGTCAAAACCTGCAGCTACGGAGTCAGGAGAGGAAGAGTGGCTGCTGGGGAAAGGTGTGATGACAGCTGAAACTGAGAAAATCAGAGGAAGCGCGATCATCCTCGAGCCTGGGGTTTCTGCCTTTGGCGCCATCCCTTCTGTAGGGGGCTGGAGGGCTTAGAGCTGACTTTTTTACACAATATACTTATCAGTTTCCAAATGACCTTGGGCCTAAAAATCACATCTATTACAAAGACACAGATGGAATAAGGAATAGAATCTCACTTCTGTGGTCAGGGAGCTGACCCAAAATTAATTCATTGTATTTGGAGGTTATGAAGGCATAACTAGAATAGGAATGACTTCTGCTGCTGCTGCTGCTGCTGCTGCTAAGTCACTTCAGTTGTGTCTGACTCTGTGTGACCCCACAGATGGAAGCCCACCAGGCTCCCCCGTCCCTGGGATTCTCCAGGCAAGAACACTGGAGTGGGTTGCCATTTCCTTCTCCAATGACTTCTGCTAGTCAGTTACAAAAGGAAATTGTTCCCCTTCTGTCTTCACCGAGTTACAGAGTCACTGCTTTGCCATCCAGGAGATGGACAACACAGTGAGTGTGTTTTTTGAATGGCTTTTAGGAGAGAGCAAGCTGTGATTGTGCTTCTCACTGGGCAGTCCCAAAATTTGCCTCATGACTGGAATCAGGAAGATGCTTTAAAAAGGACAGAGAAATCCTTTGTCAAACTGAGACCTACTAAATAGCACCAGGTAAGAACAGAGCCATTCATAATTTCATCTGGGTGATTCTTTTAATCAGCCACCACTCTAGTCTTCTCTCCTTGGGATAGATAAATTAATCAGATTAGCAACTTGCCATTTGAGATCTGTAGGCATCACCTATTGGACAGGCCAGCTTTCAGTTAGGGGTGGAGGCAGGGTATGAAAAGGGAAGATTAGAGGGACATGGCAGAAGCAAGATTGGACTGATGTTAGCAGCATGCTAGAGTCATATATGAAGGCCCCCAAAGGATATAGAGGATTCTTGAGATAGTTGGCTGTCTGGCTACCCAGTATTCTGGCCTGGAGCATTCCATGGACTGTATAGTCCATGGGGTCACAAAGAGTCGGACAAGACTGAGTGACTTTCACTTTCACTTTAGCAACTAAACAATAAAACAAAGGACATCACATGCCCACTTGCTCATTCAGTCATTTAATTCAGCATCTTTTATTGAGCAGAACTCATGCTTGTTGGGTATGGGGGCAGGGATTGGCGAACTTAATAAATAAAACAGTCCCTTCTTCCCTCTAAATGGCCCCAGTTCTAAGGGCATGTAAGAAATTAAGAGGAAATAATCAGCTGTCCCTGGGCAGGAGAAAAGGGTATGCCAGAGAAATCTTAGAGAAGGAAGTGCCTGACCAAGGTGTTTAAGAATGAAAGGGAGATTCACCTGGAAAATAGACCCAGTCTTCTCAGGCAAAGGCAATAGCTTGAACAAAGGTAGAATGGCCTGTGGGTCTATAGAAGTCTATGAGTCAACAACGTGCCATTATAGTGTGAGATGGAAAGTGGTGGGACATCTGGTGATTTGGTGGCATCCAAATCATGCAGGGTCTTCAATGCCCACACTTCTGTTCTAAGGGAAGATCTCGGCACAACTCAAACACGTGACCGTATAAACACACAACAGAAGAGAACAGAGGCTGTTCAAAGACTCAGGTGAGTATTCATGACCTCTTGCTTTTATTATGTATATACCTTGGAATGGGGGTTGTTTAAGATTCTACTTCTCAGAGAAGCTGGATATATTGGTATAGCAACTCACAACTTAGAAAATTAGTATATTTTTTCCTTAGTTGCAGGATATGTTTTTTTAAAAAAATGAAAAACACTTCTTGCTTCAATTTTAAAATACCTTAATTTGAGAGACTGTTAGTCATGAAGGTGTTTCCATAGCAAACATGTGTGGGACATCCTAGCTTTGTTGGCAGTGGTTCAGGGGAACTTATCTTATTAAATTGGGACAAGGCCTGGCTTGATGGAGGATAAGGTCATGGCACTTTTCCCATAGCATGAGGCCTCCATTTAAGGGTAAGATAAAGGAAAGGCAAAGAGCAAGAAGAGAAAGTGCTGGAATGAAAACAAGTAACAAAAGGAAGATAAAAATGGAAATCCCAGTTCAATATGGATAATAGGAATGCAAATGGTGCTGCTAAAATAGGAAGGAACATTACTTTTCAAAAAGGCAAAGCAAAGGAAAATTGTAGTAGCAGAAGCATTTTGCATGGTAAAATTGTACACTGTGTATGCCTCTCAGAAGCAAAGCCACCTACTCTAATTTTTCCCAGCACGATGCTGTGAATCTGGTGAGTCATTTTTTAAAGGTTTACTACAAAGCTCCAAAAATCTGCATATATATATTTTTTAAGCATTTGGATTAAATCTTTTACCCAGCAGCTGGCCACTAATGCTCCTATTTTATAGCCAAATTTTTCACATGGGCTACAAAATAACACACTTTTCAAAAATTAGTAAGTTTACGGAATGATCTCTACGATTTATTGTTAATTAAAAAAATCATGATGCAAGAAGTGTTTATGGTATGCTGCTCTGAGAATAAGGTAATCTGAATATAAATTTGCTTATATTAAAAAAAAAGACTCAGGAAGAAGACACTTTGGGGGAATGAGAGAGGAAATGAGGTCGGAAGGGACAGGGTAAAAGTTAAATGTGTGAATATATTTTGTTTCTGATTTAAATTTAAAAAACACACAAGCATTTTACATGACTGTAAAGCGAAGGTAATCTCAAGACAAAGCAATCTTTAAAAAAGGAAAGCAAAATGGCACAAATGAACATGAGTATCAAATTAATACCATAAACTCAGAAAGTACTTCAAGTGGCTATCTCATCTGTAGAAATACCTTAAGGGGGAAAAAATGTCAAAAAAATGTTAGACTGAGTTTTCTAATTTCATTGCTGATGATAGTGTTGTTGCTGTTTTAGATTCTCTCTCTCCTTCTCTCCCTCTCTCGCTGTAGTGTGTTAGTCGCTCAGTGGTGTCCGACTCTTTGTGGCCCCATGGGCTGCAGCCAACCAGGCTCCTCTGTCCATGGAATTTTCCAGCAAGGATACTGGAGTGGTTTGCCATTTCCTTCTTCAGGGAATCTTCCCGACCCAGGGACTGAACCCCAGTCTCCTGCACTGCAGACAGATTCTTTACCAACTGGGCTACCAGGGAATACTATGTGTATACTACGGAATAAAAAAACGAGAAATTATGTTGGTGCTGGGAATTAGATTATTGGCACGGAAGAAGGTCATTCAAATATAAGATCAAAGAGGTTAAGTAAAAACCCTGTGGTTTTGAATTTGTATTGTAATTGTCAGCCGAAGTTGTGATGTATTTTAATACAAGAAAATGTAGATTCTCTATCTCTACTATCTTTTTTAGATGCTTTGCCAACAAAGGTCCGTCTAGTGAAGGCTATGGTTTTTCCCATGGTCATGTATGGATGTGAGAGTTGGACTGTGAAGAAAGCTGATCGCCGAAGAGTTGATGCTTTTGAATGTGGTGCTGAGAAGACTCTTGAGAGTCCCTTGGACTGCAAGGAGATCCAACCAGTCCATTCTAAAGGAGATCAATCCTGGGTGTTCATTGGAAGGACTGATGCTAAAGCTGAAACTCCAATACTTTGGCCACCTCATGTGACGAGCTGACTCACTGGAAAAGACTCTGATGCTGGGAGTGATTGGGGGCGGGAGGAGAAAGGGATGACAGAGAATTAGATGGCTGGGTGGCATCACCGACTCGATGGACATGAGTTTGAGTGAACTCCAGGGGTTGATGATGGACAGGGAGGCCTGGCATGCTGTGGTTCATGGGGTCGCAAAGAGTCAGACACGACTGAGTGACTGAACTGAACTGAAGAGGTACTCGCCTAGTTGTTGGTATAGGGGAGGACTTTGGGGGTCTGACTGCTCCTTATTTAGACTTTCTTTGAAGATTCCTTTCTCTGGTTTTACCCTCTCATCTCTATCTTCAGAGGTACTTGGAAACTCCAGTTCCTAAAGTATTCTGGGTTTCTTCTGCACAAATTGTCTTATTTCCTATTAGCATTCCTCTCTTTAGGCATAAAATTTAGCTTTATCTAATCTATCAAATGTCTCTGCTTTTTAATATGCTATCTAGGTTGGTCGTAACTTTCCTTCCAAAGGGTAAGCGTCTTTTAATTTCATGGCTGCAATCAGCATCTGCAGTGATTTTGGAGCCCAAGAAAATAAAGTCTGACACTGTTTCCACTGTTTCCCCATCTATTTCCCATGAAGTGATGGGACCAGATGCCATGATCTTTGTTTTCTGAATGTTGAGCTTCAAGCCAAACTTTTCACTCTCCTCCTTCACTTTCATCAAGAGGCTTTTGAGTTCCTCTTCACTTTCTGCCATAAGGGTGGTGTCATCTGCATATCTGAGGTTATTGATATTTCTCCCGGCAATCTTGATTCCAGCTTGTGCTTCTTCCAGCCCAGCATTCCTCATGATGTACTCTGCATAAGTCAAGGCTATGGTTTTTCCCGTGGTCATGTATGGATGTGAGAGTTGGACTGTGAAGAAAGCTGATCGCCGAAGAATTGATGCTTTTGAACTGTGGTGCTGGAGAAGACTCTTGAGAGTCCCTTATACTGCAAGGAGATCCAACCAGTCCATTCTAAAGGAGCTCAGTCCTGGGTGTTCACTGGAAGGACTGATGCTAAAGCTGAAACTCCAATACTTTGGCCACCTCATGCAACGAGTTGACTCACTGGAAAAGACTCTGATGCTGGGAGGGATTGGGGGTGGGAGGAGACGGGGACGACAGAGAATGAGATGGCTGGATGGCATCACCAACTCGATGGACATGAGTTTGAATGAACTCTGGGAGTTGGTGATGGACAGGGAGGCCTGGCGTGCTGTGATTCATGGGGTCGCAAAGAGTCGGACATGACTGAGCGACTGAACTGAACTGAACTGAATCTATCAAATAAGTTACCGCTTATTCAACTGTTTTCCTTTTCTCTCTTTGTTTTGCACACCTCATTTGCTGTCATTTCCTCCTCAGTTCTTTGCTATCAGGATTATTGATTTAGAGTGTGAATGTGTGCATGTGTGTACTTAATTTCCTTTAAAGTTTTTAGAAGCATGTCAGTGGAAATAAAATGAATATGGGTGTTTAATTCACTATGTTTAATCAGTGGATTTACCTTTAAATTTATTTATTTATTTTTTCTTTTATTTTTCTGGCCATACTACATGGCTTGTGGGATCTTAGTTCCCCAAGCAGGGATTGAAACTTTGCCCTTGGCAGTGAAAGCACAGAGTCCTAACCACTGGACTGCCAGTGAGTTTCCTAAATTCTTAAGAGATAGCTTTAAACAATTAGTTTTGGACAACAAATAGAGCTCATCAGCATTATATGCTCCCAGAAAACAAAATAAGAATGTTAATGCTGTTTCATTTCCTTGTGTTTCATCCCTTCCCAATTTGGGATCATTTGAAATTTTAGTAAATTTTTTTTTTCTTTTAAGCATAAAAAATTTAAGCGTAACAATACACTTTTAATTGTTTCTTTTGTTCTTTTTACCATGCTTTCTTATATCCCACATCTTTCCTTATCTCACCTTCTTAGTTTCATTGGTATATAAGATTGAATAACTTGTTTACATTTTAGTAAAAATTGGCTCAGATTATAGAGCTCATCTCAGCAATTGTGGAGGCAGAAGAAGACATCCTGCAAAGAGGACATGTGAATATCACTAGCTGCTTGTGACAGTGAACTGGCCCAGCTCTTTGGTCTCAAAGCCTACAGTCTTGTATTTTAGCCTGTGGGCAATCCCTACTCTGTCTTGCTCCATGTATTCAGAAGGCAGGGGGCTGGCTGACAAGCCTCGTTCCTTTGAATGCACTGCCCCAGTTAATCACTGTGACAATTGCTCGCTGACCTCCCTCTGCCTGAGGTTCCCTGTAATCACTCTCATTCCACACTGCTTCTCTCCTGTACGCTAGTCTCTGGTCTTGTTTCCCCGAGAATCCAAACCTCTTTGCTCTGAACCTCATACGATGATCTTCCTCTTTGGTGTTGACTTTACTCTTTCTTGTTCTCCAGTGCTGCTATGAATATATTTCTTTGATCACATCAGAGGCAGAGTGGGAGAGAGTGTGTTCATTCCACTATTTTGTTCCTATTTCTGGACTGCATACATAACATGGAACAATGCTGCTAACACATATAATGCAGGAAACAATGTCCCTGCTAACCAGCTCCTCTACTCTTGCTGTGGTGTTTCAAAAAGAAATGTTAATTTTTTAATTTGTTCTTCCTTTCCTTTGGTCTTGTCTTTTTTTATTTATTTATTTTTTTCTTAGCTGTTTCTCCTTATTTTTGTTCAGTATAATCCCACATGATGGTAAAAGTTCATCTTTTCAGCCAGCCACACATAAAAACCAACAATAAAATCTTAACTCTGTTACTTATTTACTATGTGTATTCTGCCAAGTGGCAAAGAAAGAATTTCCAGTATAGATTCCCCTACTGGTACTAAGAGCATCTGTAAAATCAGTCATGTAAAAGAAAGCCAAAAACGTACAATGGAGGTAGTGTTGTCCAAAACGGTTTTCTTTAAATGCACTTATCTTAAAAGGACTCTGTATGTTCCTTCAGCGAAACGGATACTTTCCCTTCCCACATGTTCAATTGGCAATCACCTTATTTTCTGGAATTGCGTTGTCAACTTTTCTTGTTTGCTACTGGAATCAATGCAAAGAATATTAATATTTTATCAGAGAGTTACTGTTTTCTATAAAAACTATTATAAAGTTTTTATTAAGCTAAAAAATATATTTCTGTGCTTTTTAAGGTAAATTGTTCTCATTAAGAGAAATTGTTCTCATTTATTGGTTCCAGTTATTGCTTTTGCCCTGCAATTCCATCTCTGAAATTATAATGTAAAACCTTAGAAGTTAATTTATATTATTTCATCTAAGGCATTTTTGGCATGAGTGTTAAGGTTAGTAATAATGTTATTATATTGTATGTGATAAATGGATACCAGGAAGTGTGGTCTACCTAAATTAATGCAATTCTCATAGAGCAAAGGAATGATATTCTCCTTTCAAATTCTCCAAACATACTTGAAATTCCAATAGTTTTCATGTAAATTCAAGGAAACTGATCAGTACACAAACAGTAGTTCATAAAAAAAAAAAATCTGTAGATATTTAATGCTTTTAACACCTTGAAATCTGTATTTTGAGAGTACAGTTTTGCCAGCATCTTGAGATATATTTAACTTCTGAGTGTCACTTATATAATTTCTCTTTTTATTGGAATATAGTTGTTTTACAATGCTGTGTTAGTTTCTGCTGTATAGCAAGTATGAATCAGCTGTAAGTATACATATATCCCCTCCCTCTTGAGCCTCCCTTCCACCCACCCCCATCTCATACACCTAGGTCATCACAGAGCACCGAGCCTTTTTTTCCTAATACATGTGATTCATATGTACCTTTAGATTTTTACCTGAAGCCTCCTTTGCTTTGTGTTTTATTCTTATGCCAGTTCTCTCTGTTCCTGGGACATATGTTGAGTCTTATTTAGATTTTGGAGCAAATAATAAAAGTGAGAATTAAAATAACCAGGCTATTCTGATGCTACAAGGAACTAACAAGGTAATTTATCCCACTCTTCATTGTTTCCATGAGAAAACTTAAGTCGAGGAAAAAAAAATGCTTGGTTAAATTTTCATGACAGGCTCACACTAATGAGAAAGGGTGTACATCCTTGGTGGGTAGATTAGGTTTTCTGGCATCTCTTATTCCTGTTCCTGCTTTGAGCAGATGATTCAAGTTAAGATGATGCCAAATTTCAGGAGATTTAAAAATGTCTTTAGTTCTAGAATGTGGATGATACATACTAAACTACTTTGATTTTGAAGAAATACGCTTAAATTTTATGTTTTGCATTGTCTTTTTTTCTTAATCGTCTAAGCTTATGCTATTTGAATATGTAAAATAAATTAAGCTGCTAAGGCAAATTCTGAATAACCACAGTATGGAAAGTACATGAATGTCACCTTGGGGAAAAATTTTGCTTGTCAAAGACTGAGTATAATAACATAATATTTTGAGTCTTTGAAAAAGTTCCAGTCTGTTCCACATGGGCTTTTATGTGGAACTAACTAAACCATTTTCTGTATAAAATCAAACAAACCCACAAGTAGACAGCAAAGAATCTGGGGTAATTGACTGGACTTTGTTTGAAAGCTTCATTTAGGGATTGAATTAACAAAGAACACATTTTTTTTTCTATTTGTTGTGTAATTCTAGTAGTGGAAAGCTAGATTACTATTTAGTTGATAGCTTTTGCTTTAAGCATATTCTTTCATTTCTCTCTGTCTCTCTGTGTCTGTATGTGTGTGTGTGTATTAGGGAGGGGGGGAGCTTTTAAAAGCAAACTCTGACCTGTTGGGTAATTAACACCCTTACAAAAAAATAAAGGGTTTATTGTAACTTGGTTTGGAGGAAAGAAGCCTGAATGAGGAAACCCAAGTTTCACTTCCAACTCTTATACACATACTTGTGTGATGTTGAGTAAGTCACTTGCTTTTTCTGGATCTTAGTTTCCTCATCTGTGAAACTATAAGGGGGGATATGATTTACTTTCAAAACCTTTTCCCAACTTTAAAGTTTCATAATTCTCTGAAATAAAGTATTTGTACTTCACTGATCCACACAAAATAAATGAATAACACTTAGTAGCCATAAATATCAGAATGATTTTTTACATCACTTTCTTCTTGGAAAAAGATACAGTACATGAGAAAATAGCCTTTCTTACTGGACAGGCTTATACTTTAGAATAATTTTATCTTCATCAACCCAGCAAGCTCTATCTTTTGGGGACTTATTAGTAGATTTTTGGTTGTTATAGCCAAAATTTCAATTATACCTCTTTCTTAAAAATTTGCTCATTATATAATATTTTTAAAAATTATTTTCTTCAAGAGATAGAATATGGTATTTTGTCCAGTTCAGATCAGTCGCTCAGTCATGTCTGACTCTTTGCAGCCCCATGAATCACAGCACTCCAGGCCTCCCTGTCCATCACCAACTCCCGGAGTTTACCCAAACTCATGTCCATTGAGTTGGTGATGCCATCTAACCATCTCATCCTCTGTCATCCCCTTCTGCTGCCCTCAATCTTTCCCAACATCAGGGTCTTTTCAAATGAGTCAGCTCTTCGCATCAGGTGGCTAAAATATTGATAGTTTGTACTCATCTATGTATTCTGTGATTATTTGATTACCTGTTTTCATACTAAGCTATATGGCCCAAGAGGGCAGATATCATTTTTGTGTAGCTAACAATTCAGTTGTAGAGTTTCATGCAGTGCCTGGCATCTAGATGTGTTCAAAGAAGGAAGAAATATGATTGTATAGGTCTGACCGAGATAGTTACATCAGAGGTCATATATTGTCCTTGAATCCTCCAACAACATTTCTGAAAGAAAGCATGAGACTCATCTTCCTTTCTGAGTTCTCTGGAATGTATTGTTGACAGGGAAGCATTTTATTAGGGGTTTTCTCTTTTGGGAGGCGAATAAAGATGGCATTGACCTGGCCTGATAAATTTCCCACAGCCACTAGGTGTTAGACAGTTTAGATCTTATCTATTTTTCCTGTGTCATCTGTGTAGAAAGGCTGTTTGTAAACCAGATGTAAGCAGCTAATTGATGATGCCTCCTCCTCTACCTCCCCACAAACTTTTATGACTTTTCATATAGACCCTTAACCTCAGTTTGCTAAAGCACTTGACTGAGCGTTCTGACTCATCATCCTCCACAAGAATGAAGGGATCAACACCAGCAAGCCAGAGATCTCACCCGAGTCAGGATAAAGGTAACAGATTCAGAACACACCCATCAGTGACGCTGTGGCAAGAAGAGTCGGTGTGGATAGAGCTTCATGCTGGTTATGATACCCAAGCAATCAATGCTACAGCTCAATGAGATCAGGGATTTTGATCATCATTATAATGAAAGTGAAAGTGAAGTCGCTCAGTCGTGTCCGACTCTTTGTGACCCCGTGGACTGTAGCCTACCAGGCTCCTCCGTCCATGGTATTTTCCAGGCAAGAGTACTGGAGTGGGGTGCCATTGCCTTCTCCAGGGGATCTTCCAGACCCAGGGATCAAACCTGGGTCTCCCACATTGCAGGCAGATGCTTTACCATCTGCGCCACCAGGGAGATCATTAAAATATTCCTTCATAAATCATAACTGATAAGTGGAGCTGGGTCCTTCATGGAAAGTGATGCAATGATGTTGCTTGAGGAATTTTGCAAGGATAAGGTTTAAGCAGGTTTAAAAGAAAAATCCTCTCAATCCTCTTTCCTTTCTTCTTTCTTTATATCTCTCCTCCCTCTCTGCTCCCCTCCCTCCTGTCTTCTCTTCCTTCCTCCCTCCCTCCCTCCCTCCCTTTCATTTCATAAACAGGCTGTATTCTACAGTGAAAGATCTTGGATTTTAGAGTGAAGCAGTTATTATTTAGCATCTTGACAAGGCCATTTTCTATCAAGTCACTTTAACCTTTCTAGGCTGTTTCCTCAAGTATTAAAAGGCAGATCATAAATGCTTACTTACATCATAGGGTTGTAAGGAAGCTTAAGTATTATAACAACATCAGCTACTGTTTATTAAACATCAAATATGTGCATTATCTAATTTAATACTCACAATAACTTTGCAAGTACAATGTCTGGTACATGGTAGGTGACATATCAGTAACAAGGTAATGGAAATATTGGATGCTCTCTATACCATGTTTTTTTTGAGTAAGTGCTTCCTTAATTGTCAGGAGTCATTATTCATGCATTAGGCTGCACAGTTCATGCTACCAAAGTGAAACTGATCATTCATTCATTCAAAATATGTTCTTTGAGTCTGCTACTGCTGCTAAGTCACTTCAGTCGTGTCCGACTCTGTGTGACCCCATAGACGGAAGCCCACCAGGCTCCCCCGTCCCTGGGATTCTCCAGGCAAGAACACTGGAGTGGGTTGCCATTTCCTTCTCCATTGAGTCTCTGCTATATACCAGATGTTGTCTGTGTTACTTGGGAGAAAACAGAGAACAAGGAGCAAGACACGAGCCCTAACTTCAAAGGGGTTATAATTGAGGAGAGGTTATAGACAAATAAAGAGACCATTATAACCGAATGTGTTAAGTCCATTGATAGCAGGAAATACAAAATGGATGTTTTTGAAGGAGGAATCCCATGATTCCAATTTGGTGGGTTTCAGTGAGAGTTCCTGGGAGGATATCATATCTACACTGAGACTAGAGAGATGAGTAAAATACAGATTAGAGGCTGCGGTGTGTTCTAAAGAACTCCATATTCCAAGGCACTAAGAGAGGCAAGCTCCAGGAGTTGGTGATGGACAGGGAAGCCTGGTGTGCTGCAGTCCAAAGAATCAGACACAACTGAACGAACTGAAGAAGAGATTTACTTTGATGGGTCTGAGAAACTGAAAGCAGTTCATTCTGGAATTGGAGGGGATCTGTGGTGAGAGTTGCAACTGGGGGTAAGCAGGACTGCTGGTCCTGGAAACGCTGGGTACCCTCCTAGCAGACATTGTTGAATTCCCAACCACCTTTTAGCTGTTCCCAAGTTCTCAGTCCCTCTCTTCCTCACGGGACGCTGATCTGAGTGGGCTTACAGTTATGGTGCTAACTCCTGATTCACGTGTAACCTTTAAGCTGTGTTCTTGGTCCTGAAAAGGTAAGGCTTATCTTACTAGTAACATGGCAGGACATTCTCGGTCAGTTGGCTGTCTGTAAATATCAGCCCTCCTCTTATCTAAGGGGGGTTGGGCTCCAGGGCAAGGAGGCTCTTATCAAGGGGCTTTTCTAGCCAGCACCTGGCAGTCTGGGGCCCTTTTAACAGGCCAAGGAATCTGAGGCCAAGGCTGGTGAGGGTCAAGTTTCACTAAACTTGGCCTTGACTCTAAGTGCCTTCTGGGAATCTTGAACAATCAGGATCCGGGGACATGATCACCTAATTGCCAGACTCTGGGATGTGATCATCTAATTACCATTTCACTTTTCCTGGGACTAGAGAGATAAGTGACACATAGATCAATAAGCTGGGAGGACTGATTCATTTATTGACTCCCAGATAGTTTATCTTTGAGCTTGTGTTACAGAAAGTTCTCTTCCAGGAGCTAGGCTGCCAGAGCGCGGAGAAAAATCTGAGGTGTGGTTGGGATCCAGAGATAGGAAAACAGATGGCCAGTTCTCAGTGTTGCCTTTCTTTTGTGTGCAAGTTAAATGTTCACTAACTCAGTGTAAATGTGAACCTATATGTCACATCCAGACCCAGACATTTTGAAAATGGAAGAGGCTGCTGGTCATGAGTGTCCTGGGAGAGCAGGCATAAAGTGGGACTGTTTCAGGCAGACTCAGACGTGTGTGCATCCACGCTCAGTTGCTTCAGTTGTGTCCGACTGTGACCCGGTGGGTTTTAGCCCGTCGAGCTCCTCTGTTCATGGGATTCTCCAGGCAAGAATACTGGAGTGAGTTGCCATGCCTTCTCCAGGGAATCTTCCTGACCCAGGCAGACATAAGGGTGCCGTAACCATGAGCTCCCTGTTGGTCTAACACTGCTCCCCAGTTCATGGTGTGTGTACTTAAGGGGGAAGAACCTGTGGCCAAGGCATTTCTGGTTTTTTTTTTTTTATGGCATTATGTGTTTATGCTCCCCAAAGCAATTTTTGGAACATCCCCCATTTTATGTAATCCTCATGTTTCTGTAAGGTCACTCAATTAGCCATTTGAGTACAAGACAGTTGGTTTCTATTCAAAGTAAAGGAATGGGATGGTAAAGCGGAAAATCTGAAGGGAGAGATCATCCCAGAAGGGAAAGCTTGAGCTGTATATTCTGACTTTTTATAATCTTTTATTAGTTAGAATGTGGAGGTGGAGACATCATTCTCTTTAAAGGATTGGCTCCTAAATTCTGTCTCATCTGTGATTAACTTTGATGATACCTAAGTGGGTAGGGATAATTATTTGTGTTATTATTGTTTATCCAGAGAGGTGACAAGGAAGAAAATATGTCACGTGCAACTAACAGATGAGAGACTAAGGAGGCACTTTCTCATTTTAGGACTGTTTTCTCCTGAACAAGTTTCTTCGTAAAATAATTAAAATGACAGTGTGCTGCGAAGCCAATACCCATCTCAGCAGCAGTATTTTTCTCTACCTCAACTCAAACAGGTTGTGGGAGAATTTGGGGACCAAGTGCTACTTTCATTTCTTATTCTTTCCTCCATTCTAATGTTAATAATAATTCTAACAATATTTAAGAGCAGCACTTAAGGCACTGACTCCCAAAGCAGATGTTTTCACCTTGGAACTTTTGCCAGTCAAGGGGCATTTGGCAACGTTGGGCATATTTTGGCTTGTCTTAACTGGGGTGGAGTGTGATTGGCATCTAATGATTAGCGGCCAGTGATGCTACCAAACATTCCGCAGAGCCTAGGATGGGCCCCCAAACAAATTATCTGGCTCCAAATATCAGCAGTGTTAAAGCTGAGAAACTGCTCTGCAACATCCTAATCATTCAATCATTTATTCATTCAATAATTATTTATGGAGCACCTGCTATGTGTAGGTACTGCACTGCTAAGGATATAGCAGAGGATAAAAATTCACACTCTGGTTTGTTGCATTCTAATAGGAAAAAAGATAATAAGTGAGATAAATAAAAAGTTGTATTAGTGAGGAAACAAAAAATAAGCTGGGAAAAGATAAGGAATGGTGAGATGGAAGAGCTCACGTGACTCATTGAGGCAGGGATATTAGTCACCATTTATGATAAAGAAACTGCATCTTAGAGAGGTGAAACATGTAGTCAGGGGTAACACTGCTCCCAGGAGGTGTAGCTGAGATTTGATGGTGGATGTGTCTGATGCTTTAGAGTCTAAACAGTTATTTCCACTTGTTCTCTGAGGTATATTATTCCCAGGGCTTTCCTTGCTTCTTTTGATGAAATTGCCCTTTTCAATTCTTCCCTTTTAAATTACAGATAACCATCTCCTGCCCCACCCCAATTCTTCATTTCCAGCATCTGTATTTCTGTTGGTTCCCTGATTACATCCTTTCCCCAGACTCCTTACCCTTGTGACTTAAACAGGTTCCACGCTCTCTGCCATTTAAAAACTAAAGTGAAAAAGTCCCCGCCTTCATTCTACAAACTCTTCCATCTGTAGCCGTAGCCCCTCCCTCCCCTTTTCCATAACTTAAATGTCTTTTCAGGACACTCGTGTATGCTGTCGCTTTCCCTTTACACTCCCGCAGTTTACCTGTAAACTGGCCTCTGCACTCTTTGCTCCACACACGCTGCTCTCGTCCAGGTCAGCGGCGGCCCCAGAGTCTCCGCTTTAGCAGGCGCTTCCCCTGTTTGT
Organism: Moschus berezovskii; assembly: GCF_049115385.1. Classification (NCBI taxonomy): domain Eukaryota; kingdom Metazoa; phylum Chordata; class Mammalia; order Artiodactyla; family Moschidae; genus Moschus; species Moschus berezovskii. Next base: position 25,990,432 of record NC_142465.1, on the reverse strand, counting down.
CTGCCCTCGCTCGTGTGGCCTCCTCCCGGCCCTGGGTGCTCATGACCTTTTCCCCCTGTGTCTGGCATACTTCTTCCCTCCTGACTTCCTTTTTTTAAAGCTCTGGAAATTCCTCCTTACTCTTTGGCTTTTCCTTCTAGGTAGCCTTCATGGGTTCCTCTTCTCTTTCACCCCTTCTCAAATTGGCGTGCTTTTGTCTCTTTAGCTTTACTTTCAACTATGGCTTCGATCGATTTGTTGCTTAGAGTAATGCCAAAGGTATAGAACACATTCTGGAATCTGCTGAGATGCGAACGTGGCTTAATGTGATAAGCAGATGATGTGTGAGTGAGAGGAACGCCTCTGACGGTGGCCAGCCCACCCAGAATCTACACTCTTGAACTCAACTGACTGAGCATCACAGCAGGGATCCCCCTGTAGCCCCCAGGTGATGATGAGGCCTCCCTAGCGGATCGCTCTGTTCCCAGCTCTTAGCTCCATTCTTTCCCCTCACCATATCAGCTTTCCAAAGGGCAAACCTGATCAGGATCTAGTTACTGCCCCCTTGTATCAGTCTGTTCAGTCTGCTATAACAAAATACCACAGACTGGGTGGCTTATGAACAGCAGACTTTTATTTCTCACAGTCTGGAGGCTGGGGAATCCTCGATAAAGGTGCCGGTATGGTTGAATGAGGGCCCTCTTCCCAGCTTATCGATGTCTGTCTTCTCACTGTGACCTTACATGATGAAAAGGGCAAGTGAGTTATGTCTTTTGTCTTGATTTATGTCTTCTAACTGGAAGCTTGTACCTCTTCATCCCCTTCATTTATTTTGTCCGCTCCCCAGCCTCCCCTACCCCTGGCAAGCCTAGTTTGTGTATATGAGTCTTTCTATTACTGAAAGAGTGTGGTGGGGTTCGGCTGCTCTCAGCTCAAAAGTCAATAAACAGGCCAGGTTTGCAGAAAGGAACATTTGCTGTATTTCAGATGCTGGCAACTGGCAGGAAGGTGGGGGGGAGGGTGGCAGACATCTGTCCCACAGTCGACTGCCTCTCCCCCTTCCCCCCATGACCCAGCCAGCAGGGGAAGAGAGCTTTTATAGACAGGGTGTGTGTGGGGGGACACTACATGCAGAAACAGCACAGTCATCTCTACCGGTCATCTTGATTGGCCATCGGTGGTCTGAGCAGTGTCATCTTGACTGTTTTAGGAACAGTTAACCTTCAGTTCCATTTGTTGACGTTTCTCTGCGGCTAATTCTCGGAATCGTTGCAGCTCATGTCCTGGGTACAGTCTGGTCATCGTGTAGTTAACTTCTCCATCAGGGCATTTTAGTATCTATAAGACAGATCACAGGGTATGTCTTAGAATATTATCTATAGCCCCTGAGAAAGAATGAAAGGTCCTTGAGTGTGCTTAATGACTACCTTATTACTGTTTAGTCGTCTTTGGTTGTTTTCCTTTGTTTCAGCATTTCTCACGTTTCTGATTAGATTTATTCTTTGACTAAAGTTTTCCACAAACAAAAGGCAGGCAGAGCACATGGTCATGTGGGGTGGGGGGAGCAAGGCCCATGGGGTCCCGCTCCGTTCTTGCTCTGTTTCATTTGCTTTATATTTGTTCTTTCAGCTTTTAGATTCTCTGTGTCAGTGAAGTCACACAGTATGTCTTTTTCTATTTGACTTATTTTACTTAGAATGCGTCCTCTAGGTCCATCATGTTGCCCCAAATAAGAATTTCATTCGTTTTTATGACTCAGTAATATTTCACTGGACATATATACCACATCTCCTATATGGGCACAAGTGATCTAATCACCCCAAAGTCCCCACCTCCTAATATCATCATATTGGGGTTTAGGTTTTAATATATAAATTTGGGGGCCATAAACACTCTGTTTATAGGCCGCCTTCAACTTTCACAACACAGCTAATTTACACTCATGGTTTCATGCTCCTGCACAACTCTCCCATCTGCTTGGAACAAGCCTTCCCTCCCCACCCCTACTCCATGGCATGGACCGTGGAGGTCTTACTCTTCCATCAAAGCTCACCTTGCATGCTACTTTTGTACCCATTGTCAGCTTTCCAGGCAAAGTACTATCTCACATATGCCCCATTGCGCGCCCCCTTTCCGATGAGATTGTGCTTTCCTTTAGGGTATGGAGAGGGGGATTCAAGAGCAAAGTTTTTGTCCTCAGCAAACAAAGTTTCTGTCCACAGCAACTTACCTCTGGTTTCTCATTGTGAAGTTTCTGCACTCTCTTAATTTCAAAGTATTGAATTTCAGTCACTAATATGCTGTGTGACCCTGTATATTTCACTTAACCTCTCTGAATTGTCCATTTTATCAACTTAAATTCTGTCAAATAATGTTCTTGTTATACGTCAAGGACACGTATCAAATTCTCTGAGTTCTCCAGAGGAAAAGATGTCATAAGTCAAAGATGACATAAGTTCTCATTCATTAAAATAATAATTTTTATCAAACATTTTATTCAGACCCCCACAAAATGAAACTATTTCCAGCAAAAATTGTCCTCCTCCTTATATATCTTTAAATATTGAAACCACTTATAGCTGGGCTTTGCCATGTAATTTTTTTCTTGTTCACAAGATTATCAATCATTCTTTTCTTCGAGTTCTCTTCAAATTTTTGAAAAACTAAAGATTCAGCTTTTGCTATTTTACTCTCAGAAGGAGAGTTTCATGTCAGAGACGTGAGCAGATAGAAGTTTAAAATTATACGTCCTTGATCTTGATTTGAAGCTTTCTTATATTATCAGCAGCACTTCCTGTCACGACCTGGGGAGAAGAAGTGAAGAAACAAGAAAGGGGGGATTGGAAGAAAGAAATGTCGAGATGAATGCCAAGTACCTTCATTCACTTTATTGCTGTTAGTTTTAGAATTAAAATCATCTTTTAAAAATCTCATTTTGGTGAGATGGCTAAATGTGTGTGAAACGAATAATGGTAAGAGAAAATAATGGAAGAAGAGTTTCAGTCAGGACATCTTTCAGTCATAACACTTCTGTGTCCAATTGACATTTCCCTGGAATATCTCTGGCATGGAAAACCGATGCTTAGATAATAGGGGTGGGATAGTTATGAAGAGAGAGAAATAGAATGCATTGGTCATGTCTCCTGTGCTATGTGTTCATATAAATTATTTCATTTAACCTTTCCTATGTAGTATATTTACCTGCTTTTGAGTTAAAACAACTGGAATTCACTATACAGTTAGTAGTTCAGTTCAGTCACTCAGTCGTGTCTGACTCTCCGCGACCCCATGAATCACAGCACGCCAGGCCTCCCTGTCCATCACCAACTCCCGGAGTTCACTCAAACTCATGTCCACAGAGTCGGTGATGCCATCCAGCCATCTCACTCTCGGTTGTCCCCTTCTCCTCCCGCCCCCAACCTTTCCCAGCATCAGAGTCTTTTCCAGTGAGTTAGTAGTACATAGAGTCAAAATGGAAACCTCAGATTTTCTGACTCAAACACCATACCACACTGATTCTACTGATTATAAAAGTAGAAATAAATGTCCTGACCTCAATACTTATGGCTGAATATTATTCAGTCTTACAAAGGGATGAAATAGGGTCAGGACATTTAAACATTAGAACTGCTTTTAAAAAGCAATTTTAAAAAATGGAATATAATAGCTTTACACCATTGTATCGGTTTCTGCTGTAAATGAAGCGCCTCAGCTATAGGTTTCCGTTTATCCCCACCCTCTTGGACCTCCCTTCCACCTCTCCCCGCAGTCCCCCCAATCTGGGTCATCACAGAGCACCGGGCTGAACTTCCTGTGCTGTGCAGCAGGCTCCCACTAGTTATCTGCTTCACACTTGGTGGTTTGTATATGTCAGTGATACCCTCTCGATCTGTTCTACGCTGCCCTTCTGCCCCTGTGTCCACATGACCATTCTCTACAGCTGCATCTCTATTCCTGAGCATGAACTAGGTTCATCGGTACCATTTTCTAGGAAGATGTGGTACATATATTCAACGGAATACTACTCAGCCATAAAAAGGGAAAATTGGGTCATTTGTAGTGATATGGATGGACCTAGAGCCTGACATACAGAGTGGAGTCAGAAAGAGAAAAACAAATATCGCACATTAATGCCTCAAGCAGTTTACGATCCAGAAAAGATACTCAAATGTCTCTCTAAAAAGCAAAACCAGCAGACCACATATTTATCGTATTTTAAGTACTATAAAAATAATTTCATCTGCAATGATGATGAAGGTTCAGCCTCACTGTCAAGAAAACCCACTTTGAGTTGTTGTTTTTTCCTCGATGGTAATGCAGAAACATAGAGATATTATTTTTGCTAATTTTTTCCAGCAAATAATGTTAACTTGTCACATGAACTTTGAAGTTACCCAGATTTAACTTCACTTGCTATGCAAATTGGGTAAAGTAATCTCTGTCAGACTCGGTTTCCACCTGATAAATTGGGAAGATGGTATTAATAGAGTTGGTGCTAGTAAAGAAACTGCCCGTCAGTGCAGGAGATGTAAAAGACACAGGTTCAATCCCTGAGTCGGGAAGATCCCCTGGAGAAGGGAATGGTACCCCACTCCAATACTCTTGCCTGGGAAATCCCATGGAGGAGCCTGGTGGGCTATAGTCCATGGGGTTGCAAAGAGTTGGACACGACTGATCAACTGAGCACACAGCACAGAAAAATTAAAGAGTTGCCTGATTTTTGCTTAGTTTTCAAAAGTGATGGTTGTGAGAATTTGCAGCAGCCTTTAACGTTGGCATGTGTTTTGATACATTTTCATGTATTTTTAAGACCTGTGGTGGTAGGTGGAGGGAATGTGGTTCTAGATGAAGCCTCTGGGCTCCTGACCAGTGGTTACAGTCAGCCTAGTATGTGCACCAGAGTTCTAAGGAATTGGGTATGCAGAGGAGAGATGCTGGAGTCAGGGAGATATCCGAAAGATGGAATCAAGAGTTTCACTAAAAACTACTTTTCAAAACTGAGTCAAGGAAACTGGCAGCGATCTCAGAGAAGAAAGCAGTAAAGGGGCTGGAGTAGAAGATTAACATGAACCTTTGTTTTTCCTAAACTGATCATCGCAGTTCTTGGGCCAATTATCACACATTTTTCCTCTCTTTTGAAGGACTAACCTTACAAAATACAAAATCACAAAATGATGTCACCGCATATTTTCCTCTCCCTTATTTCATTCTTCATTATCAGACATTGAAAGGAGAAGTTATTTCATGTAAACCTGAAGAGTGTCATAATGCAACCAAACCACTTAAAGGAAGGGAAAAGAAATAATCAGGCTCCCATTATGCAAAATGGTGCTCAGTTAATTTATTGCACTGTGCTGCATAATATGCGTTTTTCACGTTAGATCAAATAGCCTACTGCTGCTGGAGCTTATTTCATATCGCATAAAATTTGGATATATTACAATGGAGTAGATATTAGTCCATTATAAGAGACAGACTTAAATACTTCATTGATAGGATCTCTCCATTTGGAAAATGGCATGGGAGAAGAGAGGCAAACAAGGAAATGGACAGAGGGGGATTTATGTGCATTGCCTATCACCCCACTCTGCTGTGGGTGACTGCTGTTTACCACACATGGGGCCAGTGCCTTGGAGAAAAGCAGCATTTCCAGTGGGAAGAAAATCCAAAGAGAGTTTTTGTTCCTTTTCAGGGAAGTGTTGACATTTTAATTACTTTCTGTTTTCTTTGGAGCTAAACTTGAGAATTGGAAGCAAGTTAGAAAAATAAAAATTGGCTTTATTAGAAATCAGATGAATTGACACACAGCCATGACCTGGAGAAAGTCCAGATTCAGCCCTTGACAAACTCAAGTCTCCAGCAGGACCCGGAGAGCCAAAAAATCCAGCCATTGAAAAATGAACCAGACGAATTCCTGCTTAGGGCGTGTCATCTGTGAGAGCAGACTGCTTTTTTCTGAGCAATTTCATCTTTTCTGATAACTTTCGGTATTTCATTAAAGAAAAGTGCCTGTCTTGGTGTAGGTGGAGCTGGAGTAAATGGTTTAGGGAGATGTGGTTTATTTGCACCCTCTCCTTACAAGGGGATCAAACCAGCCAATCCTAAAAGAAATCAGTCCTGAGTATTGACTGGTAGGATTGATGCTGAAGCTGAGACTCCAATACTTTGGCCACCTGATGCGACGAACTGACTTTTTAGAAAAAACCCCAATGCTGGGAAAGACTGAAGGCAGGAGGAGAAAGGGATGACAGAGGATGAGTTGGTTGGATGGCATCACTGACTCAATGGACATGAGTTTGAGCAAGCTCTGGAGTTGGTGATGGACAGGGAAACCTAGTGTGCCGCAGTCCATGGGGTTGCAAAGAGTCAGACAAAACTGAGCGACTGAACTGAACTGAACTTGCATCTGCCTGCAATGCAAGAAATCAGGGTTTGATCCCTATGTCAGAAAGATCCCTTGGAGAATGGAATAGCTACCCGCTCCAGTATTCTTGCCTGGGGAATTCCATGGACAGAAGAGCCTGGTAAGCTATGGTCCGTGAGGTTATGAAGAGTCGGACATGACTGAGTGATTAACACTTGCACCTGTGGTTGCTGAGAACTGAATAAATATTTAACAAAACTGTGTACCTACATGGGCTCCAGGATCAGCAAAATTGAAAATTGTAACTCGGGACGAGATTGAAACTGAAAAAAACAAAACAAAACAACTCCAACCAGCATGTTCATGGTTCCCACAAGGGTGGCACATGAAGATATAAGCTCTTGTCCCCTCCTAAGCCTTCCTAGTCTTACTACACTTCAGAGACAGTGTGGAAACTCTGCTAAGCTTAGATCAGTTAATTCAGTAATAAGTGATAAACCTGAGCCCCTAAAAAATAATTTCTCAATTATCTACAGTATGCGAGGTGTTTAAATCCATACTTTATTTTTTTCAAAAATCCTGTAAGGAGATGTTATTCCTGCTCTAGATAATATTATTTCTGTTTTACAAATGAAAACTGAGGTTGGGTAGGTTAAGTAAATTTATGTTATACAAACTTGTATTATAAAACATTTCAAATATGTGCAAAAAAAAAAAAGATAAAATAGTAAAATGAAAGTCTGGGATTATTTTACTTGACCCCGCCCCATTATTTTGAAACAAATCCCAAACAAATATAGGTCATTTCTTCAATATATCTTCTTGAAGAGATATGGATTCTTTAAAATAAAATAACCATAATAACTTTATCACATCTAAAACATTAACGATAATACAACATATAGTAATATCAACAATTATGCAGTTAGCATTCACCTATACCCAACTGTCTTACAATATGGTTTTTTTTAAAAAAAAGTTCATTTAAATCCAGGTCCGAAAAAGGTCCACGCACTGTGCTTGTTTGTGAGTCTCTTAGGTTTCGTTAAAATCTGTGGGTTCCTCGTTTAACTCTATTATTTTTTTCCTCAGGATTCTTGGCTGAAAAAGTGAGAGTGCTTTTTCCTGAAATTTCTAATATTCTGAATTGTTTTTCCCTGAAATTTCCTAACAATCTGAATTTTCTTGATTCTGTTCCTTGAGGTTTTCTTGAATATATTTACTGCCTTGTACTTTGTACTTCCTATGCCTTTATAGGTAAAGGCAGAGATTTTGTTTGATTCTGGTTCCATATTTTTAGCAAGACTATGTCATTAATCGTGGTATATATTTTCATCTATAGAAATGTATTTGTGTGTGTGTAAGCTGGGAAAGGTTGGGGGTGGGAGGAGAAGGGGACGACTGAGAATGAGATGGCTGGATGGCATCACCGACTCTGTGGACATGAGTTTGAGTGACTCCGGGGTTGGTGATGGACAGGGAGGCCTGGCGTGCTGTGATTCATGGGGTCGCGGAGAGTCAGACACGACTGAGCAAATGAACTGAACTGAACTGAACTGAATGTTATCAATTATTGAGGATTTTTGCTTGGATCCATTATTTCATTAGCTGCTGCAAAGTTGTGATATCCTAATTTCATGATTTAAAAAGAATAGACTATTTCTTGAAGTAGTTTTAGATTCATGGTAAACCTGAGTGAGACGTACACTTATATTCTTTTTTCCCCCACTCCCCTCCCCCATCCTCTTGCACTTTCAACACCCAACACCAAAGTGGTGCACGTGGCCAGGAGCGAGCCTGCGCTGACACATCGAGGTCACTCAAGAGTTGGTCGTTAGTGTTACAGGCTCACTCCTTGCATTGCATGTTCTGTAGGTTTTGATCAATATGTAATGGCATGTGTCCATCAGTGATTTTATCAACCAGAGTCCTTCTACAGTGAGAAACTTCCCTCTCATTGCCTATTTGGTTATGTGAAGTAAAGTTCATATATATATACATATGTGTATATATATGTATATATATAAATAAACAGGACAAATGTTTTGTTCTTTGCCTTCCTCTCCTAGTTTGTAGAATAATGAGCTGCTTCTCTTTGGTACTCTCTGAAGTGAACAAAGCTGTTGCTTTTGCTTTTCCTGCTACTATCACTGTCACTAAGAGATCATGCATTTAAGCATATTGATGTTTCATATATTCTATATGTGAATATACATATACTCGATAACTTGTTGGTAAACTTCTAGGTTACCAGTGTCTATAAATATACACTATTTTGGTGTTTTGATTTGGAGGAAATAATTCTTGTGGGGATTTTACATTTTATCTTACAATCCTTTTCCATTTACTGATTCTTATAAAGATTCCCCTGAGTCTCTGAAGATGGTAGAAAACCTTCCTCTGTTGCTAGAAAAACAAAAGCAGCTGTGTTTATCGACAAAAGAGCAGGAAAGAAAGAAGGGAGGAAGGAGGAGGAAAGGAAGAAGAAATAAAAACCAGAGCAAGCAAATAAGTATTAAAATATAAGCCACTTAAGGGACTTCCATGTTGGTACCGTGGATGGGAATGTGCCTGCCAATGCAGGGGACATGGGTTTTTTCCTGATCCAGGAAGATTCCACATGCTGCAGAGCAACTAAACTCATGTACAACAGCTACTGAAGCCTGGGAGCTCTAGGGCCAATGAGCTGCATCTACTAAGCTCGCACACCTAGAGCGCGTGCTCTGCACCAAGAGAAAGTCCACACACAGCAATGAAAACCCAGTGCAATCAAAAATAAATACATTGTAAAAAAATATCAGCTGATGAATTAATAGGCTACTGCATAGTCTGGGGAAACTGTTGCAGTTAACTTATTTGTGTAGGGTCATGTGACATTACAGTGACGTGGCTAAGCTTGAAGCCTTGATATTCAGACACTTAGGTCAAATCTCTAGTTCCAGTCCTTCCTAGTTGTGTCAACTTGCCCACTGTTGCTTCTCTGTGGCTCAGTTTCCTTGCCAGTGAAATAGGAATAAAATAGCACAGACATGTAAGGATAAAGCAAACGCTAGTTGGTTTTGTTGTCATAATGATGATGATGATGTGCAAATATGTGAATATTTACAAAGCAGTGTCTCTTTCTCGACACAGAAGAGAAGAATAGTAGAAACCAATACTTGTTGAATACCTACTAGAGGCAGGTACCAAATTAGCATCTGTCTTATACAATTTATTATCAACTTTAATATTTTTAAAATCTATCACCATTACATATCCTAGCACATATCTGGCATAGAGAGGAGATACACTATACCTTTTCTGTCAATTGAGCAGTTAGATGTATTTGACCCATATTAGGTTTTGCAAACATCTGTGAGGAACTTTTACAAAACAAGGGAGGATATGATACTAGCAAAGAACAGAACTTGAAAAATCTGTTAAAAAACCTTGACGATAAGTCCCAGTAAAGATGTCGAAGCACTAAAGTGAGCAGTGAGAGCCTAGTGATCCACGCAATTCTAGTGTTGTCCGAATCGATATCAGTATTCACCAGAGTTTTATCTTGCACAGGAAAAGGAAGAAAGCAAAGAGGAACAATTTTGGAATCACTCTTCCAACCACGGAAATGATTTTAATTACCAATTCATCTGTTGGCAGACTCTTCTGGCAGATGTACCTGCAACTTGGAAAGATAACAGATGAACTAGTTCCTTGCTCTGGAGTTGACACTGATAGCGCTTGCTGAATTTGTTCTCAGAAAAGAATCCCAGGCAACAATACATCTGGCACTCTGTTCGCGGAATTTGTCATGTCGTTGACATGTTCAGCCTCCATTGTCCACACCACCCTGAAAGCAGGTCCTTTATATTTCAAAGAAATTGCAGTCTGAATTAATATAATTAGAATGTAACTGCTATTCACTGCACAAACTCCTCATTTCCAGGAGTACAGATCTGATAGCATGTCTGTGTTCAGAATCTTTCCCGTGATGGCTGGAGGGGAGCAAGCAGATGATAAAATGATAGAATATACCCTCTTTCACCAGCCTCTTTAAGTACCAGCTAATAGAAATATAAGAGGAGGAGAAAACTGTTCTGTCTCTGGCATATCTAAGTAGAAGTACTTCTCAAATTTACCAGCCTGTATAACACTTTTATAAAATCAGTAGTATAGAGTGTCTGACGTAAGAGAAAAAATGAAATAGGAAAGACAGTTTTATGAAGTAGAATGGACAATTTATGGATAGAATTAAAGAGTTAAATGTGGTTAGATAACTGCAGTCATTCTTTACTACTTCATTTTGAACAGTCAATGCCACCAGCCAAGCAATCACCACCAAGTAAACAAGTAGATTCTTGAATTTCATTCTTTGTTACTGTTATGTTTCCACAAATGTTTGACTATCAATGTAGTCAAAACTGAATACCAGCATCTTTTTTAGGGCGGAGTAAAAGATTGATTTACATTCTCTCAAGTATGTTAACATTCTCACCTCAAAGAACTCATTTGAAGGGAGCAAAGACCGACAAATCGATGTGGAGACTGATGCTCACAGCCTCTCGTCTGAAGAGCATAAAATTTATCCTTGTGTATGCTAGGGACTGAATGTTTGTGCTCCTCCAAAATTCATATGTTAAAGTCCTAAGCCCCAGTGTTCTGACAGTTAGAGGTGAGGAGGTGAGGCCTTTGGGAAGTAATAATGCGGTTGGGGCCCCCATGATAGGATTAGTGACTTTATGAGAAGAGGGAGAGACGCCAGAGTTATCTCCACCCCTATCACTTCACTCTCCTCCCTGGCTCCTGTCCCTTTCTCTCCCTCCCTCTCTCTCTCTGTCTCTGCCATGTAAGGACGTAGTGTGAGGGCAGCTATCTGCAAGCCAGGAAGAGAGTCCAGGAACCTCATGGGCTGGTGGCTTGATCTTGAACTGCCCAGCCTCCAGAAATGTGAGAAGTAAATGACTGTTGCTTAAGCCACCCATGCTTATGGTAGGTCTAGCTGACTGACAATGCACAGGAATCATTTGTTAATGAGCGTTAAGAACAGATAATGGTTTTCATTTTCTGGTTTTTCTTAGAGGTATCTCTTGATTTTCACCAGGGAAATTCTGTATCAGAAATTGCAGGGACTTCCCTGTGAGTCCAAGATTAGGTTAAGACTCTGCACTCCCACCGCAGTAGGTGTGGTTCCATTCCTGGTTGGGGAACTGAAAAAAAAAAAAAAAGAATCGCAATATTAGAAATATGGAGAATGCATAAGATAGTACAAAAACAAGGCCAAGATTTGTTATGAGAGAAGGTTTCAACAGAAGAATATCAATTTCCCTTTTAATTTTAAACCAAATATATGCTATAAATAAAAAACATTATGTTAAAGAGCCATGTAGCCTGGTGGATGGTTCCAGGGGAACGACTTGTTCTGGATTTAATCTGGATCCCTTCAGATTCACTGAATCAAAATTTTCAGCTGTGGGCTCAGATGGCACAAGTTGAAGACCACTCCAAGTGCTTCTGATGGATGCCAAACCTGAAATCCACAGATCCATCTTCTCTTTCACTGATGCAAATACTCAAATTTACTACCTGGGTGGATCTTCCTATAGATGATATGTGCGATTTTACAAATGGATACATTTAATTTCTATGTGTGTGTGTGTGTTAGTCGCTCAGTCATGTCTGACGCTTTGCGACCCCGTGGACTGTATTCCACCAGGCTCCTCTGTCCATGGAATTCTCCAGGCAAGAATACTGGAGTGGATTGCCATTCCCTTCTCCGGAGAATCTTCCCAACCCAGGGATAGAACCCTGGTCTCCTGCATTGCAGGCAGATTCTTCACCATTTGCGCTACAGGGAAGAATGAAATCTGTTTAGGAGGTTTGGGGCTGGTCATTTTTAGAGGGACTTCTCAGAACACCTGTCTGTGTACATGCCTCTTCCCCTTTGCCATAGTTGCCTGGTTTATATTCCCAGTCTGTGTGTTCTGTCTTGGTTTAGGAAAAGAAATCTGGCACCTCAGAGTTTCAGGCAGTTTACTTTGCAAAGAATGCAATAGGGATTTATAATTTCATGTGAAAAATGCTTTAATAGAGTAAATAAACACCCCTCCCTCCAATGCATTTGTCTTATTTCTCTAGATGTTTAATAATAGGATTGTGTGTTATAAACACATGTTTAGACATCCAAAAATATGCACAGATGGAAAATATCAAGCTTGCAAGAAAGCCCAGCCTCTGAACATGAACATTCAATGGAACTCGTCTCCCCTTTCTCTATGGAATACGAATGTCAGACTTCAGGGGGCTTAGGGAATTCTTGTCCCTAGTCTCCTGATTTCTACCAGCTGTTGACTCTGACATGGTCTTGTTGATTTTTAGTGGTCTTAAGAGAAATCTCAAGGGGGTGGATAGGAAGTGGATTGGGAGTAGGCAGTTCCTATTCCTTGTTTGATTGTGGATGTGGATTGTGGGATAGACTTGTCAGGTGGAAAAATCTTGATTTCTCTAAGGGAGGTAATAGTGACTCCCAGGACCTAGCCTGCCGCATCACATCCCAGAGGACTTTATGCTGAGGTTTACAAAAACATGTGGTAATTATGAATTTGATCAGAACAAACTGATCGGTGATCAACTAAGTGTAATGTATGTATTATACAACAATTATTTTCCAAAAGGGAATTTTTTTAATTGTAAAAGAAGCACATATCCTTGAAAGATTTTGGGGAAAAATAGAGGAAAATAAAAAAGAGTAAAAAGGGGAAAAGTTTAGTTTAAGATGCTGATTTTAGAAAAAGTGAGATGGGGATTAGAATCCACCCTTACTGGTTGTGTACCCTCCTTAAGTTAATACTATTATTATCAAGAAATAGATTTGTTATGTCTATTTTCATAATTTATAAGCTGAAATTCCCTAAATTTTTGCCTTAAGCCTAAAAGCATTCTTCCTAGTATGTAAGAATTCTGAAAAAATATATCCTTGGAAACAATGTCCACAGGAAAGTAAGACGTCTTTGTGGTGATGTTTCATTTTATTATCGTATTTTTCTCTTTCCTGAAAAATCAATGAAAAATGGCAGTTTTATATGTAAAACAGTAGTTAGCCTTTATATGGATGACATTTTCCTAAAAGCCTAGAAGTATTTCACATTTATAGAAAAGCACTCTGTTCCCAAGTTGGATCTGATTAAAATTCAAATCTATATTAACATCTCGTTACGTCTTGAAAAAAAGTGCATGCCATGCTTAATGGAAAATGCCTGGTGTCTGCCAGCTCTGTTTTTGTGGGTTCCTTAACAAGGCTGTCTGGGGACCCAGGAGGGCTGGGTCACAGCTACATCCTTATTAAAACAGTCCGCCGGCGTGAATGCTGGCCCTTAGTTTTTCCTTCCTTTCCCCTCTCCCATCCCTACATTGTTTGGGCTGCCAACCCCTCATTTTTTTCTGAAGCAAGGGAAAGGGAAGGGCAAAAATGAGTTTGAAAGAATAACATTTCTTTCTATGGACTTAAATAGAACGCTCAACACAAAACATCCTGTGTTTTCTTTTAATTGATGACACTCTGACTATAATAATGGGCAAACTAAAACCTAAGGCTTACTATTGGCATAGGTATTGTTTTTGTGGCATTCTACCTGATCAAGGGACGATTGCTTGCTACTTAAAATGACAGCCTGGTCCCTGCCCCCAGGCCTTCCCTGTCTCCTTCTCTGCTGTTTTTTCTCTCCATTGTACTTATTCTAGACTTCTAACATATGTTTATTTTATTTTTGTTTATTCTCTGACTCCTCTGGCCATAATGGAAACCCATGAGAGCAAGAATCTGTGTATTTTGCTCATTGTTGGATTCTTTATTCTAAAAACATTACACAAAGTAGGCAGTTAGTAAATATTTACAGTATGAATGAATATACTAATTTCTTCCTTGGTGTCCTTTCCCACACAACTATGGGGAAAATAGCTGATAAAAATATGTTACAAAAATCCTGTAGGTATATGTTTACATCTAATAGGTGTACTTGAAAGTATAGATCTGTTTGGAATTTACATATCTTAGTTGGTAAAGAAAAGATACAAGAATTAGATAAAATAGAAACATCTTCTTGTTACTCTTATTTTGCTTTATTTTTCTTCCAAGCCTGACTTCCTTGCATGATATCCCTACATGATATATATTTCTTTACATGTTTATTGCCTGAGTGACTGAACAACAATAACCCCTTCAGTTCAGTTCAGTTCAGTTCAGTCACTCAGTCGTGTCCGACTCTTTGCAACCCCATGAATCACAGCACACCAGGCCTCCCTGTCCATCACCAACTCCCTGAGTACACTCAAACTCATGTCCACAGAGTCGGTGATGCCATCCAGCCATCTCATTCTCTGTCGTCCCATTCTCCTCCCGCCCCCAACCTTTCCCAGCATCAGAGTCTTTTCCAGTGAGTCAACTCGTCGCATGAGGTGGCCAAAGTATTGGCGTTTCAGCTTTAGCATCAGTCCCTCCAATGAACACCCAGGATTGATCTCCTTTAGAATGGACTGGTTGGATCTCCTTGCAGTCCAAGGGACTCTCAAGAGTCTTCTCCAACACCACAGTTCAAAAGCATCGATTCTTCGGCGATCAGCTTTCTTCACAGTCCAACTCTCACATCCATACATGACCACGGGAAAAATCATAGCCTTGACTAGACGGACCTTTGTTGGCAAAGTTATGTTTCTGCTTTTTAATATGCTATCTAGGTTGGTCATAACTTTCCTTCCAAGGAGTAAGCGTCTTTTAATTTCATGGCTGCAATCAGCATCTGCAGTGATTTTGGAGCCCCCAAAAATAAAGTCTGACACTGTTTCCACTGTTTTTCCATCTATTTCCCATGAAGTGATGGGACCAGATGCCATGATCTTTGTTTTCTGAATGCTGAGCTTCAAGCCAACCTTTTCACTCTCCTCTTTCACTTTCCTCAAGAGGCTTTTGAGTTCCTCTTCACTTTCTGCCATAAGGGTGGTGTCATCTGCATATCTGAGGTTATTGATATTTCTCCCAGCAATCTTGATTCCAGCTTGTGTTTCTTCCAGCCCAGTGTTCCTCATGATGTACTCTGCATACAAGTTAAATAAGCAGGGTGACAATAACCCCTTACTAGAAGGTAACGGGTAAGGACTTGTATATTTCATTCACTGTTATGGCCCCATTGTTAAGAATGGTGTATGGCACAGAGGAGACTCTCAACATATATTTGGTGAGTACTTAAGTGTCTTGATGAGCTTGGAGACTGCCCAGGCCTGGCCCTGATGCTGTAGGGACTCCACAGGGTGATTGAACACTAAGACATTGGTTGTTTTTTTTGTTCAGTTGCTAAATCACGTCCAATCCTTTGTGACGCCATGGACTACAGCATGCCAGGCTTCCCTGTCCATCCCTATTTCCTGGTGTTTGCTCAAACTCATGTCCTTTGAGTCGATGATGCCATCCAACCATCTCATCCTCTATCACCCCCTTCTCCTGTCCTCAATCTTTCCCAGCATCAGGGTCTTTTCTAGTAAGTCGGCTCTTTGCATCAGGTGACCTGAGTATTGGAGCTTCAGCATCAGTCCTTCAATGAATATTCAGGGTTGGTTTCCTTTAAGGTTGACTGGTTTGATCTTCAGCAGTCCAAGAGACTCTCAAGAGTTTTCTCCAGCATCATAGTTTGAAAGCATTAATTATTTGGTGCTCAGCCTTCTTTATGGTCCAACTCACATCTGTACATGACCATTGGAAAAATCATAGCTTTGACTATATGGACCTTTATTTTTATTTACTTATTTATGTTTGTCTGTGCTGGGTCTTTGTTGCTATGTGTGGGCTTTTTCTAGTTGTGGCTATCAGGATACTTTTCCTTGTGGTCCTTGGGCTCACTGTGGTGGCTTCTCTTGTTGCCAAGCACAGGCTCTAGGTGCATGGGCTTTAGTACTTGGCTTTGGCACACGGGCTTAGTTGCTCCACTGCATATGGAATCTTCCAAGACCAGGGATTGAACCCATGTCCCCTGCGTTGGCAGGGTATTCTGATCCACTGTACCACCAGGGAATTCCAAGACCTTGTTACTGTTTGAGGTGGATTGTGGGTAGGGAGATGAAAAAAGGGAAAAAGATGACCAAGATGACACTAATATTTCAAGTTTTCCATTCATGGTGGAAAAGACATCCCACTCATTGTGCATATATGGTATATAGTATGAGCCTAGGGACTGTGATTGTGATCCTGAAACAGCCACCTGTTTTCAGAATAAGCTGAAATAATTTCTTCATTTATTAATACCACAGTTTCGTTGTTTGTAAAATTAAAACAATTTTACATAATTCATGGCTATAGTGGGAAGATAGAAAAAGGTTGATACCTAAGAGTCGTTTACTAAATGTGTCCTATCATCGTCATCATTCCGGGGTTGGCAGACTATAGCAAGTGGGCCAAACCCAGCCTGTGACTGGCTTTTGTGAATACAGTTTTCTTGGAATACAGCCATACCCATTCATTTTCTTTTGTCCATGGCTGCCCCCACTCACTATAACAGCAGAATCGAGGAGTTAGGAAGTCTGAGCAGGCTTGAAAGCGTGCAATTTTACTCTCTGGCCCTTTACAGAAAAAGTTGGTGAACTTTTATCTAAAAGATGGTCTGTCAGCAATATAACAAAGCCCACAGTCCAGCAAAGTGTGGTCCAGGGGCCAGTGTGATTCACAAACCATCTGTTACTGATCTGTGAGAAGCGAAGTGCAGAAGCTTAAAGCAGCTTTTGCACAGTAGCAGTATCATAACCAATGAGGTTTATTCTAAGCGTGGTTATTGCTAATTGAAAACTTTCCCCAGAAATGAACAGTCTTTAGAAACATCTATAACAATCTGATGTGTGGTTGACATCCAAGTGCACGATTTTGGTACATATAAAAGCCTTGGTTTATGACAAATTGGAAATAAAAAATAATGGCCTTTCCCATTGGGAGAGAATTTGGTGTTTTGTAGGGGGATTTTGTTGTACTGATAAGTTTGTAAGACATATTCATGCGGTTTTACATGAGAACATCTGGGGGCCCATCAGGTGGGAGTGAAGAACAGGTTCTGGGATTGCAACTGACCTGGAAAGGTTGATGAGTGAGCCCATTAATAACGTCATGCAAATGGGTTTCATATGCAGATGCATGGGCAGCCACAGTTCACTTACCTGCTAATATAGTCGTAATGTGTTGCTTCATATCTGAGACAAGGAGACCACCTCAAGATATTATGTGTGACTCATGCACATATACAAATGAATTCCTTTTGAGGTAAATGAATTTTAAGTTGACAGTTCATCTTCTCTGAACAGTAGTAGGCCAACAACTTTCCTGGAAATCTAGCAAAACAACAGTTCTGTGACCAGCCCTATGCTTTGTTGTATGTGTACTTAAAAAAAGCAGACTGACTTTTCCTTTTTCTGTTTTAGAATCGGTTCCAAGTGGTAAAGTCTGCCAGAAAAAACAGACACACTCTCAGGAACAACAATGCCCATTATGTGTGGGGTGGAAGCTGCCAGACTTTGATTTCTGGCCAGACATTAACCCCTTTGGGGAAATGACAAGTCTGCATCCAGACGCTTCCAGGATTTTACAGTCACTAGGTGTGAGACCAGGCGATTTATAATGACTTGTGCAAAAAAGGACTATTGCAAGAAGGAAGTACAAGTTCAAGGATGCATCTCTGTGTTTCTTGAATTCTGCCATGACTCATTCTAGCAAGCGGACACCGATTTGATCTCCTGTGCATTTCCCTTTGCAGATCTGCTTCTGGTAAGAGGCACGGTGCTCTTACCACCTGCTTCACCTGTGTTTTCAGCTGGATGTTACAAGGGCCAGTTCGGCACTTTCAGAGAAAAATATGCAGATTCCTTGAGGTCACCATTTACAGTAAAGCTGCCAGAAAAGAGAAACCCTGCAAACTCTTTTGTGATCCCTTTCTTTCCCTTGTCACATACCCCACAGGTCAACCTCCCATTTTGAGAGCTCAGACAAGCAGAGAACAATGCAATTTATAGTAGGTGGATGATGGTTTGTGTGTACGTTCTGTGTATATATGTGTGTGTTTCATTTGTTCCTTTACTCTTTAATAAATATTTATTGATTGTCTACTATGGGATGACTGGGGATACTAAGTTAATTGCAGTCATAATAATAGCTACCATTTATCTAGACCTTATTGCATGTTGGTATTATGTTAAACATCTTACATACACGTACTTTAATTCACTTAATTCTTTAGCAACAACTTTTGAAACAGCTCCATCTGACATTTAGTAAAATGAATTCAGAAAAGTCAAGGACACATGGCTGATTGATAACAGAGCTAGGATTCACATCTAGACCTATCTGATGTAAAACCATTTCCCCATTCATTTGCCTAAGTTGCCTTCCTAAAAATGAATACAAATATAAAAAGGCATTTTATTCAATTTCTTGGAATTCATATTCCAGTTGGAGAGAAAGTCATGTGATACAGAATGGAAAAGGGTATCTTACAGTAATGTGCACAGCTAGATACATGATTAACTGAGTCTGCTGAAGAAGGAGGGAGAGGATTAGAGTGAGGCCCCAGAGAGAAAGTAGTATTTGAGTTACTCCTCTATGGAGTGGGATATGAGAGAGAGAGAGAGATCCGGTAAGGTGTGCTTTGGTGTGTAGGAAGCATGCTCATTTGCTCAGTCATGTCCAACTTTTTGCCACCCCAGGGATTGCAGCTCACCAGGCTCCTCTGTCATGGAATTTTCCAGGCAAGAATACTGGAGTGGGTTGCCATTTTCTACTCCAGGGAATCTTCCCTACCCAGGGACTGAACCTGCGTCTCCTGAATTGGCAGGTGGATTCTTTACCATTGAGGCACGTGGGAAGTCCTGTGTAGAAAGAGACCTGGACTTACCAGAGGCAAAGCAACTTGACTTACACAGAGTGAGTCTATGCACAAAATAGTGGCGGTAGCAGTGGGAGATTTTTCAAGGTTGCTTCTCTATTTATGAGGCCCAGATCTCTGTCTTCTTTGCTCTTATGGCATTGTCATGTCTTAGTAAAAGAGGATGCAGGGAGAAGGTGAGTGCAGCTGTGGTAAATTAGAAGTGATGACTTATGGAGACTACAGGAAAAGGACCAAAGTTAACCTGTCTCTGCTTACTGCAGAGGTGGGACCCTTATGGGATGACAGTCACACAAATGAAGATACCAGCCAGCACTGGATGTGAAAATGCAGCCTTTGGTTGTGTTTTAGACCAGGTGAAGGTAAAAGGAACTGATATACTCTGTTCTTTTCAATTTGATGTTTGACCTTGAAGGGCATGATTGCCTGACTCTTTCACCAGAGACTTGGGGATGGATAAAGAACAGAAATAACATCCACAGATAACCCTACATGAAGATGACTTTGTTAAAGGCAAGGGTCTAGCTGGACACTGGGAAATAAAGTGATCACCTATTCAGTCCCAGCCAAGGGAGCAATCCAGCTCAAAGAAAAGGAGGACAATGGTGTTTCAGCCAGGATGCTTCTGAGCCTTGGGCTGTTCTGTTTAGGACATATAAAAACAATCAACATGGATGGAGCCCACATGGTTGGCAATCACAATATCACAATTCTTTGGGGTTTCACTCTGAGAAGCTGAGACTTTGCAGTTTGTGAGGGTTAAGATTTCAGACTGGAATGATCACTGGACTATTGTGTTTTTTTTTTTTTTTATATATTTTAAAAGGGATGCTGGGCTGTCCCATATTCATTGCCAAGTCCTCCCAGCCTCCAAATCTTCCTTTAAAATGCTTCTTCTCTAGTCTTTAACTATGTTCTGTGACTGAATATGATTATAGGATATTTACATGCATTCTTGTCTATTGTATCAAAAGATCATGAAACAAAATGCCCATCATTAAAGCCCCAAAGTGATTGGATTGGCATGGGGACCAGGAGTGGGGCTGGCATGGGAGAGAGGATCTGACTCTGAGATTTCATGAAATCCGAAACAATAGGACAGCTGCTGTTCCATAAACAGATTATTATTATTATTTCTACCTAGACAGCTTGATAGCAGCCATTATCTTCTTTCTGGGTGTCTTATCAAGTTCCGGCTGCATGCAGCATGGGCGATAAGGAAGGAGAAATGCCACCCATGGGATTGCCAAGGATTATTTCTATGCACTGCTGTTCAGCAACGGTCAACCCCTTAGAACTGAAAGGAGTCCTATTGTTCACGCTGGGCAGTTGCTATTCTGACACCAAGAGAGCAGAAAGAAGATGGAGCTGCCATTGTGTGAGAGATTGAAATTTCATTACTCTCGGCTCAAGTTCAAGCAGTCTTGATTTTGAAAAGTGAAATCATCATGGAATATCTTTGAAGAGGGAGAAGACAGGAAAGGAAAGAATGAAATGAGCTCAGGGCTTTTCAGGACTATGAGGGAGTATTGAAAAGAAAAGACACAAAGAGAGAAGTACAATATTTTTAATCACCAGAATTTAAAATGCCAGGCATATAAGCCTCAAAGGAATTGAATATCATCATGCAACCATTACCTGTGATCCAATTATCTACCATAAAGACGCCATCTTACATATTACTCACTGGAAAACAGTTAATTTACTGGATTTCTGTTTAATTGTTTTACACTAAGTTCTTGAATGAAATTAATCTGTTGATATTGAAAATTTTTTCTTTTGCATCTCAATGATGTGCTGGATTTAAATATTTGAGGGAAAAAAATACAGTCTTATTGTATTTTTGTGATAGTATCTCAGCTTCCCAAACTTTTATCTTCTTTGAGAAAAAGACTGCATTAGAAAAAGACAAAAGCAATAACTAATATGTATGATTAACCTGTACTATGTTCATACAGAATTTCCTCCCAAAATGTTCAGAGTACTTCAGTCATTTTCATACACAGTTTTAGGGTCATCAGTTCAGTTCAGTTCAGTTCAGTCGCTCAGTCGTGTCCGACTCTCCGCGACCCCATGAATCACAGCACGCCAGGCCTCCCTGTCCATCACCAAATCCCGGAGTACACTCAAACTCATGTCCACAGAGTCAGTGATGCCATCCAGCCATCTCATTCTCCGCCGTCCCCTTCTCCTCCCGCCCCCAACCTTTCCCAGCATCAGAGTCTTTTCCAGTGAGTCAACTCGTCGCATGAGGTGGCCAAAGTATTGCAGTTTCAGCTTTAGCATCAGTCCCTCCAATGAACATCCAGGATTGATCTCCTTTAGAATGGACTGGTTGGATCTCCTTGCAGTATAAGGGACTCTCAAGAGTCTTCTCCAACACCACAGTTCAAAAGCATCGATTCTTCGGCGATCAGCTTTCTTCACAGTCCAACTCTCACATCCATACATGACCACGGGAAAAACCATTGCCTTGACTAGACGGACCTTGGTTGGCAAAGTAATGTCTCTGCTTTTTAATATACTATCAAGGTTGGTCATAACTTTCCTTCCAAGGAGCAAGCGTCTTTTAATTTCATGGCTGCAATCAGCATCTGCAGTGATTTTGGAGCCCAAAAAAACAAAGTCTGACACTGTTTCCACTGTTTTTCCATCTATTTCCCATGAAGTGATGGGACCAGATGCCATGATCTTTGTTTTCTGAATGTTGAGCTTCAAGCCAACCTTTTCACTCTCCTCTTTCACTTTCATCAAGAGGCCTTTGAGTTCCTCTTCACTTTCTGCCTGCTGCTGTTATAATGTAAGTCACTTGGAAGTGAGCCAAATAAAAATTTTCCAACATCTTAAATCACTATTCTGAAATTGGAATTTCAAATGAATGAAGTGCTTTGCTCTTAAACCAACAACTTCAGAAATAGATCTCGGTGGTGGAATCATTACATAGAGGAGTGGGAGGAGGTTGGGAAGGTAAAGAGCAAAGAGAGGGCACAGAAGAAGGAAGGTGTGGGACAAGGGGAAGGGGTCTGTCTCCCTCGGGACTAGTGAACTCCAGAAGGGCAAAACCTGCTTGCGAGCAGATTTTTACAACACTTCAGACAGAGTCAGTCTCAGGAGGTAATTGTTAAAAACATTAGTGAGAGGTGTGCAAAAATATGGCGTCAGTGTTAATGTATCCAAAGGAACAGGCTACTAACAAGACACTTTAGTTTTTTAGCCATTAAGCATTTATTAGGAAGCCTAGAGCATCTCCAGCTTGAACATATGTACAAATTATCTGGGGATCTTGTTAAAATCCAGATTCCAATTCAGGAAGGCTGGGAGAGGGTCTGAGATTCTGCATTTCTATCAAACTCCCATATGCTGATGCTCTTGGCTCATGGAAGCGCTCTGAATGGCAATGTACTGGAATAACACAAGGGGAAGGTGGGCTGGGAGTCAGGAACTCGGAGCTCTAGTTTCTGATGTCAGCCATCTGTGTTTTTAAGCCAACTGATTCATTTTCTTAGCCTTAGTTTCCCCATCTATATTATAAGTGGGTTGCATCTACATGATTTCTAAGGCTCTTACAGACTTAATATTTTAAAATGAAAGGAAGAAAGAGGGGAAGGAAGAAGGGAATGAAGGAAGGAATAGTTTAGAGAATGGCCAGTCTGTCTCTAGAAATCCCAGGGAGGCAGAATTATTTCCCTCCAGAGTCACACAGGTAATCTGGCATAGCTGAATTATGATTCAGCTGCCTCTTAATTTTTAATAGAGTAATTTTCCGTTACCATTTCTGTTGTTTTGTATTTACCATTGTTTATTCAAATGTATTTATATTCTTTTTTCTCAATTTTTAATTTTTTTTTGCAGAACAAAGTTATGTCCCACTTTATCTTACAATTATTTTAAATAGATAAATTAATATTTTTAGTTGGAGTTTCAATATCAAGCTCTCAAAAATTAAAAGAATGAATAGACAGAAGAGTAGAAGGATATAGCAGACCTGAAAAGCACTATAAATCACTTCAACATAGCTAAGATTTACACACAACATCAGGATACAAATTCCACCCAAGTTCCCATAGGTTATAAACCAGGAGACACTGGAATATATCCAGGGACATAAAACAAAGTGCAAAAATTGCATTATCTAAAGGTATTGAAAGCATACAGAGTCTGTTCTCCTATCACTGTGAAATTATGTTAGAAATCAATATCAAAAGATATTTGAAAATAAGTGTCATTTTTTTCAGGTGCAATGTGACATTTACCAAGAAAGTTATTTTATCATTATTAGTAACTTTTGTGGAATGCCTACAATCTGCCTGATGAGATGCAAAGTGTTGGGAATACAAAGATGAGTAGATTATATTTTATGATCAAATCCCTTGCCTGATGAACTGAGAGATTTCTATCCTGCAAAGTGAAGACCAACAGATCAATGCAAATGTCTAATATGTGTGTTAATATGCTAGCCCCCATCCTCTTTGATATACTAAAAACATATCACTGGCTACAGTAGAATGCTTGCAAAGATGGCCAATTCAACTCTCCCCATGCATTCTATTTGTTGTGTGATTTTTCAGCTGAATGTATCCAAAAGTGGAATTTCTTTCTCCGCTTCCTGATTTGGGGTTGGCTTTTGTGACTTGCTTTGGCTGATAGAATACAGTAGAAGGAACAAAGTTCTATTTCTACCTCCTGGTCTCAACAGGCTGTGTGTGAATGTGTGCTAAATGGCTTCAATCGGCTTTGACTCTCTGCAACCCTTTGGACCATAGCCTACTAGGCTCCTCTGTCCATGGGATTCTCCAGGCAAGAATACTGGAGTGGGTTGCCATTCCTTTCTCCAGGGGATCGTCCCGACTCAGGGATTGAACCCACATCTCCTGTGTCTTTTGCATTGGCAGGCAAGTTCTTTACCACTAGCACCACTTGGGAAACCCTCAAGACGACGTGCCCACTTTTATTTCCTCTCTCAGACCGCTGGGGCCACTGTAAAGAACAAGCCTGGGATAGCCTCCTGGATGATGCAGCAGCACAAGGAGTGATGAGCTGTCCCAACTACATTAGCCGAGGCCCACCTAGGCTGGCCCACAGCAAGTCATCCCACAGACTTGTGTGAAAGAATGAGCAAGAGCGGCCGTGTTTCTCACTCAACCCATCGCTGACCACAGATGTACCCATCAGCTCAGCTGACACTGGGAGAACTGTCCAGTTCAGCCACGAGCTTCTCACAGTAATACATGCCCCTGGTGACTCAGTGGTAAAGAGTCTGCCTGCCAATGCAGGAGATGCAGGTTCAAGCTCTGGGTCAGGAAGACCTCCTGAAGAAGGAAATGGCAACCCACTCCAGTATCTTTGTCTGGGAAATCCCGTGGACAGAGAAGCCTGGCAGGCGACAGTCCATGGGGTCGCAAAGAGTCGATCATGACTTAGAGACTAAGCAACAACAACAACATAGCTACCTAGTTTTAGAAAAATTTTCCAGCAGTTACTACAAGGTGCTTTAACTCTGATGCACAGGTCAGACATGTGGTGAGATGCTTATGCTGCTGCTAAGTCGCTTCAGTAGTGTCCAACTCTGTGCGATCCCATAGACGGAAGCCCACCAGGCTCCCCCGACCCTGGGATTCTCCAGGCAAGAACACTGGAGTGGGTTGCCATTTCCTTCTCCAATTTGTGAAAGTGAAAAGTGGAAGTGAACTTGCTCAGTCGTGTCCGACCCTTAGCGACCCCACCGACGGAAAGCCTACCAGGCTCCTCCATCCATGCGATTTTCTAGGCAAGAGTACTGGAGTGGCTTGCCAGTGCCTTCTCCGGAGATGCTTATAGTCTGGATTTATTTTAATGGTTGTTCTGATAGGAATTGTAGATAAACTGAGGTGAGATTTCAGAGAGATAGGAGTCCAGGATGATGACTGCAAGATATTTAACCTAAGTAACTGATAGATAATCAGAATTCCTTTTTTTTTTGGTGGGTTGGATGAGGATGTAAATGGGGAATTGTTTTTTGTATAAGCATTAAACAGCAATAATTAGGGATTTATTGTTAATGCTGTAACAAATTTCTCAACAATGTCATGAATTAACACAATACAATTCCTTTCTCACTGAAAAAAAAAGACTACTTAGTTTTGGGGTGCTCTGGTATTCAGCATAAGTATATGTTGTATGGCCTTCTGGACACTGAGCTTTGATTCAGATAAATGGTTCTAGTTTAGGTTCTCCCTGGAAGATACTCAGTTCAGTTCAGTCGCTCAGTCGTGTCCGACTCTCTGTGACCCCATGAATCACAGCACGCCAGGCCTCCCTGTCCATCACCAACTCCCGGAGTTCACTCAAACTCATGTCCACAGAGTCGGTGATGCCATCCAGCCATCTCATTCTCTGTCGTCCCCGTCTCCTCCCGCCCCCAACCTTTCCCAGCATCAGAGTCTTTTCCAGTGAGTCAACTCGTCACATGAGGTGGCCAAAGTATTGGCGTTTCAGCTTTAGCATCAGTCCTTCCAATGAACATCCAGGATTGATCTCCTTTAGAATGGACTGGTTGGATCTCCTTGCAGTCCAAGGGACTCTCAAGAGTCTTCTCCAACACCACAGTTCAAAAGCATCAATTCTTCGGCAATCAGCCTTCTTCACAGTCCAACTCTCACATCCATACATGACCACGGGAAAAAACATAGCCTTGACTAGACAGACCTTGGTTGGCAAGTAATGTCTCTGCTTTTTAATATGCTACCAAGGTTGGTCATAACTTTCCTTCCAAGGAGTAAGCATCTTTTAATTTCATGGCTGCAATCAGCATCTGCAGTGATTTTGGAGCCCCCAAAAATAAAGTCTGACACTGTTTCCACTGTTTTTCTATCTATTTTCCATGAAGTGATGGGACCAGATGCCGTGATCTTTGTTTTCTGAATGTTGAGCTTCAAGCCAACCTTTTCACTCTCCTCTTTCACTTTCATCAAGAGGCTTTTTAGTTCCTCTTCACTTTCTGCCATAAGGGTAGTGTCATCTGCACATCTGAGGTTATTGATATTTCTCCCAGCAATCTTGATTCCAGCTTGTGCTTCTTCCAGCCCAGCGTTCCTCATGATGTACTCTGCATAGAAGTTAAATAAGCAGGGTGACAATATACAGCCTTGATGTACTCCTTCTCCTATTTGGAACCAGTCTGTTGTTCCATGTACAGTTCTGACTGTTGCTTCCTGACCTGCATACAGGTTTCTCAAGAGGGAGGTCCGGTGGTCTGGTATTCCTATCTCTTTCAGAATTTTCCACAGTTTATTGTGATCCACACAGTCAAAGGCTTTGGCATAGTCAATGAAGCAGAAATAGATGTTTTTCTGGAACTCTCTTGCTTTCTCCATGATCCAGCAGATGTTGGTGATTTGATCTCTGGTGCCTCTGCCTTTTCTAAAACCTGCTTGAACATCTGGGAGTTCACGGTTTACATATTGCTGAAGCCTGGCTTGGAGAATTCTGAGCATGACTTTACTAGCTTGGGAGATGAGTGCAATTGTGCGGTAGTTTGAGCATTCTTTGGCATTGCCTTTCTTTGGGATTGGAATGAAGACCAACCTTTTCCAGTCCTGTGGCCACTGCTGAGTTTTCCAAATTTGCTGGCATATTGAATGCAGCACTTTCACAGCATCATCTTTCAAGATTTGAAATAGCTCAACTGGAATTCCATCACCTCCATGGGGGGATATTAGCTACTATCTGAGCCAGCAGGGAAGGCCAAGGATACTGGAGTGGGTAGCCTATCCCTTTCCCAGGGGAAATTTTTGAGCCAGGAATCAAATTGGGGTCTCCTGCATTGCAGGCAAATTTGTTACTAGCTGAGCTACTCAGGAAGCCCATTTTCATATAATAGTGTCTAGTAATTATTGAGTAGTCATAATTCTCTCTACAAGTATAATAACTAGCATACGTACATTTTGGCTTCCCTGGTGGCTCAGTGGTAAAGAATCCACTTGCCAATGCAGGAGATGTAGGTTTGATCCCCGGGTCTGGAAGATCCCCTGGCGAAGGGCATGGCAATCCACTCCAGTATTCTTGCCTGGAGAATCTCATGGACAGAGGAGCCTGATGGTCTAGAGTCCATGCGATCACAGAGTCAAACACGACTAAGCAACAACAATATGTACATTTTATAGTTTTCAAATTGCCTTTATGGAAATTATCTCACTTTGATCCTCCAGTGATGCCTTGAAATACTTATCGGTAGACGAAGAACCTCTGCTGTCTTCTAAATGGTGGTGTTTCTGAGAAATGTCTGAGCTCATGACAGACTTGCTAAGATAAGAACCTCACCATTTGTTTTTTTATTATTTTTTTAAAGAATTAAACCTGGTGAGTATGTCAGATCTTTGACTTTTATTTTCAAGTCGATACCTCACCTCCCTTTTTTTCATAATGGCTCTTGTTTATGAGGTGCATTCTTTTTCTTCCCCAGACATTTCTAAAGTGCAAGGAAGGTAATGGTTACTCTGAAATTGCATCTTGGAGCCTAGGATTTATATTCTTAAACCATCGGAAAGCGAGTGAAGTCGCTCATTCGTGTCTGACTCTTTGCAACCCCATGGACTGTAGCCTACCAGGCTCCACTGTCCGTGGGATTTTTCAGGTAAGGGCACTGGAGTGGGTTGCCATTTCCTTCTCCAGGGGATCTTCCCAACCCAGGGATCGAACCAGGTCGGGAGACGCTTTACCTTCTGAGCTACTAGGGAAGCCATCAGATTGTCTTTTTAAGGATGTTGGTAGATTAAACAAATAATTAAATTATTATAATCTGTGGTTGAGCCATGAATTTTTATTTTGACTATGTAGTTGAGTTGGCTGATAATGTAGATTCTGGGCTTGGCAGTTTCTATCTGAAATATGTGTAATGGCCTAAGTATCTGGTGAATATCTCCTGGTCCCTGACCAATGATTGAAGTTTTACCTGTGGTTATGAGTCTTAGAAGGCAGAGCTATTTCCACTCTTCTACTTAATTTTAAGTGCGATCCTTATTTTTATCATCTCTTGTACTGTTCCAGTACCACAGTTTGATAGTATGAAGGAGAGTGGCTATTATGACATTATAATAGCCTCCATTTATTGAGAGCTTACTATGTGAGAGCAACACGCTATGTGTTTTACTTACATAGTTCTCATAATAGCCCATTGAGATAGATATATTGCTATCCCCATTTTATGGACAAGGGAACTGAAGTACAGGAAAATTAAGTAAATTTCCCAAAGTCACACAGTGACTAGTGATAGAGCTGGATTTTTAGCTCAGACCATTTAAGTAGGAAATTCCTATTTCATATACTACTATATTTCATATATATATGTATATATATATATATACTGTATTTCTTGTACTATAAGGTTTTCTTTAAATCAGAGACCAAGAAAAATGATGTATATAAATTTAGCCATTCCAGTATCATCAAAAATTGCATGTGTTCAAAAGCCATCTAGGTACTGTGAACTCCCTTGCAGAAATCATGTAGTAATCGGCCTGTGGCAGGATGTTTCCCTGTGCTAGACATGCAGAAAACATAAAAGAAATAGAAATTCTCCCTCTGATAGACCTGAAAATTTGTAGAAGTAGATAATTATTTTGGGGAGTTGAGAAGATAGAGTTGGTTCTATAGGGTCTGAGGGTCATAGTGGGGAGGCAATAGATCGTTGTCCTTGAAATGACTTCATTTCGAGACATTGTCATCAGATTTTAGGTGGGTCTGCCAGTCTTTGGGCTTTCCAGGTGGCACTAGTGGTAAAGAACCCACCTGCCAATGCAGGAGATGTAAGAGACCTGGCTTCAATCCCTGGGGTGGGAAGATCCCCTGGAGGAGGGCATGGCAACCCACTCCAGTATTCTTCCTAGAGAATCCCATGGACAGAGCAGCCTGGTGGGCTACAGTCCATGGGGTCACAAACAGTCAGACACAACTGAAGCAACTTAGCATGCATGCATGCCAGTCCATCAAAAGTGGGCAGGCTTGTCTCTAATCCCAATTCCTCAAATTGAGAAAGCACTAGGCCACTTCAGAATTTCTTTCCACAGCCCTATTGATCAGACTTAGTGGTTTCCATTTCTTTCCATGTCAACCCAGTTGTAGAAGGCACACTCTTTACAGGTTTCCACCAGGAAGCCAATCCATACCAGTAATGGCTTGAATTGTGTACTGCAAAAATTCATGTGCTAAAGTCCTGACCCCTGTACCTCAGAATGTGGCCTTATCTGGAAGTATAGCTGCTGCAAATGCAGTTATTATAAAAGAAGATGAAGTCATAAAGGAATGGGGTGAGCTTCTAATCAAGTATAACTGGTGTCTCTCTAAAACAGGAGAAATTTGGAGCAGATGCAGACACGGGGAGAACTCTTTGTGAAGATGAAGGCAGAGGTCAGGGTGAGGTTTCTACACACCAAGGAACTCCAATGATTGCCAGCAAACCTCCAGAAGCTGAGGAAGAGGCATGGGACCAATCTTCTCTGCACAGCCAAGGAGGAACCAACCTTGCTGATACCTTGGTCTTGGACATCTGGCCTCCAGAACTGTGACAATAAATTTCTGTTCTTTATCTAGTCAGTTGTGGTACTTTGCTATGGCAGCTCTGGTAAAGCAATACACCACCAAACATGTCCTGAGTTGGGCAGATTTTACTGAAGATGTTTGGATGGAGCAATGTCATGGGGAGGGATCACATCACACAGCCCACAGCTTTCCCCCTAATTATATCGCCTCCTCTCTCCCTCCACCCTCTTTCCTTCTCATCTCCTCCATTCTTGGTTAATCTCTAAATACTCAACTACAAGTTTGCCTCACTATTTTTTTCAGAATAGCTTTTTTCTTCCCCTGAAGTTATGGCAACAACCCATGTCTAGCTCCTAGGGCTCAGCTTCTAGCCCAACCATTAATCAAAATATGCATCAAACACAAGCAGTCCATTCACTTAGAGAAATTCCTGGGCCAAATATTACAGTAAGAACATTTTCTAGATGGCATGGCTTCAAATCTTGGCTCTGCTGCTTGGATGTGTGAACTTGAACAAGTTACTTCATCCCTCTAAAACAAGAATAATAATTCACTGGGTCTGTCTTAAGTTTGGTGACCGCTCAAATAGACTCCGAGGCAGGTATTTGTGAAAGATGATGCAGTGAAGAAGGCTCCCAGGAGTAACATGAAAGGGAGTGCGAGGCGCAAGAAGGGG
The DNA here is from genome assembly GCF_049115385.1 of Moschus berezovskii. Lineage (NCBI taxonomy): Eukaryota > Metazoa > Chordata > Mammalia > Artiodactyla > Moschidae > Moschus > Moschus berezovskii. The sequence continues at coordinate 25,960,014 of NC_142465.1, read as the reverse complement.
TTGAGTAAAGAGTTGATAAGTGAACCAGGTACACTTGGGGCCTCAGCCCTTCCCACGGGGAGCTGTGGAACTAAATGGCCCTTCAGAGTGGTCTCATTTTCAGGTAAGTGGGCTAAGACTTTGTCCCCTCTCATGGCAACCAGTCATTAAAAGTGGGTTACCCCCAGTCAAGGGGTGGTTGGTGAGGTCGTTCCCTTTGGCTAAAAGCAATTTCTTTTTGCAAATCGTATTTATTTATTTTTGGCTGTGTTTGTCTTTGATGCTGTGCAGGCTTTCTAGAGTTGCAGTGAAAGGGGGCTACTCTTCAGTGTGGTGCATGTGCTTCTCATCGTGGCGACGTCTCTTGTTGCAGGGCCACAAGGCTTCAGTAGCTTCAGCACGTGGGCTCAGCAGTTGGGGTTTCCAGACTCTAGCGCACGGGACTCAGTAGTTGTGGAGCATGGGCTTAGTTGCTCCTTGGCGTGTAAGAAGTTTCCTGACCAGGGATCGTCCCTTTCGTTGGGGGGTGGATTCTTAACCACTGAACCACCAGTGAAGTCCTGAAAGCACTTTTTTGAGAGCAACTTGGCTGTGAGTGGTCAGTCATCAGGACTGCTGTGGTAGCTGGGAAATAAGTGTCTCAGTTGCCTGACTGTCCTGCAGGCATTTTTTAGGTGACACATCATAGCATTAACTACAGGGTGATTGTGAGTATGAAATAAATTAACATAGAAAACGCTTGGAACATTACCTGGTGTGAGGTAAGTGCTGAGTTAATGAGAGACATCATATATTGAGGGTTCACGTTCGCATTTTTTTAGCTTTATGTAATTACATACAGTTCACAGAATGATTTTGCATGGATTTTGCTTCTCTGTAAGAAGTGCTTATAGATGTGAGTGAAGCAGACATTCCATCTAAAATGCTTTCTATTAGGAGAATGAAGCTCAGAGCAGTTACATGACTTGTCTGGGGCTACTGCTAGCAGGAACCTGGTCCTTCCCTGTTTTCAGTTTCTTCCTCCCCATCTGCAGCCACAGCTAATTTTTGAAGCCACAAGCACCCATGTGTAGGCTCAGTCTCACCAACCCCGATCTGAGGACAGACTGAAGGGTTTACAATTCCCTAATCTGACACCAGGATTCAGCAGCAATGATCTTGCTGTTGACTTTGTCCTACCTTGAGCCATGATGACGTTGCAAAGGTGGTCAATGGGGTGAACACGTCTCACCCAGGGAGGCTGATCAGTGTACTGTAAGAGCCCTTGTACGACAGCCTTTACCTTAGTGGATTCTCTGTATAATTGCCTATGTCTGGTCTCCCACTTCAAAGACTTATTTTGTGTTGACCGATGGCAGAGAAAACTCTCAAGGCAAGAGTACACTAAATAAATACAGAAAATACTTTTTAAAATACTATTTAAGCAAGAATATTAGTTTTAAGTTACCCAAAGTACTTGAATCCCCACAGCAACACATTTTCCCCCCATAGGCAAATAAATCAAACATTTGCTTGGTGAGCATGACATCAGAGCAAAGAGAGCTGGTTGATCTTAAGAATACCTTAGCTAAGATAACTAGGGCATCTTTTTGTCTTCTGTAGGAGTATGGGCCTTAATATTTTTGTCTGGTGACCAGAGCTTCCCCACCCCTAGTTGGAGTTGTACATGCTCTGCTACTCTTTGTCTCCAGGAGCCTCATTTTTCTGTGTTCCATGGTTGACCAACTCCCCTTTTAAGATCACCACATTAATAACTCTAATGAGTTTACAGGAAAGGCTGACTCTAGCCAGATGGCGATTCTGACTCCTTGGAGAGACTTTGCACATTTCTGTGTTTATTTCATAGCTTAACATTCAGAGGGCAGTTCTATACCCCTTACTTAGAGGGGCAGCAGAGTAAGCAGAGTGTTTAGAACTCAAGCTTTGAAATTGGGTTGCCTGGTCTATGCCTCAGTTTGCCTTTTGCTAATAGTGTGACCTGGGGCCAGTTGCTCTCATTGGATGTGCCTCAGTTTCCCTATCTGCTCAGTGGAGATTATAATAATACAGATTTCACAGGGTTGTTTGAGGATTTAATGAAGAAATCTATATAAAGGACTTAGAATGGCTGGCAAAAAATAATTGCTAATTAAATCTTAATTAATGATGGTGGCATAGTTTGTAAAGAATCTGCCCGCCAATGCAGGAGATGCAGATGTGGGTTCAGTCCTTGGGTTGGGAAGATCCCTTGGAGAGGGAAATGGCAACCCACTCCAGGATGCTTGCTGGGGAAATCCCACGGACAGAGGAGCCTGGTGGGCTATGGTCCAGGGGATCTCAAAATAGCTGGACATGACTGAGTACATATGCATGCATGCAGAGGCCATTCTGGTTTTCTGGTCTCTTTATCTTATAAACTAATAATCAAAGTGAACATTTATCAAGTGCTTATATAATCCATGCACTGTTATAAGACTTTAACTTGAATATCATTGTAATCCTTCCAAAATTCAGTCAGATGGAAAACACTTTGAGTCTATTTTATAGATGAGGAAATGGAGATTGAGAAGTGACAAACCACAAAAAAGAGGTGGAACAGATGAGCTGCAGGAAATCAAGATTTTTATCTCTATGTATCAGCTACATGTTTAGCTTCTATAAATAAACTTCAATATCGTCCCCTGTGCAGGAGTCCTTTCCTTGGTCATACGGTAACTCAAATGAGTGGTCTATTGTGCTTCTTCCAATATCACAAGGAAAAAACTAGATCTTTCATGTCACCAGGAAGCTGGAGTTACCTACTGCTCCATGCCCTTGTTTCTCCAGTTTGTACTGAACAGTACTATGTGTATGGTCCCTGTGATTTCAGGCTACCCAACCAGCCAGTGTTTCTTTAACCCTCTGTCACAGTCCTCCAGTAGCAATTGCTATGGAAGTCTTTACCTGCTTCCCACTGCAGTTCCTCAAGATACCATGCTCTACCTGCCCACCTGGACATTCTTCCAACATAGGCAGTCAGGGTCCCCTGTCTGAGCCTTGGTGCCTTCCTCTTCTGCCTTCCAAGTGCGAGAATGATCATAACTCTTGGTCTCCTTTGCATTGCCTGATGGGTATCATTAACCAGAGAAATCCCGTATTGGTCTTGGAGTATAATTATAAGAGGTATAATAGAATTGAACCCATGTCTCCTGATTCTACATTGTAGGTGGAGTTGAAAGATGATGGCTAGGGCTAGTTATTTAGGTGTTGACTTCATGGATGGAGGTAAGGTCTGGCATCTAAGGCTTGAGGTTCCAGCAAGATGCTTCTGCCCAGTGTAGTAAAGGATCCTGGGAGCCAAAAGATTAAGCCACCTTACAACAGAAGAAGCCCAAACTCCAGTGGTGGCATATAAGACTGCATGGTCAGAGAAACAAGAGGTAGGGATTGCGGCTGAATTACTCAGGAAGAATTCAGAGGTAGCTGAAGACAGTGCAGAGGGTGAGGAGGTCAAGATGGGTGAGAGGGAGTTCCAGAGGATTCTTTCAATGATCATTGCTCTTTGTAACTCACATTTTTCAGATTGGTGGTGCATAGGGTGGGGAGGTTGGAGCAACTTTAAAGGGCCTGTGGCCAGTGGGGTAGACTCATATTCTTTGTCCTTTACCATCTTGCGTCTCTTCATCATAAGTCTTAGGAACACATATGGCTTTGATTAGAGAAAAGGCTCTTCTAGAGCGTCTCATTTTATTAATTTATTGCTGAGTCCTATCACTGAAGACAGAAGATAGGATTTTCTTTCTGTGATTGATGAAAGCATGTTATGAGGCTCTGGGCCAGCCAGGATTGCGATATCGTTCTTGGGCAGCTTTGGGTAATTGGGGCATTCTGTATTGCTATCTTAGCTTCTTCATTGCATTGCCCTTAAAAGCTTTGAATTGTTTCATGTCCACGTATTTTTTTCTATGCTGTCCCTTCTGGAGGTTGTACCCTCCATGCCTTTAAGACACAGCTGGAGTGTTCTCTGACTTTGTGTTCATGCCTCTATTATAATAATGATATCTGATATTTATTGAATGTTAATTAGCACATTTTTTCTTTTTCTTTTTCCTTCAGTGTGCTCAGTTGTGTCCAACTCTTTGGGGCCCTATGGACTGTAGTCTGCCAGATTCTCTGTCCATGGAATTCTCCAGGCAAGAATATTGGAGTGGGTTGTGATTTCCTGCTCCAGGGGATCCTGCTGACCCAGGGATCGAACCCTCATCTCCTGCATTGACAGGTGGATTCCTTACCACTGCACCACCTGGGAAACCCACACTTACACATTCAGTTCAGTTCAGTTCAGTTCAGTCGCTCAGTTGTGTCCGACTCTTTGCGACCCCATGAACCACAGCACACCAGGCCTCCCTGTCCATCACCAACTCCCGGAGTTCACTCAAACTCATGTCCATCGAGTCGGTGATGCCATCCAGCCATCTCATTCTCTGCCGTCCCCGTCTCCTCCTACCCCCAATCCCTCCTAGCATCAGACTCTTTTCCAGTGAGTCAACTCTTTGCATGAGGTGGCCAAAGTATTGGAGTTTCCCACATTAGGCACAAGTAATTCATGAGCTAGTATTATTGTTATCTTCATATAACAGAAAAATGAAAATTGAGGCTTTAGGTGACTATATAATTCTCCCAAAGTAATGTGTGTAAACAAAATTCAAACCCAGATGTCTGACTTCAGAATACAAGTTTTAACCACCATGTGAGCTGTCTGCAGCCCCATGCACCCATTCATTCATCCATCTTGCAAATAGTCATTGAGAGCTTCCTGTATGCAAAAAATCTCTTGGATCTGAAAATACAGCCATTTACAGCACAGATAAAATTATAAAATCTCTACCTTCATGGAATTTGCATTCTATTGGAGGAGACTGACAACAAACAAATGTAATGTAATTCCAGGAAGTTGTGAGGGCAGTGGGGGAAAAAAAAACACAGAAGAAGAAAATAGAGGACATCAGGGAGTTGGTATTTTAAGTGGCAGAGTGATGGAAAGCTGCTCTGAGGAGGGGATCTATGAGCAGAGACCTGGCTAAATGACATTATTTTCTGCACCACAAAAAATATGATCTCTTTTTTAAAGGCAGGGCTTGGTTTATTTATGTCTCCCCAACATGCTTCTAGATTTACAGTCCCCAAAAGATGTTTGTATGATGAAAAGAGGAATATGATTATGAACATGAAATGAGGGGCTAGAAAGTCATGTCTGAAGCAGCAAGTGATTAATGAGAGCATTTTCCTGGGGGTTTAATTGGAAGAGACTGCAGTGAGCAAATTTTCCTCTTAACTCCTTGTCTTTCAAGGCCTGGTGACCTCCTGGCCAAGAAATACACGCTCTCCCTCTCCCCAGTGTTTCCCGTGGCTTGTGTTTTCATTGGCTAAATATATTTCAATCCACAGTCCACAGCAGGGAGCCTTGGTCCGCTTTCTTTTCTTACAGGAACTTTATAAACAGGAATGATTGTATCTGTCTACTGAATATTCCTGTAACTACCTCCAGCACCAAAGATCTTGAAAGCTGAAATGATCAAAAGGGGGCTGAGTTCTGAAACTGTACTTTGCTTGTCAAGCTGGCACATTTGAGATTTAAGTCAGGGATACCTTGGTGATTTTATCACCTCACACCAACTCCTAAAAAGAATCTGCTTTTATTTATGAACGCCAAATAAAGGAGACACAGAGGCACTTGCATTTTCTTGGTAATTGGAAAGGAAGGGAAAGCCTGGATATTCATTCAACTTTTCATTTATATTCTTTGTTTTCTGGATGTTCAGACACTGCAAACAAATAACCAACTCTCTATCCAAACCCATAGAAAAGTTAAAGGGTAACTGTGCAAATGTAGACAGTTTCAGAAAAGTAAACCAAACTTGGACGGACCTAATGAAATGACACTAGGAGAAAAATAAGAGAACAATTTGCAATTTTTATTTAATTAAACTGTTTTGCATTCCAGTGTCAGTGTGTGAACTTCATGCTGAGACTCTGTAGGTTCAAACAGGGTCACAAACGACCTGGGAAGAGTCCAAGGGCAGAAGGCAAGGGCGAAGGTAGGAAGGAGAGTGGATTGAATTCTTGTGTTGAACTTTGATGTGGTAGCCCTCATGTCAGATGCTGCCGATATTTAGCAAGCACACTTCTAAAAATCCTGATCGGTCTTGAAGAACACTCTTTTCCCTTCCTTTTTCTCTTTTCCAACATCTCTGCTTTGCTGCCCCACAGACTGAAACACGCCCGGTCAGACGTTGGACTGAAGCTATTCTCAGGCTGTGAAATTAACCAGTGTGCCATTGATTAAACCATCACTCGGACTCCATCCTGAAGGCGACCTCAGGGAGTTCAAAATAAGTATGTGATTCTCTTTATAGACTGACATGTAAATTATGAATTTGCCTTTTAATGAAAGACACTTAATATTTTATTTCTTAGACTGGCAAGATAGAATGCCTTCAGGATGAGAAGTGTCACTCCCCACTCCTGAAGCCATGACAGACGTTCTTAATCAATCTCTTCACTCCTTTTCCTGGGTCCTGGTCTTAGGCTCAGATTAATTTACAAAACACTGCTTCAGGCAGCAGCTATCAATTGGTTGGAGTAGGATTGCGATGGAAATCTTTTTACCACCTTTGCATGACATGCCATTCTGTTTTACCTTACTGCCGTGCATGTGTTATAGCAGATTTTCTCACATGTGTATGCTTTACCTTAAAAATCACATATCTTAAATTAATAAAAGCGTTAATTGAGATAATGAGTGAAGTGAGACTGCATAGTTATTGTTGCTTGGGTGAACCAGTCTTAAAATGCACCATTTAATTTACACCAGAGACCCATGTATTAGAATAGACATCAGCAAAACCTCTTTAATGTTGAGAGCTACCATTATATGGATTTTAGAAAATGATAGCAAACCAGCTTTGAAATTTGGTAAGGGAAATGGATAACTCTAAGATATAAAAATGGTAAAAAAAACAAAAACAAAAACATGTGGGAGGGGTAGTGCAGAGAGAGGTATGCATGCATGCGTGCTAAATTGCTTCGCTCATGTCCAACTCTACGCAACCCTATGGACTGTAGCTCACCAGGCTCCTCTGTCCATGGGATTCTCCAGGCAAGAATACTGGAGTGGGTTGCCATGCCCTCCTCCAGAGAATCTTCCTGACCCAGGGGTCGAACCTATGTCTCTTATATCTCCTGCATTGGCAGGTAGGTTCTTTACCACTAGCATCACTGCAGAGAAAGGCAGAAGTGACTCAATGAGGCAGTTCTTGCCCTTCCCTGACAGCTGCCCTTCTCTTTCTTTCACAAACACACACACACAAAACAGTTTTATTTAGTATTTATGATCATGAAATATGCCTTGTTTTATTTGTGCCAACTTGTCCTCAGGTTTTACTGGAAAAGGCAGAATGGGAAACTTGAAAGTGATTTTGGAATCAAAATCCTTTTGTACCAATCTTGGTGTGCCACAGGTGCTTGCCTGTAGAAAGTTGGGAAATTAGTTTACCAAGCAAGAAAGTCTTGCTTTCTTCAGGAAAATGGCTGGCGGTAATGTTTATAAATGGTAATATTTATCTCTCAGGGTTTTTATGAGGATTAAATGAGTGAACTTTTCTGACCACACTTTAAAATTGTCATGGACTGAGAAATATGAGCTATCTTTGATAAATGGTAAGTGGAGTACTTATAAAATTTGAAACACCCAGTCGGTATCTATTGTTATCCATCAATACAGTTATGATCACTTACTTTCAATTTTGAATTGAAGTCTAAAGATACAGAGCTTTCTATGTACTGTCAGTTTCACTTATATGCAGTTTTGCTTAACTTGGGTAATACTTTAGAATATTTCTGTTTCGTTTTAATTTTCTTGTTTTTGATAGCTTTATATACAAATCAGTATAGATTCAGCAGTGGCTTTTGTTAGAACTCTACCCACAAATGTGAGATGCATCATGGTCACCACTGGTTGGCCATGTGTAGGGCAGTTGTAGGGGATACTCAGTGGGTACTTAAGGAAACTAAGCACAGTCCTGTCTTCATGCTTGTCTAAAATTAAATTTGGATTCCAGCTCACTGGATTCCAGTGCTTTTGTGGTTTAGCAATAGCCAAATAAATTGCAATCAGTTTATTTAATGTTTAGTCTATGTGAGTGGGCTACATTGACTAAACACTCAAGATCTTCCCACAGAAAACTGAGTCCCTTACTGCGCTCTATCTTTATTATTTTTTTTTTCTTTAGAACATTTGTTAACACAACCAGCTTTCACTGTGCTAATGAAAGCAAAGTTTAGGTGCAGATTAGTTTAAGGTGAATGAGATCAGCTGTGAAATGTTACTTTAAAATACAAAGCAAGAGAATTGAGAGTTTTCTCAGGCTTTTAAAAGAATTCTCACCAAAGTATTCTTTCCCTGAGAACTAAAGAGGACTGCTCCCTTGAATCTCTACCTGGTTCTTCATTTTTTTTGCTGATAGTTTTTTTTTTTTCCCTCACTCTACTTATATAATTTGTTTCTAGTGGTTTGTCTGCTCACACCCTCTTTGTACTGCTTAACCACCCTGGACCATGATCCATCAGACTTTACCTTGGTGCTTCCCAGGAACGACTCCCAAGCTTCACAGAGCAATACAGTGTTCATGTGGCCCGTGCTCGTAGCAGAAGATAAGGAAGCACCTCTAGTTTATGTCCTCCCCTGTCCTCCCCTTCTGGAAGGAAACTTTTATCAGCAGGAATAGCTTGTGTGAGAGAAGTCACAGGTTGCCATCAGGTCTGTGTTCAGGGTCTTAGGGTCACCTTTTTTTTTTTTTTCTTATTCTTCTTTTTTTTTATTATTATTATTTTTTTTAATTTTACAATATTATATTGGTTGGTTTTGCCATACATTGACATGAATTCGCCCCAGGTGTACATGAGTTCCCCCTCCTGAACCCCCCTCTCACCTCCCTCCTCCCTTTATCCTCTCTCTTGGTCATCCCTGCACACCAGCCCTGAGTATCCTGCAACATGCATTGACCCTGAACTGCTGATTCGTTTCACATATGACAACATACATGTTTCAATGTCATTCTCTCAAATCATCCCACCGAAAATCCTGGGTCATTTTCTCTTTTTTTATATTACTTTTGTTATTATTATTTAAAATTTATTTATTTTTGGCTGCACTGTGTGGCATGCAGGATCTTAGTTCCCCATCCAGGGGTGGAACCCACGCTCTCTGCAGAGGAAGTGCAGGGTCTTAATCACTGAACTGCCAGGCAAGTCCCTTAGTGTCACTTTTAAAGGGGCTCAGTGTCCTGGCTGACCTCAACCCTGAGGTTCACCTGCTCCTCCAGGGTTGGTGCAGCGCTTGCTTCACTGTGCCCCACTCAGATAACAGAAGCCTTAGTGTAGATCTTGTTTTGAGATTGTGCGCTTTTCATGCTTAAGACACAGGGGACAATCAGAACGTGAAATGTTGGAACTGTGTGCATGTCCACATCTGTCTTCCATCACCATCTTCTGAGTTCCCTGCTCCCAAGTGCATCATGGAAATGGACAACATCATTTCCCATGATGACAAATGGCACCCTTGAGTTCAACTGTTCCTCCTCAAGCTGAGAGTGTGAGTCACATCTTTCTTTGATAAACAGGCAACTGATTTGGACCAGTACCTATGAAAGACAGAGGATGAGATAGTTGGATGGCATCTCTGACTCAATGGATGTGAATTTGAGCCAATTCCAGGAGATAGTGAAGGACACGGAAACCTGGCATGTTGCAGTTCAGTTCAGTTCAGCTCAGTTCAGTCGCTCAGTCGTGTCCGACTCTCCGCGACCCCATGAATCACAGCACGCCAGGCCTCCCTGTCCATCACCAACTCCCGGAGTTCACTCAAACTCATGTCCACAGAGTCGGTGATGCCATCCAGCCATCTCATTCTCTGTTGTCCCCTTCTCCTCCCGCCCCCAACCTGAGTTGGACATGGCTTAGTGACTGAACAATGACAAATAAATGGTTACTATAAATGGTTACTTATAAAGTGTACATAGATAAGAGACTATTTCCTCCTAGCACCAAAGCCATTAGCTGATAAGCACAATAACAATAATTATTTGATATGAAAATTTGTGTCTATGTGACAAACCCAAGTACAAATAGTAGAGAGGTAAAGTTCAATATTCTGAACAGTTGGTAAATTTTACAAAGCATCACACTGCCCAATCGTGAAAACAACACACGCAGGCCCACTGGTCACCTTGCTGATCTTCAGATGGGTCAGACAAACTCCTGCATCAGAGCCTCTTCCCTGCACTTTCCTCTATCTTCCATACTTTCTACCCAGCTACTTCTCTGCATAACTCTGCTCCTTATTCCAAGTTTCTGTTCAAATGTTATAGCAATAGATCACCTACTTTTAAGCACCCTGTGTAAAACGGCATCTTCCTATCACCCCCAGTCATTCTCTGTCCCTCTTACTCAGTTTATTTCTCTTCTTGGCACAGATTGCCACCTGACATATTTTTTATTTTGGCTTATTGATTTTAAGTCTTTCTTTTGTTCTTTGTTGAATTCTAAGAGACTAGAACAATGCCTTGCACAGCAGAGGCACTGAGTATTATTCACGGAATGAGTGAATACAGGCAGTCTGGAGGCTTTATCTTTCAACCTCACAAGGCAAGACTTATTTTTGGTACTGCTTCAGGTCTGGGATGTTCTTTTTAAGAAATTAATAGTAGTCATGGAAACAATTCATTAAGTACCTGTCATTTTTCTGGTCACTTTTTGTATCACATTATTTTGTCTCTCTCCTTTTTTTCTTTTGTCTCTGGGATTCAGGCACCCAGGGCCTTTGTTCCTTAGCTTGCAAGGCCTGTTTTGCCCATAGCCATTTCCCAGTCCTTTTCTGAAATGGTTATGGGTCTGTTTCATACCTACCTACATACATTACATGCATACATACTTCCAGATGGACATGGCTAGAGATTTCATAGCTTTCATTTTAAAAGTTTGGTCAGTTATGCATCAGAGAGTACCTATATTATTTTATCTTTACAGGAAATCTGTAATAATAATTTTATCCCCGGTTAAAAAATGAGTAAAAGGTAGCTCAGAGAGGTCTAACAATCTGGCCACGGCCACACAACAAATAAGAAGGGAAGCCATGCCATCAAACCATATTCTTGTGCCAAAGCCAAGACTGATGCCATTTCATTAGACGAGCTCTCAGAAACAGAGCAAACAGAGCAAGCAGAGCAAAATGTTGCACAGCTTACTGAGCAAAGCTCAGCCTCATGAGCGGTAGCTAAGTGCTAGTTTAGCTAACTAGCTAACTAGCTAGCAAAGACCTGGCTTGGAATCCTAGCTCTGCCTTTGAAAAGTGTAAGACATCAAGCCATCTCTCTCTTTGTCTCTCTGCCTCTAGTTTTAAAATCAATTTAATTGAGGTATAATTAATATACAATAACATATACCCATTTTAAGCATGCAGTTTTAATGCATTTTGACAAATTTATGTACTCTGTAACCACTGGCACAATTAAAATATAAAACCTTTTTATAAAAGATATAAAATATTTCAATCACCCCAAAAAGCTCCTTTGTGCCCCTTCACAGTCAAATTCTCACTCCCTACCTCTCTCCCCTCAAGGAATCAGGCAACTAATTCTATGCTTTGGGTCTTTAAGAGATCAGTTTGTGTTTTCTAGAACTTCAGATGAATAGAGTCAGGCAGTACACATGCCTTTGTGTTGCTGCGTCTACTCGGCAAGATGTGTTTAGATTCATCCATATTGTTGTGTGTACCAGAAGTTCATTTTTTAAATCGCTGAGTATACTCTGTTATATGAAGTTTATTTCTTCATTCTCCTGCTGATGGACGTTTGATTGTTTCCAGTTTAGGTTGTTATGAATAAAGCTGCTGTAACTATTTATGTGCAAGTCTTTGTGTAAACATAAGTTTTTATTTCTCTCGGGTAGAGATTCAGGAATGGACTTACTAGGTTGTCCTTGTAAACATGGGAAGTTCATGTTGAATTTTAGAAAAAACTGCCAAACTCTTTTCAAACACAGTTGTACCACTGAGACGTTTCCTAGCGCTCTGCTGCTCATTTGTAAAATGAAGATGTTTGACTAGATGATCTCTAAATTCCCTTCTGTTTTGTGATTCTAGGACCTGCGGTGCTCTAATTTTTGCCTTTTCTTGTCTCAAGGTAGCATATTTTGTTAATCCTTTTTTTTTTTTTTTAATTTATCTGTTTTGTTTGTTTGGGGGCTTCCAGGGTCTTAGTTTCTCAATAGGGATTGAACCTGTGTCCTCAGCAGTGAAAGCACAGAGTCCAAGTGAAAGCACTGGACCACCAGGGAATTCCCTTCTTACACATATCTTAATTTCTATAGATCTGTCTCGTTCCTGTTTGTGTTGTTGATGATGATAATGATTAGAGAAAGTTATCATTTTTTGATAAATTTATGTGTCAAGCATACTACTAAGTGTTTTACCTAAATTTTTCTATCTAATCCTCACACTAAGCATTTTCAGTAGATACCATTTTTATAATCTATCTTTGTGTTGAAGCAACTAAAGATCAGAGAAGCTAAGTAATTTCCCCAAATCAACAACATTATTAAGTAGCAGAGTTGGGAAGCAAACTTAGGTCTGTCTTGATCACTTCTAAATTACTAACTTCTTAGCTTTTGCTCTAATGTCCTGGCTGATGCTTCATCTTTTATATGACCCTAAGATCTGCCTGGCCCAATTCTGGACCTCCTTCACCTTCTCAGTGTTGTTTACCAGTTTTTCTTCCACACCCTGGCATGACATCAGTGTTCAATGATCCAGCAACTTTCCAGAAGGCAACAACAACAAAAAAAGGAGTTTAGAGTGAGGCAAGCTTAAGATCATCTTACTTATGTCAGCTCCATTAAGTTTTCATTAACAATCAGAATGGGGTTTCTTAAATCAGCGTAATGCCAGTAAGCGTTACTTTGGAAAAAAGAAATGCTTAACTAATAAGATATCCTGTCTACATTTTGTCTGAATCTAGAAAGCCCAGTCACTTCAAAGCATCACAGAGGTCACTGTTATTTTGCACTGGACAATTAGCATCATCCTTCTCATCAAGTGGTGAAATTACCATGTTAGCTCTTTGCAGATCAGAACGTATTAGTGGCTCTTCATGCTTTTCTATGCAGTCATCATTAGGCATAACATGGACTCGGATACTGAATATTATCATTTAGATTAGTGAAGAATTGTGTGAGTATACTAAGCATTTCTCTCTCGATTGTTTTTTCAGTATCTGTAGGGCAAAAGTCAAAACTGTATCACCCTCATTCTTCACATGACCATGTAACGCTTAAGCTTCGCTATGTGGCTTGTGAGTAAATCATTTCTGGCTTTCACATTATTTATAGTGCTTATGAAGCAGTACCGTTAAAAAAAATCAAAAACATTTATTGACTTTAAAGAGTCCTGATGGGACTTCTGAAATTGCTTTTCCTGAAGTGACCTCTGCTCTACTCTCCACCTAGAGACTTGAGGAGTTGACTCAAATCCCCACTCCCTCATGAGTGTGTTCTATTTTCACTCTTCTCAGTTTTTGAATTTCTAAATCATTTATAGTCACCTCTGGACATTTTAAAATTTAATTATGTGTTGTATTTTATCACTTGTGTTTCACTGAGACATCGTGGAATCCAAGACAGAGTATGAACACTGAATTCAGATAAATATGGGCTTTTCCATTTAAAAATTATGTGACTCTGGGCAAACTCCATGTCATCTATAGGACTCAACTGCCTCATCTTGAGAAGCAGATAGCACTTCTTACAAATTATGGTAATAATAGCTGTCGCATGCTGCTGCTAAGTCACTTCAGTCGTGTCCGACTCTGTGTGACCCCATAGACAGAAGCCCACCAGGCTCCCCTGTCCCTGGGATTCTCCAGGCAAGAACACCGGAGCAGGCTGCCATTTCCTTCTCCAATGTGTGAAAGTGAAAAGTGAAAGTGAAGTCGCTCAGTCGTGTCCGACCCTTAGCGACCCCACGGACTGCAGCCTACCAGGCTCCTCCACCCATGGGATTTTCCAGGCAAGAGTACTGGAGTGGCTTGCCATTGCCTTCTCTGTCTCATGAGGTCTGTGCAAACCTTAAAGGACTTAATACATGGAAATGGGGATGTGGAAAAAGCCAAACAAATGGGAGCCCCTCACCCTTTCCCCCTGTGGAGATTTTAAATTCCCTGAGGTGGAACCAAGTCTTATGCCTCTGGACATATTGCGTCCATGTATTCATTTAATACAAACTTAGTTCAGTTCAGATCAGTTCAGTTCAGTCGCTCAGTCGTGTCCGACTCTCCGCGACCCCATGAATCACAGCACGCCAGGCCTCCCTGTCCATCACCAACTCCCGGAGTACACTCAAACCCACGTCCACAGAGTCGGTGATGCCATCCAGCCATCTCATTCTCGGTCGTCCCCTTCTCCTCCCGCCCCCAACCTTTCCCAGCATCTGAGTCTTTTCCAGTGAGTCAACTCGTCGCATGAGGTGGCCAAAGTATTGCAGTTTCAGCTTTAGCATCAGTCCCTCCAATGAACATCCAGGATTGATCTCCTTTAGAATAGACTGGTTGGATCTCCTTGCAGTATAACCTGCTTTATACTAAGCAAAGAACTCAGGACTGTGAATAGTCATGAACAAACCAACCTTCCCTTTCTTTGTGGACTTACGATCTAGTAGATTGTGTTCCCTCATAGCTCAGTTGGTAAAGAGTCTGCCTTCAGTGCAGGAGACCTGGGTTCGATTCCTGGGTTGGGAAGATACCCTGGAGAAGGAAATGGCAACCCACTCCAGTATTCTTGCCTGGAGAATTCCATGGGTAGAGGAGCCTGGCAGGCTACAGTCCATGGGGTCACAAGACTCAGACACGACTTAGTGACTAAATCACATCAGCTTGTAGATATATACAAATGTTTGCGTGACTTATGATTGTTCAATGTAAGATTTTGTTGTTTTGAGTTTTAAATTTTTATTTTTTAATTTCTTTTTTACTTTAAGATGATGTAAAAGCAAAATGCATTCAGTGGAAACGGTACTTTGAATTTTGATCTTTTCCCAGCCTAGCAATATTTGGTACGAGGTTCTCTTGGAGCACTGGGCAGGAACAAGCTGAAGCTCCCAGGCAGCCCTACGATCATGAGGATGAACAGCCAATGCACTGACAACCATCCTGGATCCAGATACCAAGTCTATTTTTCACTCTCAGTACAGCATCCAATAAATTACATGAGCTACTCAACACTTTATTCTAAAATAGACTTTGTGTTAGATGGTTTGGCCCAGTTGAAGGCTCATGAAAGTGGTAAGAGCACATAGGCTAAGCTCCGATATTCAGAAGGTGAAGTGCATTAAATGTAATTTCTATATATGAGATTTCCAACTTAGGGTGGCTTTAGCAGGACATAGCCTCCAACTCTTGCTGGAGTAGAGAAGATACGTATTTATGATGGCGTCTCTTCTCACTCACTTCATGTTTGTACTTCCTTTCTTTTTTAAAGCTGTTGTGGGGATTATATTTTGGCAAAAAAGAGGGTATCTAGTCCATTCACATTCAATCTTTTCTAGACAGTCTTCTCAGATTGTGGGGTATCAAAGGGATGAGTTGTACCCCAGCAAGTAGATCATATTCAGGGGTCAGAGTCCCCCATTTTCTGGAGGATTTCTGAAAGGGGAAGGTTACAAGTCTAGAAGGGGAGGGTTATAAATCTGATGCCCTCCCAACACCATCCATACCCTTCCTGGGGTTGGGAGGGCAAATATTATTCAAGTGTTTACCATGGGTTGAGCACTGCATTAGGTACCAAGAGGACTTTCCCGAAAGCTCAGTTGTTAAACAATTCACCTGCAATGCAGGAGACCCTGGTTCAATTCCTGGGTTGGGAAGATCCCCTGGAGAAGGGATAGGCTACCCGCTCCAGTATTCTTGGGCTTCCCTTGTGGCTCAGCTGGTAAAGAGTCTGCCTACAATGTGGAAGACCTGGGTTTGATCCCTGGGTTGGGAAGATCCCCTGGAGAAGGGAAAGGCTACCACTCCAGTATTCTTGTCTGGAGAATTCCATGGACTATAAGAGCCGGACACAACTGAGCAACTTTCATTTTATTTACCAAGAATAATTTTGCACTGAAGAAATGTATGATTTAGGTAGGAAATCAACTCACATGCCTTTAATTGAAAAGGTAAATTGTAACACAGAGCAAGACCATTTCAAGTAAGAGGAGGCCCAGAGCAACTAAAATTACTAGATAAAATACAAAATTCTTTCATAAAAGCATTGAAGATGTAACTTGCAATGGCAAGGAATTATTTAAGAGCTATGGTTTAGACAGTTGAGCAGATCACTGCTTCAGCTCTTGAGGACATTTGCTGATCTAGTTTAAATCAAGCTGTCAAACACAGCTGTGGGTTTGAAGGGCTCATATGAAGGGAAACTGAAGTGAAATTTCAGAACCTCCTAAAACACGCCAAGTTCATAGTCAGATCTGGTCACTGTCACAGGCGATGTTGGGCAGATGGGTCAGGAGAAGCTGAGTGAAGGCTGAGACTTAAGTTCAACCTAAGTAGAACACCTAGGTGCTTGTTGTAGGCAGAGAAGAATATCTCAGTGTAAAGCCATGAACAGGTTCAGAATGGAGAGTGGGAAGCAAATCTTAGACCTTTAGTTGGGGTTTGGGTTTGAGCAGCTGGATCTTTTAAAGCCAATGGGCCAGGCTGAACATCTCCAGGCATTCCTCGTTTGACTGTGCTTTGTTTCATTGCACTTTAAAGATACTGCATTTTTTTTTCCCATAAGTAGACAGTTTGTGGCAACCCTGCCTCAGGCAAGCTATCAGCACCATTTTTTTTTTTTTTCAACAGCATTTGCTCACTTTGTGTCTCTGTCACATTTTGGTAATTCTCACAATATTTCAAGCTTTTTATTTTTAAGTCTTCAAGACCCCTCCATGTTTTAGCAGGTGTCAGAATTTCTTTTATTTCTAATGCTGAATTATATACATATATATATGTATGGATGTATGAACACTTTGTTTATCCATCCATCAATGGACGCTTGCATTGCATTGCTTTCATCTTTTGGCTGTGTATAATGTTACTATGAAGGGTACAAATAGAATATACAAATATCTGTTTGAGTGTCTACCTCAGATTTTTTGAAGCATATATTCAGGAGTGGGATTGTTGGATCATATGGTAATTCTGGGGCTTCCTTGGTGGCTCAGTGGTAAAGAATCTGCTTTCAATGAGGGAGACCTGGGTTCGATCTCTGGGTCAGGAAGATCCCCTGGAGAAAGGCATAGCAACCCACTCCAGTATTCTTGCCCGGAGAATCCCATGAGCAGAGGAGTCTGGCGGGCTACAGTCCATAGGGTTGCAAAGAGTTGGACGTGATTAAAGCAACTGAGCATGCAGCATACATGGTAATTGTATGTTTAATTTTTTTGTTCAGTTCAGTTCAGTCGCTCAGTCGTGTCCAACATTTTGCGACCCCATGAATCACAGCACGCCAGGCCTCCCTGTCCATCACCAACTCCCGGAGTTCACTCAAACTCATGTCCATTGAGTTGGTGATGCCATCCAACCATCTCATCCTCTGTTGTCCCCTTCTTCTCCTGCCCTCAATCTTTCCCAGAATCAGGGTCTTTTCAAATGAGTCAGCACTTTGCATCAGGTGGCCAAAGTATTGGAGTTTCAGCTCAACATCTGTCCTTCCAGTGAACATCCAGGACTGATCTCCTTTCGGATGGACTGGTTGGGTCTCCTTGCAATCCAAGGGACTCTCAAAAGTCTTCTCCAACACGACAGTTCAAAAGCATCAATTCTTCGGCCATCAGCTTTCTTCAGTCCAACTCTTGGCAAAGTAATGTTTCTGCTTTTTAATATGCTGTCTAGGTTGGTCATAACTTTCCTTCCAAGGAGCAAGCATCTTTTAATTTAATAGAAACTGCCATATACCTAGAAATATTTTAAAATATTTCTACTTAGTGGAATCCAGGCCTCCAGACTTGTTTATCTTTCAAGTCATTTTATTGTGCACTCAAGATAGAGACTCACTGTCAGAGCCAAGAGGGAGGTTTCAGCTTTCTCTTCTCTGATCAATCTTTTCCATCGTTATTGTATTTGTGATCAGTGATCTTTAATGTTTCTACTATGGTTCACTGAAGGCTCAAATGATAGTTAGCATTTTTTAGCAGTAAAATATTTAAAAATTAAGGTATGTATATTAATTACAATAAAATACATAAAAGCATGTATTTTTAAGACATAATGCTTTGTATACTTAATAGAATACAGTACAGTATAGACATAACTTCTGTGTGCACTGGGAAATCAAAACATTCATGTGACTAGATCTATTGTGATATTCACAGTATTGTGGTTTTCTGGAACGGAACCTGCCATATTTCTGAGGCAGGCCTGTGATATAAAACGATAATGAAGGAAAAGACTTTTCACCATGTGAGGCTTGTGTTGTCAGCAATGTTGGATGAAATGTTAACATTTGGTCCCCATTTTATTCCCTTCCCCCAATTCCAGCTATGTTAAAGAATTAAAGGTAAATGTCCACTTATCATCACAGAAAAGAAAAACTTCAAAGAAATATGTTATCATGTATTTCTGAAATAGTGAAAACTTTCTACATTTAAAAGCAATGGTAAATATCAGGAAGAAAATATTAAGAGAAGTAATTCTACTAAAAGCAAAAATTCTTATGTTTAAAAGCAAAACAAAATATTGGTAATAGATTTGCAGTAAATATAACCAAGGGTTAATATTTCAAAACGAAAAGAATATACTAAATCTAAATTAAAAAGCTAAGACCCCAATAGGTAGTAAGCATAAAGAGATATCAATAAAAAATAAACATAACTAAATAAACTAAAGGATATGTTAACACTGATATTTGTTGTTGTTATGTCTGACTCTTTGCAACCCCATGGACTGTAGCATACCAGACTTCCCTGTCCTTCACTATCTCCCAGAGTTTGCTCAAACTCATGCCCATTGAGTCAGTGATGCCATCCAACAATTTTATCCTCTGTCACCCCCTTCTCCTCTTCCCCTCAGTCTTTCCCAGCATCAGGGTCTTTTCCAATGAGTCAACTCTTTGCATCAGTATTGGAGCTTCAGCATCAGTCCCTCCAATGAATATTCAGGGTTGATTTCCTTTAGGATTGACTGCCTTGATCTCCTTGTAGTCCAAGGGAATCTTAAGAGTCTTCTCCAGCACCGCCATTTGAAAGCCTCAATTCTTCAGTGCTCAGCCTTCTTTATGGTCCAACTCTCACATCTGTACATGACTACTGGAAAAACCATGTGTGTGCTTAGTAGTTCATTTGTGTCTGACTCTTTGCAAAACCATATGTGTGCTTAGTAGTTCATTTGTGTCTGACTCTTTGCAACCCCATGGATTATAGCCCACCAGGCTCCTGTGTCCATGGAATTCTCCAGGCAAGAGTATTGGAGTGGGTTGCTATTCCTATCTCCAGACGATCTTCCCCACCCAGGGATTGACCTGGGTAACCTGCATTGCAGGCAGATTCCTTACCATCTGACCCACCGGGAAAAACCATAGCTTTGACTATAATGGACCTTTGTCAACAAAGTGATATATCTCTATTTTTTAATATGCTATCTAGGTTTGTCATAAGTATTATCTAATATCTAATATTATAATATTAGATAATATTTATTGAATAGTTATTATATGCTAGATGCCATGTTATGTACTTTGCACATATTATTTTATTTAATCCCCACAAACCTTTAAACTAGGTTCTATTAAGACCCTAGGTTTATAGATGAGTAAGTAGCAGGAGAGGTTAGGTGGCTTTGTGGCTGCGTTTTCTCTCTCAATTCTTTTTGTATTTATCGTATTTGTGTGTGTGCTCGGTTGCTAAGTCATGTCCAACTCTTTGAGACCCTGTGGACTGTAGCCCACCAAGCTGCTCTGTCCATGGGGTGTCCCAGATAAGAATACTGAAGTGGTTGCCATTTCGTTTTCCAGATCTTCCTGGCCCAAGGATTGAACCTGAGTCTCCTGCTTGTCTGGCAGATTCTTTACCACTGAGTTACCAGGGAAGCCCTTATTGGAATTAGTTCAGTTCAGTTCAGTTCAGTCGCTGAGTCGTGTCCGACTCTCCGGGACCCCATGAATCACAGCATGCCAGGCCTCCCTGTCCATCACCAACTCCCGGAGTTCACTCAAACTCATGTCCACAGAGTCGGTGATGCCATCCAGCCATCTCATTCTCTGTCATCCCCTTCTCCTACCACCCCCAACCTTTCCCAACATCAGAGTCTTTTCCAGTGAGTCAACACTTCGCATAAGGTGGCCAAAGTATTGGAGTTTCAGCTTTAGCATCAGTCCTTCCAATGAACACCCAAGATTGATCTCCTTTAGATGGACTGGTTGGATCTCCTTGCAGTCCAAGGGACTCTCAAGAGTCATCTCCAACACCACAGTTCAAAAGCATCAATTCTTCGGCGATCAGCCTTCTTCACAGTCCAACTCTCACATCCATACATGACCATGGGAAAAACCATAGCCTTGACTAGACGGACCTTGGTTGGCAAAGTAATGTCTCTGCTTTTTAATATGCTATTGAGGTTGGTCATAACTTTCCTTCCAAGGACTAAGCGTCTTTTAATTTCATGGCTGCAATCAGCATCCGCAGTAATTTTGGAGCCCCCCCAAAATAAAGTCTGACACTGTTTCCACTGTTTTTCCATCTATTTCCCATGAAGTGATGGGACCAGATGCCATGATCTTTGTTTTCTGAATGTTGAACTTCAAGCCAACCATTTCACTCTCCTCTTTCACTTTCATCAAGAGGTTTTTGAGTTCATCTTCACTTTCTGCCATAAGGGTAGTGTCTTCTGCATATCTGAGGTTATTGATATTTCTCCCAGCAATCTTGATTCCAGCTTGTGCTTCTTCCAGCCCAGCGTTCCTCATGATGTACTCTGCATAGAAGTTAAATAAGCAGGGTAACAATATACAGCCTTGACGTACTCCTTTTCCCATTTGGAACCAGTCTGTTGTTCCATGTACAGTTCTGACTGTTGCTTCCTGACCTGCATACAGGTTTCTCAAGAGGCAGGTCAGGTGGTCTGGGATTCCCATCTCTTTCAGAATGTTCCACAGTTGATTGTGATGCACACAGTCAAAGGCTTTGGCATAGTCAATGAAGCAGAAGTAGATGTTTTTATAGAACTCTCTTGCTTTCTCCATGATCCAGCAGATGCTGGCAATTTGATCTCTGGTGCCTCTGCCTTTTCTAAAACCTGCTTGAACATCTGGGAGTTCACGGTTTACATATTGCTGAAGCCTGGCTTGGAGAATTTTGAGCATGACTTTACTAGCGTGTGAGATGAGTGCAATTGTGCGGTAGTTTGAGCATTCTTTGGCATTGCCTTTCTTTGGGATTGGAATGAAGACTGACCTTTTCCAGTCCTGTGGCCACTGCTGAGTTTTCCAAATTTGCTGGCATATTGAGTGCAGCACTTTCACAGCATCATCTTTCAGGATTTGAAATAGCTCAACTGGAATTCCATCACCTCCACTAGCTTTGTTTGTAGTGATGCTTTCTAAGGCCCACTTGACTTCACATTCCAAGATGTCTGGCTCTAGGTCAGTGATCACGTTATCATGACTATCTTGGTCTTGGAGATCTTTTTTGTACAGTTCTTCTGTGTATTCTTGCCACCTCTTCTTAATATCTTCTGCTTCTGTTAGGTCCATACCATTTCTATCCTTTATCGAGCCCATCTTTGCATGAAATATTCCCTTGGAATCTCTAATTTTCTTGAAGAGCGCTCTTGTTTTTCCTATTCTGTTGTTTTCCTCTATTTCTTTGCATTGATCACTGAGGAAGGCTTTCTTATCTCTCCTTGCTATTCTTTGGAACTCTGCATTCAGATGCTTATATCTTTCCTTTTCTCCTTTGCTTTTCGCTTCTCTTCTTTTCACAGCTATTTGTAAGCCATTTTGCTTTTTTGCATTTCTTTTCCATGGGGATGGTCTTGGTCCCTGTCTCCTGTACAATGTCACGAACCTCTGTCCAGAGTTCATCAGGCGCTCTATCTATCAGATCTAGTCCCTTAAATCTATTTCTCACTTCCACTGTATAATCATAAGGGATTTGATTTAGGTCATATCTGAATGGTCTAGTGGTTTCCCCTACTTTCTTCAATTTCAGTCTGAATTTGGCAATAAGGAGTTCATGATCTGAGCCACAGTCAGCTCCCGGTCTTGTTTTTGCTAACTGTATAGAGCTTCTCCATCTTTGGCTGCAAAGAATATAATCAATCTGATTTCGAAGTTGACCATCTGGTGATGTCCATGTGTAGAGTCTTCTCTTGTGTTGTTGGAAGAGGGTGTTTGCTATGACCAGTGTGTTCTCTTGACAAAACTCTATTAGCCTTTGCCCTGCTTCATTCTGTGCTCCAAGGCCAAATTTGCCTGTTACTCCAGGTGTTTCTTGACTTCCTACTTTTGCATTCCAGTCCCCTATAATGTTATTCTCATTATCTTTATCAAGGTAAGAATCAATAAGTATTTATTGTTTATTATGCACACGTACATGCTAAATCACTTCAGTTGTGTCCAACTCTTTGCGACCCTATGGACTGTAACACCAGGTTCCTCTGTCCATGGGATTCTCCAGGCAAGAATACTGGAGTGGGTAGCTGTGTCCTCCTCCAGGGCATCTTCCTGACTCAGGGACTGAACCAGCATCTCTTGAATCTCCTGCATTGGCAGGCAGGTTCCTGGCAGGCTACAGTTCATGGGATTGCAAGAGTTGGACACAACTTAATGCTATCTTTCTTTTCTTTCTTTACCACTAGCACAACCTGGAAAGCCCTGTTGTTTATTATAATCTACAGAAATAGTGTCAGACTCATTTCATTTTACAGTATTACCTTTAGTAGATTCTAGCACATTAGAGTTATCTAATCTAGGGATACTATGAACCAATAAAATAGGAATTTCAAACCATTGAATTAGAATACAATATTATATAAAAGTCAAGCTTATAGGATCTGATTTTTAAAAGCTATGTGATTTTAGGATTACAATCTTAAATTTCTTTTGGAACCTTAGGCAAAAAACTTGGGAAAATTTTTTAGAGAGGTAGTGACAAGAGAAAATTCTTTTTTTGGTCTTTTATAGGGTAAAAACAGCAGCAGCAGCATAGGGTATTTTTGTTTGTTTAATTGTTTTGCTTTGCTTTTGGTCTATTCTTGCCAATTTTAAAGCCTCCCTCCTTTAAAAAATTACCCTTCTTTTTAACTCCTGAAGGCCAAGAGTTTAATTTTCAATTAACTTTATAGAAGTCCATATGCATTGCATAGATTTGGTAAATATACTTGACAGATGATAATTTCAGAAGATTTTGTTTATTGAAGCTGACAAAAAAAAAAAAAGACTTGCAAACCAATTGATTCCAACATCTGTCATGTTTGGACAGAGTGTTTAAACCACAGTTTGAATGTAAATTGAGTTTTGGCTGGCAAACAGGTTCATATTTCAGAAATGGTTTACCTCAGGAACATTTTGAGGATAAATGTTTTTTACCTTTTCCAAACGTTTATGCTAATTCAAGCATGGGCGAGTTTAAAGGCAGATGAGAAAGCTCTTGGCAAGGGAGGGGCTAAAGACAGTGGTGAGAAGATTGTCCCACTGTTATCCCAGCATGAGGACATGCATATTTGATTTCTCTTTTCCCTTCTTAACTCTTATCAAATCAGTCAACCAGTCTTGTAAATTCGCTGCCTACAGTGTCTCTCCAATGGTTCCTTTCTTCCCTCATTGGCATTGCTAGTATCCCAATTTAGTCCCTGACCCCCTTACTCCTAGGCTATTATAATAACCTAATATTTGATTTCTTTGATTCTGGTTTCTCCTACCTTCATTCTGGCTCACTCAGGCCACCAGACACGTTTTCTTAAAGGACAGCCTTCCCCTTCTCACTCCCCCGCACAGAATTTTTATTGCTTTCTCTAAGTTTGAGCTCCTTGGCTGATACGGCAAATTTCTACACCTAATTGGTGACACCACACATTTGCTCTAATTTGCCTGCTTTTCAGGTGTTTCCAGCAGTCTGGGATGGTGAGACGTTCCCACTTCCTGCCTCTTACTCCTCTCCAAGCGTATTTTACACAATCCTGGCTCCATGGTTTTTGTTCAGGTAATTATCCATTTTCTCAAATTTGGTTTTCCATTTTAATAATATATTTTAGGAAGGTAGAGAGGTTGTATAAAGTTTGTCTAGACTCCCGGGCCTAGGTGTTGCATTTTCCTCCTTTTTAAATAGACTCTATTTTTCAGGAAAGTTTTATGTTTATAGCAAACTCGAGTGGAAAGTACACAGAGTTCCCGTATAGCCCTTCCTTCCACACACGCACAACCTTTCCTCCTATAAACACCCCAAATCAGAGCCCTGCACTTGTCACAGCTGATAAACCTACATCAAAATTATCCAAAACCATCGTTTACATCAGGGTCCATTCGCTCTTAGTGTTGAACACTCTATGGGTTTGGACCCGTGTATAACAGAATCTATCTTCCATTTTAATATCACACAGAAATAATTTCACTGCCCTAAGAGTCCTCTGTGCTCTCTCTCTCTTTTTTTTTTTTAATAACTTTGACTTCTAGCCACTTCTTTAAAATAAGTTATTTATGTATCTATTGACTGTGCTGGATCTTTGTTGCTGTGTGCAGGCTTCTCATTGCACTGAACTACATTACTTAGCTGTGTTAGAGAACACACAAGGCAAAGAAACAGTTTTAAACATGAAACTTGAAAAAATGACAATGCCAAGGGGAAAACATCTTTGCATTATTCCCGTCTTATGAGCACATGTACAAATCTGATTTGTAAGATGAACAGCAGACTTTTCGAATGAGAAAAAAATTAATATGTGCAAATGTGTGATATATGATACAGAAAAGAATGGAAAAGCCACACGCTTATTCTGATAAGTTAAAGATACATCATAAAATAAGAGGTGTTTTTGATAATCTCAGTCCAGAAAGAGACAAGAGCAATTCTCAAATAAGGTTTCATTTAGCCTTTCTATATTCATATGCATTGTACCTCAATTTTTATAAAGTACACATAAAGAGTAGAGCCCAAAATTGGCAATTATATATCCAACATTTACTTATTTACTAGTCTGGGTTGCTTTATAATGGTCTGTCGTTTTGATGTCTGATAAAAAACCTCTAAGCTTAGCGAAACTTGGCAAATACACTTACAAGATTGGGAGTTAGACTGGATTTGAATGTAGGCTTGGAAAATTTATATTCTTGAGCCTCATCTTCAAATGATGGAAATATTTAGAGATTTTGCTGGATTCATTAATAAACAGAGGTAGAATAACTAGCACAGAACTCAACATTCAATAGTAGATGGGGATAAATCTTATCACGAGGACAATGTGGTGGGGATTGGGGATCTGGATGAATTTTATCTCGTCCTGATTGGAAGGATTGATTTTTGAGGGATATTTGTGTCATCATTCCCGCCTTCAATTTCCTCATCTCTGAAATGAGAAAATTGGACTAGATCATCTCGTTAAACATTTTTATAGTAACCCAACCCTTCATTTGTATAAATGAAGTCTTAAACAAAAGGTCAGTGTTTGGAAAATGATAAACGCAAAGATGGCAGGGTTAAACCTAGCAAGCAGAGCAGGAGCCAACCCCTAGACCTCCCCTCTCACCACCTCCCAGGACTGCCCAAGTACCTTCTCTGATATCTTGGACTCAGCAGAGCCTGGGAACGGATGATTGCCATGATGCTCTGGGCAGGTCTTTCTGTTCTATGGATGTTTCCACAGTGTAATGGCTTGATGATTTTTTATTAAACCAATAGTTTATTGTGTCTCTCTCAGAAAGAGCCCAGACAGTATTCTTTATGACAAGAATGATAGAATGATGCAGTCTATTTTAACAGTTAAATATACATAGTGACCATTGTTCAAAACTCATTGAAGAATGAACCAATATGCCATAAGAGCTTGACTTGGTGATTCAGACAGTAAAGAATCTGCTTGCAATGTGGGAGACCTGGTTTGTGGGAGACCTGGGTTGGGAAGATCCCCTGGAGAAAGAAATGGCTAACCTCTCCGGTATTCTTGCCTGGAGAATTACATGGACAGAGGAGCCTGGTGGGCTACAGTCTGTGAGGTCACAAAGAGTCGGACACAACTAACACTTTCACTTCATTTTCATATCTCCAATCAGTTCCATACAACCATAGCTATCATAACTGGCAAAGTGGAGACAGTGTATATGTTTTTAACCTGTCACTTGATTTCCACCAGAAAGGTGTCAACTCCGTACAGGTCAAATCAGAATTCCCAAAGTGAATAAGATTAATTATTAAAGTTTTTGTGGAATATCCTCAATTCTAATCAGATTTAATTAACTGGATACTAGAGAGTGAAAAATTTGGCTTAAAACTCAACATTCAGAAAACTAAGATCAATGGCATCTGGTCCCATCATTTCATGGCAAATAGATGGGGAAACAATGGAAACAGTAAGAGACTATTCTCTTGGGCTCCAAAATCACTGCAGATGGTGATTGCAGCCATGAAATTAAAAGACACTTGCTCCTTGGAAGAAAAGCTATGACCAACATAGACAGCATATTAAAAAGCAGAGACATTACTTTGCCAGCAAAGGTCCGTCTAGTCACAGCTATGATTTTTCCAGTAGTCATGTATGGATGTGAGATTTGGACTCTAAAGTAAGCTGAATGCTGAGGAATTGATGGTTTCGAATTGTGGTGCTGAAGACTCTTGGGAGTCTCTTGGATTGCAAGGAGATCCAACCAGTCCATCCTAAAGGAGATCAGTCCTGGGTGTTCATTGGAAGGACTGATGTTGAGCTGAAACTCCAATACTTTGGCCACCTGATGTGAAGAACCAACTCATTGGAAAAGACCTTGATGCTGGGAAAGATTGAAGGCAGGAGGAAAAGTGGACGACAGAGGATAAGATGGTTGGATGGCATCACTGACATGATGGACATGAGTTTGAGCAAGCCCTGGGAGTTGGTGATGGACAGGGAAGCCTGGGGTGCTACTGTCCATGGGGTTGCAAAGAGTCAGACATGACCAAGCAACTGAACAGAATTGAGACTCTACTCTCACTTTATCTTCAAATCACCCTTTATAGGAGGGGCCATTATGGTCATTTTACAGATGTAGAAAATGTAACTTCATCTTTAAAGAGATCTGAAACCACATTCGTTATTAAGTGGCAAGGCCAATATTCAAGCCCAGTTTTCTTGATACCATGTTCAGTCCTCTCTTTATAGGTCGTAAAAGCCAGGGAAGATACAGACAGAACAATGTACATGCCTTCCTTTACAAAGAGTGGGTTTTCCTAAACTGCTTGAGAATTCTAAGTATTTCAGAGACCCTCTCTGAATCATCTGATGACACAGAGTTCATAAGGATTCAGGGCAATCTGAATTTTTCAAAGGCATGATGGGTAAATAGTTTTAATGTTTCAAATTATAGTGCAAACATTTCCATCCTGATATTAATATTTACGGATTTTTTTGAGTTTCAATGAATAGTTCTCATGATAATTCCCAAATCTTCAGAAAAACCTTGCTTTCATAAGTAACAAATTGTGTTATTATACACATCTGTTCTCATTTTCTATAGGCTTAAAAAGTCCCTATTTATTATGGGAGCCAAAAGAAATCACTCTTCACCAGTGTCTATTGAATTCTGGCTCATTTTCTCACTTAATTCTTTATTTGCCAATGAAATGCTTATCCAAAATAAATAAGGGACCTACTAAACTGCAGCAATTAACATGCAATGAGTCTCAGATTCCATTCACTTACGGAAATGGAGTAAAATCCAACACTTTAGTTATACTGTTGTGATGTCAGTGGCCCAATTAGGCTGTTAGAACTGCTGGAGTTACTACTTTAATATCACATTAGCATATCATTAACTTGAACCATATCAAAGCAGTATGAAAATGAACAATTTTCATTTTTTAAAAGAGACAATATGAACTTTTCCTGCTGCTTAAATTTGTTTTGCTTGTCTATTGAGATGGGGTGGTAACAGAGGATATGTGGAATACAGTTACATTTTAAATGAATAACAAGTTGTTCTCAAAAAGTGTGTGTATATTTAGAAATTAAATCTGGCATATATTTTTAAAATGAAAAATTAGATGAATCCTTATACATTAAATTGTTTTTGTATACCTTTGTCTGTATAATTTTGTATACCTTTGTTAGCTGCCTGAAAATCTTTTCTGGATCAAGATGGGTGAGAAATAAGCATGTAAGCACACAAATACATGAAACACTATCTATTTCCAAATTATACCTACTGACTGAAGCTCTAAAGAAATATTTTGAATGGATGACTTTAAAATACTATTATCTATGTGGCCAAATTATTATTATTTTTAAATTTGACACACATATCCCATTTTATTTTTATTATAATTTCAAATTGCAAAGTACTTTACAATTTCTAGGTGATGCAGTGGTAAAAGAATCCATCTACCAATGCAGGAGACTCAGGTTCAATCCCGGGTCGGGAAGATCCCTTGGAGGAGGAAATGGCAACCCACTCCAGTATTCTTGCCTGGAAAATTCCATGGACAGAGGATCCTGCCAGGCTACAGTCCATGGGTTCGGAAAAAGTCAGACACGACTGAGCACACATGCACTTACAATTTCTAAAGCACTTGAATAGATAATAGCATTATTTCATCTTCATGTAACCTTGTAACATGGTCAGAGCAAATATCCACCTGTTCATCACACAGAGGAGGAAATTGGGTTTTGACATTTTAATGCTAAATGACATCCTGCTGCTGCTAAGTCGCTTCAGTCATGTCTTACTCTGTGCAACATCATAGACAGCAGCCCACCAGGCTCCCCTGTCCCTGGGATTCTCCAGGCAAGAACACTGGAGTGGGTTGCCATGTCCTTCTCCAATGCATGAAAGTGAAAAGTGAAAGTGAAGTCGCTCAGTTGTGTCCGACTCTTAGCGACCCCACGGACTGCAGCCCACCAGGCTCCTCCGTCCATGGGATTTTCCAGGCAAGAGTACTGGAGTGGGGTGCCATTGCTTTCTCCGGAAATGACATCCTAGATCAACACAAATCCATTTCCATTATTTGCTTCTGCATGACTTTGGAAAAATTACTACTCTATGGCAAGCCACTCCAGTACTCTTGCCTGGAAAATCCCATGGATGGAGGAGCCTGGTGGGCTGCAGTCTGTGGGGTCGCTGGGGGTCGGACACGACTGAGCGACTTCACTTTCACTTTTCACTTTCACACACTGGAGAAGGAAATGGCGACCCACTCCAGTGTTCTTACCTGGAGAATCCCAGGGACAGGGGACCCTGGTGGGCTTCTGTCTATGGGGTCACACAGAGTCGGACACGACTGAAGTGACGCAGCAGCATGCCTCAGTTTTCACATCTGTAAAATGGGAACAAGCAGATAAGTATTGCAAGATTGTTGTGGGGAATAAATGAGATAGTCCATAAAAATCTTAGTATAGCACCTGAAGCATGACAAATATCTATAACTACCAACTGCTGTTATTATCATAGTTTTTGAAAGAAAACTGCTAAAGATAATTATCCTCAGTTCAGTTCAGTTCAGTTCAGTCACTCAGTCGTGTCCTACTCTCTGCGACCCCATGAATCACAGCACGCCAGGCCTCCCTGTCCATTACCAACTCCCGGAGTTCATTCAAACTCATGTCCATCGAGTCGGTGATGCCATCCAGCCATCTCATTCTCTGTCGTCCCCGTCTCCTCCCACCCCCAATTCTTCCTAGCATCAGACTCTTCCAGTGAGTCAACTCGTCGCATGAGGTGGCCAAAGTATTGGAGTTTCAGCTTTAGCATCAGTCCTTCCAATGAACACCCAGGATTGATCTCCTTTAGAATGGACTGGTTGGATCTCCTTGCAGTCCAAGGGACTCTCAAGAGTCTTCTCCAACACCACAGTTCAAAAGCATCAATTTTTCAGCGATCAGCTTTCTTCACAGTCCAACTCTCACATCCATACATGAGCACAGGAAAAACCATAGCCTTGACTAGACGGACCTTTGTTACAGAATGAAATTATAATACAGTATGAAACTGTTCTCACACTGTTGCTACGATACTTGTATAACATTACTTGTATAATGTTAGTTGTCCACATATTTTCTTTAGATTGATTTGCTCATAATTGCTTCGGGTCCCTTTACTCCTGGGGTTCATTTTCTTTCTTGCTGATGTGTGTCCTTCTGTACTTTCACGAGGGCCCATGAGGAGTAAAGATGTTGATATTTTGTACATCTAAGAAAAGTCACAATTTTTGCCTTCATTCCTAAATGACGGTTTAGCTGAGGGGAGACTCTGGTTGTTGCCAGTGAGAAAGCTGGTGTCCCTCCGATGATCATTCCTAGTTGGCCGTCTGTCCGTTCTCTCTGGTAACTTCTAGGACCAGGTGAAGCATCTGGTTATCCTTCCTGCTCTGCACTTGCACTGATATGCACTGATGGAGAAACTTAACCTTTATTAATTATATTTGATGTTGAGCTACCATTTTGAATTAGATGCTCGTGCATATATTGAAGTTCAGTTCAGTTCAGTCGCTCAGTCATGTCCGACTCTTTGCGACCCCATGAATCACAGCACGCCAGGCCTCCCTGTCCATCACCAACTCCCGGAGTTCACTCAAACTCATGTCCATTGAGTTGGTGATGCCATCCAGCCATCTCATTCTCTGTTGTCCCCTTCTCCTCCCGCCCCCAATCCCTCCCAGCATCAGAGTTAGCATCACTTAAAACAAAATATTCTTTTCCACCATTTCCTGTATTATTTTCTCCTAGAATACCTATTAAAGCATATGTTAGAACTTCTCTTTCCATACTTTCTGTCTCTAAATTTTCAATAGTATTTTCTCATCACTTAATTTTTCAGTTAAATATTTCACCTGCATTCTGGGTGATTTTCTCAGATCTATTTGTATTCTCTCTTTAGCTGTGCTTAGTCTAATTTTTTATTTATAGAATTTCTATTTGGTTGTTTAAAATCTGCTTTTTTCTTTTTAAGAATAATCATTGACTCTTCTTTGCCTTATTTTCTCTTCCTTTATCCCTTGAATAATTAAACACACTGTTTCAAAGACTGCATTCTGTTTGCTCTGTCCTGAAATTCCTTGGGTGTAATTTCTCTTGTCTTTTCTCCTTCTGCTATTCTTCCCATGGTAGGTTATGCTCTGTGTCACATATGGCATGACAGTGCTATATGGGCATCCCGTGCATGCCCCAAGTAGTTGTAGAGTTTTTGTAGGGACAATGTCATACATGCCCTTCTGGAACCCTGGAGAAGATAACAGTTTCATGCTGATGTTTACTCCAATTCTGGGCTTGAAATGTTCAAACTCTTTGGGCCATGTAGGAGTTCAGGTCCCATGGGCAGTACAGATTCAAGGCTGTGGAGTCTGTCAGCATTATCTGCTTTTATCCATGGCCTTGATATGCACCTTGGTCCTACTTGCTGTGGTGTGGTGATTCAGTGCTGGCATAGCGTCTCACATAAAATGCATACCAAATAAATGCTTATTGAATGAAAATTTGCAGAACCAGCCTTCATAAACACCACTTTTACAAGGCTAGAAACTCCTCTGAACTTAGTGGCTTTAGTTGTTTCTTATGATTGTTTACATTCTACATGTCCTTAAAGAATTGTGTTTGTTTTTATCAAAGTTGCTTGATAGTGCAATTTTGCGTGCTATGTCACTTCAGTTGTGTCCGACTCTTTATGACCCCGTGGACTGTAGCTCACCAGGCTCCTCTGTCCATGGGATTCTCCAAGCAAGAATACTGGAGTGGGTTGCTGTGCTCTCCTCCAGGGGATCTTCCAGACCCAGGGATCAAACCTGTGTCTCTTATGTCTCCTGCGTTGGCAGGTGGGTTCTTTACCACTAGCGCCACCTGGGAAGTTTTATCCTTCATTAAATTATCATTTTTTAATTTTTCCATTGGAAGATAATTGCTTTACAATATTACGCTAGTTTCTGCCATACGTCAACATGAATCAGCCACAGGGATACATATGTCCCCTCCCTCCTGAACCTCCCTTCCGTCTCCCACCGCATCCCACCCCGCTAGGTTTAACAGAGCACCGGGCTGAGCTCCCTGTGTCACACAGCAAATGTGGGAACCACTGGCGATCTATTTTACGTAGGGTAATGTATACGTTTCCATGCTACTCTCTGAATTTGTGTCACCCTCTCCCTCCCATGCTGTGTCCACGGGTTTGTTCTCTATGTCTTTTGCCTCCATCGCTGCCCTGCAAATAGGTTCATCAGTACCATGTTTCTAGATTCCATATGCATTCATCAAATTATCTTTGAATTTAAAGCATTGAAGCTGAAACTGGGCATTCTAGAAATTAGGGTCTGAAGACCCCTCTATCAGCTCTTCTTACCCATCCTACCCCTTTAGTAACAATTTGCAAGTTTCCAGAAAGATGATATTTGCTGTTCTTAAACTATGTGGTTATACAGTTCAAATATGTAGCATTGTTTTATATTGGATTACTAAAAATCAGGCCCAACCTTAAGTTAGAAAATAAATAGTCTTGAAAAATAACCTGAATATCTTGACCACTTTCTCATAATGGTATCCTGAAACTTATGAAGGACCAGAATTAAGAAGTTGGCTTTGCACAGGAAACTTCCACACAGAAACTGACTTTAATTGAGGGCAACTGGAAAGAGACATTTTCATGAATTGAGGTATGGAGAAGTCATTTTGACTTATACAAGAGTTAAGTTGAATTTCATGCTAACTAAAACAGCCTATTTTCTTGCCTATCAAACAGACACTGCGCATCTGTTTTAATTACTAAAGAAAATGACACATCGACCTGAAGTAAAGAATGTCCATGTTAAAAAGAGGGATTAAATGTTCCCCTTCCTGGGACACCAATGCTTGTGCTCCTTCCCTTCCAGGCACCAAGGTCATACTGACCCATGTGGACATGTTGGGTTGTTTTTTTGCAAATCTTGAAAATATGTATCCCTGACTTGTTTAAAGTTTGTTCTGACAAGATATAAAACCATGTTGAAAACCAGGCTTCTTGGGAGCAGTTTCTCAGAGTAACCTGGGAAGTTGACTGCTGGGCTATATAGTCTTCAGTTTGGCTCAGATAAAACTCTTTTTAATTCTTATTATTGACTGATTACTGATCATTTTCACTGACACAATATTAATGTCATTCTAATGTGATTATGGTTGCTGGTACAAGATAGAGGGAAGAAGTTGCTGAAAAGAAAAAGAAGCCAGCAAAACTACAGAGAATCTAATTAGTCTATTAATGTAGCTACCCCAGTGCTCTCTTTACGTTTGTAGCACTTGTGTTCTGATAGAAAAGCACATGAAACTAATAAGGAAATAGCTTGACTCCCACTTTTAGCAGTATAAGAATATAACAGCCATTGTCCCTAAAAAGTATAACAGCATTTCCATTAGCTGTGTTATTATTGAACAAGTGGGATTGGTAATGTGCTATTAACTATTTTCACCAAGTTCTGGTAGATCAACCCCATCAAACAGCTAAGGAGTAGAGAGAAAGAATGGAATTTGGCAATGTAAGAACCAGCTTCCTGTCTCTTTTTTGCTGGTTGGAAGCTGTAAGAGCTTGGGTGTTGAAATTCTTTATTCCTTTGCTTCCTTTCCCCCAAAATGAGGATAATGAGACCTCCTCCATGGAGTTATTGCAAGGATTAAATAACATAATACCTGTAAAGACGCTTCACAGACTTGAAGCAGTGGCTATCAAAGCGAGGTCCTTGGTTCTGCCATGTGGACCTCACCTGGGGACTTACAAGAAATGCAAATTCTTGACTTATTCTAATTCCTGGTCCGAGTTCCTTCCCAAGTTCTTTCCCAAAGTCCTACTTAGGACACTCTTATGGCCCTAAAAAGTTCCCTTTTTCACTTAAGCTATGCTCAATGCTTTTGAATCAGCTGCAGTGAGTCATCTCACTGAGTGAAGGAAAGCATCCACAGGCAGCTCGGCTCCTCTCCCATAGGACTGTTGGGTCTGTGACCTTTTCCTCTGGCTGCCCGAGATCCGCCTATAGTCCACCAACTTCCTTTCTTTTCTTTATCCTTTCCTCTGCAGTAAACTTGGTTGTTTGGATGCTGAATCAGCTGTGTGCTTATTTTATCACGCTTCTCTCTCCATCTCTAAACATCTTCACACCCCTTCCCGACCCCACCCCTCCACCTTCACGCACTTTTTTTTTTTTTTAACATTTTGTAAATTTCCAGGTCTTGACAAAGTTCCAGTCATCATTCTCAAACATCCTTACCACAGGTTGAAATTCTCTGAATTTCATTGCTCTAAAATAGTAAATTACCTGCTCATGCAGTTAAACAAAATGTAAAATTCTTTGCCAAGTCCCTATTGTGTAGACCTTAAACATCCCAGTTTTATCTGCTTTCCTGTCCCACCAGATATCAAGACTGACATGCTCCATATCTCATCCCATAACTTCTCAAGGATGAATGAATGATGTTCAAAAATAGATGTATGGAAATTCAGAGTTGGCAGATGTCCAACTTTTTCCCCTTGCAGGGGTCCCTGTTACAACCTTCCTGCTTTTTGGCCATCTAACCTCTTACACAGCCTCAGTCTGGAGAGTTGTGTGGCTTTCATAATGAGTGCATCCTTCCATTAAAATAAAACCTACCTCTTTGTCACATCCAAACTTGGCCCCCATAGAACCCTTTAGAGCAAATATATTCCCTGTGCTCTACAACAGCATCATCTCTCAATTTTTCTTTCTTAAGGTAAACAATATAGACCACCTTTTTTTTTAAATTTTAGATTTATTTTTATTGAGGCAACATTTGTTTGTATCATTATATAAGTCTCATGTGTACAACATTCTATTTCTATTCCTGTATACCCTATGGTATGCTCACCACTAAAAGTAATCTCGATTCAAAAAGACCTTCTCTAAGACACGTTATAGTAAAATCATCAAAAGTCCTTTAAGTGTTTTTTTGTTTAGTGGGTTTATGGGGTCATATTCCTTAACATTTTCTTCGACTATGCCCATATTTCACAGTGCCTTTTTAAAATGTGGCCCTTGAAAATTCAACATAATAATTGGAATGTGATCTGAATGTCCATCTCTCTGAAAGTATATAAGAATTATATTTTGCAAAGACGTTTACCATCTTGTTGGCTCCTAAGATCTTTTTCATTTTATGTTGTCAAGTTAAGACTTCTGAATTCTATAGTAGGAGTTTAAAACAAGAAATGTAGGATTTACGTAACTACCATCACAACCGTAGCATATAATTGAGAAAATTGGTCACCTTACATTTTCTCTATACGCACTGGCTTAGCTGCATCTTACCCTCATCTCCTCCCTACTTTTATAGGCTAAGTTGACCCTCTTTTTTAATCAAAACTAACCTCTCCACCCATGTAATTCACTCTTTTCTTTCTCTCTGGAAGCTTGCCTTCTTTTTTTTTTTTTTTCTGGCTTTGCCAGTTTTACTTCTAAAGTGTTTCAAATCTCTTCCATTACAAATGAAACAATCTGTCTTATAGCAACTACTTTATCTCTTGCCTTTCTTTTATTACCAAGTATCTTTAAAAAAGTGCATGCTACACTTACCTATCATTTATTTTTTAAAATATACTTTAATTTGTCTTCCCTCTCAACCACTCTACCGAAATTGTTCCTATTAAGTCTAACAATTGGTCTGATTGTGAAATTTGAAGGTCATTTTAAAATCCTTATCTTATATGTGATTTTGGATACATAAATCACTCTTCCTTCTTGTAACTCTGTTTCCATGACTTGCATGGCCCAAGATCCTTCAAGTATTCCCCCTGTCCCTCTAACCATCTTTTCCAGTTTATCTATGGATTTCTGTCCCTCTTAATGGCTCTTAAAACCCGGAGTGCCCACAGTAACCCTAGACTAACCGTTGGTAAAATCTTTGGCTCCTCGCACCTGGGTCTGGGCGCCAGTCTTCTCCTCTTTGTCTTTTTCTCCTTCTTTGCCCATCACAGTCACCCTCCATATTGCTTCCTGAATGATCATGTGAAAGGCAAGTCTGAACTTGCTGCTTCCCGGCTGAATTTCTGCTTCAGCTCTTCATGCTTGAGTGACGAAATCCCACTCCTTCCCATGACATAGTGTCTCCACGGTTCACTCTGCTTCTCCAGTATCATCTCTCATTTCCTGCACTGCATTTAATGTCTAAATTTTTCTGCATACACCATATTGGTTTCCAGTGCATGTCTCTGTCAGATTGTGTTCTCTGGCTGGAAAAAACCCTTGCTTAGCTTGAGAGCCTATTTCACTGGGACACCTTCTTTTATCCCTTCACTCACCACTGGATGGGCTTCTCTGATGGCTCAGCTGGTAAAGAATTTGCCTACAATGTGGGAGACCTGGGTTCGATCTCTGGGTTGGGAAGATTCCCTGGAGAAGGGAACTTATTGCAGTATTCTGGCCTGGAGGATTCCGTGGACTATGTAGTCCATGGGTTGCAAACAGCTGGACACGACTATGCAGCTTTCACTTTCCCCATTGGATGAGTTAGATGTTACTTCTCTCTGCTTGTGTGAATACACACCTAGCACAGCACTTTTTATGATTCTCTTTCCTCAGTTATTGGAGGAGGAGATGGCAGCCCATTCCAGTATTCTTGCCTGGAAAATTCCATGGAGACAGGAACCTGCAGGCTCCATGGCTATAGCCCATGGATCCTATGGGCTACAGTCCATGGGGTTGCAAAGAGTTGGACTCGACTGAGTGACTAAGTACACACACTCCTCAATTAAACTGAGTATTATGAGGAACTGAGATAGAGTATTTTTCATTTTTTTGGTATCTATATCTCCTAACAAAGGGCCTAGATGAATGATTAACCACTATATGATGATTTGCTACTTATATCATTCTACATTTTTATAAATATTTTTCTACATTCATCTTTTATTATAGCTAGTTTTGATTTAGTCCAATATTCCAGGCTGTCCTGCTTTTTCAGTTCTTGAGTTGACCATCAATGCTGTTCATTATCTTTTCATTCTTTGTGGTACTGGCAAATTAGACATGCATGCTATCTTAGTCTCGATCCAAATCATTAACAGCAAATGCTGAATAGGATGAATTCTAGACTAGAATTCTAGAGCTAATGAGTAGTATCCAGCACCTAATATCTCACTCTTTTTTTTTAAACAAATTGCAAAAATTAAGTATCTTTGCAAATAGCTCAATTTCAGATGGAACTTACGCATTTGATTCCACCTGCTGTCTTCTATCTCCTCTTTTGCCAATGCCTTACCTAATGTCTTCATTAAAAGACAGTGTAAAACTAATCTAATGAAATCTTGTGCTACTACATGAGTTTCATTCTTTCACCACTGAATACTCACCAAAGAATTAAGTGGACTGAATACATTTTATTTGTTAATGGAGGATAAAATATAAGAGCACCGCCACTTTCCCTTGGTTACACCAGAGCTCCTGTATTAATAATTGTAACACACAATTTCTCTTTATCATTGCTCCAAGGAAAAATATTTCATTATTTGTCAAGCAAATATACAATCACATCTCCCAGAAATTCATAAAACATCATTTTAAAGTTGACTATAGAAATCTTTAAATTGATAATTAATTGATAATTAAATTGATAATTAATATATGCGCATGCACATACCTTATAGTGCCAGACTCTTTTCTAGGTGTCATGTAAATATATTACCCAAGTATACATATTCCTTAGAACAGCTTTATGAGGAGGTATTATTCTTTCTCTGTTTTACAGCTAAGACACTGAGTCACAGAGAGGTTAGGTAACTTGTGTAAGGTTGTACAGTTAGTGATGGGCTTCCCTGGTGGCTCAGATGGTCAAGCATCTCCCTGCAATACAGGAGACCTGGGTTCGATCTCTGGGTTGGGAAGACCCCCTGGAGAAGGAAACGGCTACCCACTCCAGTATTCTTGCCTACAGAATTCCATGGACAAAGGAGCCTGGCAGGTTACAGTCCATGGGGTTGCAAAGTGTCAGACACAACTGAGTGACTTTCACTTTCGCTTCCAATGTTTATCAGGCTTGGTAGAAAATTCTCAAGTGTATAGTTAGCACAAATTCTAACCATCACTGTCCTACCTAACATATAGCCATATCCTTCTCAGAAATGATCATCATCTCCCTTCATACAACACACCCAATCCTCTTTGCGTGCATATCTGTTAGTGGGTGGGCAGAGTTCCTGGGCTTAGAGTACCAGTGATGGAAATTGTGGTGGGTGGAGAAGAAAAAAAATTCCTGTAACTTTGTTTTGTTTTTTTGATGAATGCATACATTTATTTTACCTTATTTGGGATATCAAAGAATATGTTATTCCATAATTCATGTACATAAAAAGAGAATAAACAAAATTATAAAACAAAGGAT
Source organism: Moschus berezovskii (assembly GCF_049115385.1). Lineage (NCBI taxonomy): Eukaryota > Metazoa > Chordata > Mammalia > Artiodactyla > Moschidae > Moschus > Moschus berezovskii. Next base: position 25,921,483 of record NC_142465.1, on the reverse strand, counting down.
CACTGAAGAAGAGGTTTTCAGATCACAATCTAATTTGTTTCTGATAGGCTTCAGAGGAAATTGGGGATGGAAAAAGGCTCATCATTGTCTTCTTTATTATTATAGTCATAACTATTATCTTCATTGTGGTAGGAAATGTTCTTTCCCTTTCCCAGTATTTCTCTCTTGGCCCACAAAAAGGAACTTGGCCTTCCTGACTATATTAGGAAGAAAACACGGGAGTTCCCCACCCCCAGCCTCACTCCTCCTTGCCTGGGGAGGAGTGAATCATCTGCCTGTAGAGCGGCTGGACCCAGTGGGGAGTCCCCGTCCTTAATTTGAGATCTTGTCTGTTCTGTATCCTAATCTTGTTGCCATGCAATAGGTGAATGAATTCAATTAGTCATGGCTTCTCCATCCTGCCACTGGGTGGGTAACACTATTTTAGGGTGAGAGGGATACAGAATCCCTTCGTTCATGGGCCTACGTTGAATTTCTAAATTCACAATTAAAGGTAGTACTGTGACCCAACTGACTCATTTTTCATGAGTATGTATTTCGTAGCCTGCGGTGAGCCATACAGTCTCCGAGATGCCGGGGTTCCACAGTAAACACAACTGTGACCCTGCTCCTAAGAAGCTTGCAGTCTAGCCAGAGGAGACAAAAAAAGCACATAACATGCCGATAATGATGAAGGGTAGGAAGAAAGAGCAGGTGAAAGGGAGCAGAGCGTGCATGGTATTGGTGGGATGGTGCCAGTTCCTATGGGTAGTCAAGGAAAGTTTCTCTGCTCATGTGACACGTGAGCAGAGATTGAGGAAGGAGCCGTGTGGACACCTTTGCTAAGAGTTTTCTGTGTAAAGGGAAGAAAGGACAAATTCAAAGGCGTCTGTTCCTGTTTTTTTGAGTGATGACAGGGAGGTTATGGCAGCTGAAGCAGAGTGAATGAAAGTGGAGAATGTAGGAGATGAGTTCAAAAAGCGTGCATGAAAACAGATTCACTGAGAACTTCTCTGGTGGCTCAATGGTTAAGAATCCACCTGCCAGTGCAGGGGACATGGGTTCAATCCTCGGTCCAGGAAGATTCCACATGTTGCAGGGCAACCAAGCTTGTGTGCTGCAACTATGAAAGCCCAGGTGCCCTCTCAGAGCACACGATCTGCAGCAAAAGAAACCACCGCAGTGGAGAAGCCGTCGCACGGCAACTAGAGGGTAGCCCTCCTCCCCACTTGCCACAGCTAGAGAAAGCCTTTGTGTGGCAAGACCCAGCACAGCCATATATAAATAAATAAATAAAATAATTTTTTAAAAGTTCATTGAGGTGCTTCAAAGACAAGGTAAGGCATTCGACTTTTACTTTTCAAGAGATGAGAAATCAGAGGATTTTGAGCAGCAGAATAACATGTGAATTATAACTTATTTATTGAAAAGATGGTTCTGAATTTAGAGTGGAATGTAGACACCACAGGGAAATTGTAGATGTAGGGAGGATGCTTAAAAGATTCCTGTAATAGTTCTGCTGAGAGATGAAAGTGGCTTCATTCAGGGAGGCAGCAATGAAAGTGATAAGAATTGATGTATTGTGGATGTATTTTCAAATTAAAGGCAACAAAATTTGTTGTAGATTGGGTGCAGAGTTTGATATTATCTATGTGGTTATTAATTATTTTTTTGCTACCTAGTTCTTGTAAAATGTATTTTGAAAATTTAAACATATACATAGATTGATTAGTAAAATGAATCCCCATATGCCCTTCACTCAGATTCCTACTTATCAATCTTTGGACACATTTGCTTTAATTATCTCCTTTTGAATCATTTTTGTATTTGCTGAATTGTTCTAAAGCAATCTAGACATATCATTTCACCCACATATTGTTCTGCAAATATCTCTCAATATTATGAACATGTTCTTACATAATGCTATCATCATACGCTATTGTCACCCTGCTTATTTAACTTATATGCAAAGTACATCATGAGAAATGCTGGGCTGGATGAAGCACAAGTCGGAATCAAGATTGCTGGGAGAAATATCAATAACCTCAGATATGCAGATGAGACCACCCTTATGGCAGAAAGTGAAGAAGAACTAAAGAGCCTCTTGATGAAAATGAAAGAGGAGAGTGAAAAAGTTGGCTTAAATCTCAACATTCAGAAAACAAAGATCATGGCATCTGGTCCCATCACTTCATGGCAAATAGATGGGGAAACAGTGGAAACAGAGGCTGACTTTATTTTTCTGGGCTCCAAAATCATTGTGGATGCTGATTGCAGCCATGAAATTAAAGGACACTTACTCCTTGGAAGGAAAGTTACGACCAACCTAGACAGCATATTAAAAAGCAGAGACATTACTTTGCAAACAAAGTTCCGTCTAGTCAAGGCTATGGTTTTTCCAATAGTCAGGTATGGATGTGAGAGTTGGACTACAAAGAAAGCTGAGTGCTGAAGAATTGATGCTTTTGAACTGTGATGTTGGAGAAGACTCCTGAGAGTCCCTTGGACTGCAAGGAGATCCAACCAATCTTTCCTAAAGAAATCAGTCCTGAATATTCATTGGATGCTGAAGCTGAGACTCCAATACTTTGGTCACCTGATGCAAAGAACTGACTCATTGGAAAAGAAACTGGGAAAGATTGAAGTCAGGAGGAGAAGGAGATGACAGAGGATGAGATGGTTGCATGGCATCACTGACTCGATGGACATGAGTTCGAGAAAGCTCCCTGATGATGGACAGGGAGGCCTGGCGTGCTGCAGTCCATGGGGTCGCAGAGTAGGACATGACTGAGCGACTGAACTGAATTGAACTAACCAGTCTGTTGAATCACTTCCTGTCTTCTGTTTTCATCACCACTTCCTCAGTTCAACCCCTTTACCTCGTTTCCCCTCACCCACACAATTGCAACTGACTTTCCACTGCTTTGCCTGCTTCTTCTCTCGCTCCGTCCTAGTTGCCTGTAGACACTGCCGTTAGAACTATCTTTGCCAAACCCCAAACTGATTGTGCTGTTTCCGTGCTTAGAGCACTGGTGATAGAACAGGATTTACATTCCTCTGTCTGTTCCTCAGGCCCTTCAGAATCTCTGCCCTCTTTCTACCCCAAAGTCTGGCCTTATGCTCTCTGAGTCACCATTTATTTTACCTGTAATAAACAACTGTGCTCCTTAAATATGCCTTACTTTTCTCCTGACTCTGCATCTTTGTTGAAATCACCAATCCCAGCCTTCAAGTTTTCTCCTCCCTTCTTTGTGCTTAATTGATCCTCCGAGGCCAAGTTCAGGTTACTTCCTTCTGGGAAGCTTTTCTCAACCTCTACTCCAGTCAAAATTAATCACTCTGTAGACATGCATTTGCCATGTAGACCACACATTGTATCATAATGATTTATAGTCACTCCCACTGAACTGTAACTTCCTTGGCAAAAAAGGACCATGTTTTGGTAACTCTTGGCCTAGCCGATTGCCCTTTCCATGTCTGGCCTTCATTCAGTTCAGTTCAGTTCAGTCGCTCAGTCGTGTCCGACTCTCCGCGACCCCATGAATCACAGCACGCCAGGCCTCCCTGTCCATCACCAACTCCCGGAGTACACTCAAACTCATATCATCCTCTCTTACTTATAAGGTATACAGTTTTCTAGAAGCAAACCTCAGTAAATTTTAAACTATCCTTGTCATGACATACGGTCTGACATTGTGCTGAAAATCACCTAACATGGCTAATTATAAGATGAATTATAAAAATTAGACCCTAGCATGCCCCAGCAGGTAGCTAGTTTATCATTTGGGAGATTCATAGCCTTGACTTACTTGGAGACATTTCTTTTCTTTTTTTTTTTTGGCTACACCTATTTTTGAAAATGTTTTCCTTCATAACTTGAGGGAAGCATGTCATATAAGAATAAATTATCTGACTCAAGCAAAAATACCAGATTAGGCTAAAGATATTTTCAGCATTCAGAAATGGGACACACTGAGGGCCTGGGAACTGTAACACTAAATTGAAGTAGAGATATATTAAATAGGCCAAAAAATAATAGCTCATGATTGAGTGCATAGCTAATATCTGGCCCTCTGAAATATTCATATGGAATTAAGATTTTCATTGTAGCTTAACTGAAATAATGAACTGCAGGTTGAATCAGGGCTAGGTAAGGAAATCATCATGGCCCCAGTGTTGACCTGATCCATTCAGTTCCTGAGCGCTCTCCCCTGTGTCACTAAGAGAAAATAAAAATTGAACATTATATAGATGGGGAAAGAGATTCATAATGAAATGATTATCCATTTCAGTCACGTGATATCATGCTCTAAATGATTTTTTAAAAACATGCTTTGTTGTAACTCATGATGTGAAATGTATATTTAAATAAGCACTGACACTGATATCAGATCCAGGTTTGTGCTTTAAAATCATGTGAATTTCAACAGATGAAGATTCTAACCCTTTTCTATATTCATGCTATGAAGAAACCCTTATAGAATTTTCATGTACACTTCCATCTTTCCTTCCCACCCAGCACCCTAAATTCACTAGTCACATGAGACAGAAGACATTAAACAATGTAGAAGACGTATTTATTTCCTTTGAAGGAATATGTGTACGTATTCAGAGTATATATCTTCAATCACTAAAAGTTACTTTGAATAAATAAATACCTAAAGGTATGTAAAGATATCAACAGAGGCATTCTACTCAAAAGTCAGAACTACTTTGATTTCGTGAAAATAATGTGATTTGTTTTCATTAAGAGTAGCACCCATAGGGGTTTCCAGGTGGTGCTAGTGGTAAAGAACTCTTTAATAAAGTTTTATTAAAGAGTATTTTATTAAAAACTCTTTATTAAAGAACTAATTTCTTTAATATTAAGAATAAAGGGTTTTTCTTGGAAGAAATGCTCAATTTTTTTTGTTCTTGAAGTAATAGCTATGTAAATTAAGCTAATTTTTAAATTAATCTGTTAATTTTAATTGGAGGGTAATTTCTTTACAGTATTGTGGTGGTTTTTGCCATACATTGACATGAATTCCCCATGGGTACACATATGTCTTCCCATACTGAACCTCCCTTCCACTTCTCTCCGCACCCCATCCCTCTGGGTTGTCCCAGAGCACTGGCTTTGAGTGCCCTTCTTCATGCATTGAACTTGCTCTGGTCATCTGTCTTACATGTGGTAATATACATGTTTCAGATCATCACACCCTCACCTTCTCCCACTTAGTACAAAAGTCTATTCTTTATATCTGTCTCTTTTGTTGTCTTGCATATAGGGTCATCGTTACTGTCTTTCTAAATTCCATATATATGTGCTGATATATTGTATTGGTGTTTCTCTTTCTAATTTTTATAGAAAGAATACACTTGAATGGAAAGTGGTGAAGAGCTGCCAATGCAGGAGACATAAGAGAAGCTGGTTTGAACCCTGGGTTGGGAATATCTCCTAGAGGAGGGCATGGCAGCCTACTACAGTATTCTTGCCTGGAGAATCCTGTGGATGGAGAATCCTGTGGACAGGGAAGCCTGGAGGGCTACAGTCCACGGGGTCACAAAGAGTTGAACATGACTTAAGCGACATAGCACACACACACACACATCACGTGGTAGTTTCCTTTTTATAAGAAAACCTGTCATGCTTAGTCCGTGGGGTTGCAAAGAGTTAGACACAACTTAGAGACTGAACACCACCAACAACAAATAAATTGTGGAGTATCTCAAATACTGTAATCAGTCTATATTATATAAAAATGAATTACATTGTAATCCATTAGTTTGTGCTCTCTGTTGATAAAGCAATGCTCTTGAAAATGTATACTATCCTGATTTTAAAAATTTTCTCTTGTTTATGTATATGTGATAAAATTTTCTTCGTTGTTTACTGGAAATAACAAACATATATTAAACTCAATATATTAAAAATAAAGAGTCTTTTTGGAAGAAATGCTCAACTTTTTTAGTTCCAAAATAATAGCTATGTAAATTAAACTAATTTTTATAGAAAGAATACACATTAAAGGAAAGTAAAGAAAAGGCAAGGTATTTTGCTTTAAAAATTCAGTTCAGTTCAGTTTAGTTTAGTCACTCAGTCGTGTCCAACTCTTTGTGACCCCATGGACTGCAACATGCCAGGCCTCCTTGTCTATCACCAACTCCTTTTGTTTACCCAAACTCAAGTTCATTAAGTCAGTGATGCCATCCAACCATCTCATTTCCTGTCATCCCCTTCTCCTCCTGCCTTCAATCTTTCCCAGCATCAAGGACTTTTCAAATGAGTCAGTTCTTCCCATCAGGTGGCCAAAGTATAGGAATTTCAGCTTCAACATTCAGTTCAGTTCAGTTCAGTCGCTCAGTCGTGTCTGACTCTTTGTGACCCCATGAACCACAGCACGCCAGGCCTCCCTGTCCATCACCAACTCCCGGAGTTCACTCAGACTCATGTCCATCGAGTTGGGGATGCCATCCAGCCATCTCATTCTCTGTCGTCCCCGTCTCCTCCTGCCCCCAATTCTTCCTAGCATCAGAGTCTTTTCCAGTGAGTCAACTCGTTGCATGAGGTGGCCAAAGTATTGGAGTTTCAGCTTCAGCATCAGCCCTTCCAATGAACACCCAGGACTGATCTCCTTTAGAATGGACTGGTTGGATCTTCTTGCAGTCCAAGGGACTCTCAAGAGTCTTCACTACAGTTCAAAAGCATCAATTCTTCAGCGCTTAGCTTTCTTTATAGTCCAACTCTCACATCCATACATGACCACTGGAAAAACCATAGCCTTGACTAGACGGACCTTGGTTGGCAAAGTAATATCTCTTCTTTTTAATATGCTATCTCTGTTGGTTATAACTTTCCTTCCAAGGAGCAAGTGTCTTTTAATTTCATGTCTGCAATCACCATCTGCAGTGATTTTGGAGCCCCAAAGAATGAAGTCAGCCACTGTTTCCACTGATTCCCCATCTAGTTCCCATGAAGTGATGGGACCAGATGCCATGACCTTTGTTTTCTCAATGTTGAGCTTTAAGCCAACTTTTTCACTCTCCTCTTTCACTTTCACTGAGTTACATTATGTAAAAATGAGAAGCCAGGAGGTATTATTTCTAGAAATATTGTTAGACAAGGACACGTTAAAGGAAATGGAAATTTTGTCCTGAAAAAGAGAGGACTAGAGAGACAAAATTTTTGATTATTTAAAATCTTCCCTGGAAAAGGACAAACAGGGCTGTGTTGGATGACACAGTATGGTTCCTGAATGTTGCAGCTACTTAAGTCTGCCTCTTTCTGCTAACATCAGGATTGGCTGCACAAAAAGATGCCAAGTCCGGGGGAGGAAGCTGGAGGTACCAGACAGTTGGCTGAGGGCTTTGAAATTACATCGAGAGTATTAATGATGGCCTTGCTCTCTATTCAGTGTTTCTACAGAATCTTACCACCAGCAGTGATGGCAACAATATTAACAGGATGTGTTTGTGTGTGTGTGTGCCTGCGTGCGTGCTGAGTCGCTTCAGTCATGTTGGACTCTTTGTAATCCCATGGACTGTAGCCTGCCAGGCTTCTCTGTCCATAGAATTCTCTAGGCAAGAATACTAAAGTGGGTAGCCATTCCTTCTTTAATCCCTGACCCAGCGATCAAACCCCGGTCTCCTGCATTGCAGGCAGATCCTTTACCATCTGAGCCACCAGGGAAGCCCTAGATAGTAGGATAGTAATCCCTTCTAAGTACTTTATGCATTTTAAAATAAATGTACTATGGCAATTAAGCAACAGCCATTCTTAGATTATTTTTACTTAGCCACTTAAAAATATCTTACCGACAAACACAAATATATTTTCATATGAATAGAAAGACAATTCTAAGATACTGACGTAACTGAATGACTCAGTCTTCAAAACAAAGGTATGATTTCAGAGAATATATGGGGCTCTTTTGAGACAGGTATACACTGAGTTTCACAAATAAATTGAGATTTTAAAGGGCTTCATTATCTTGTTCAACTGAAACTAATCTGAGCAGTTCTTTGAATCTCTTGCCATCGTTTTATCCCCATTTCGTTTTGCCTATTAGGATTGTTATTTTGCCATGCCATTCCCTCTTTCATCAATGTTTTAGTTTTGTGATACTGGAAACTAAAATATTCTTGCCTGAATTTTGTTTGAGAATGCAAGAAGTACCAAAGCTATATGTATGTACAGAACTTGGAAGTTATATAAATAGTCTTCCAGAGCAAAAGTTCAACAGTGGCAATGATAATAAAATAATTCACAATACTAATCTCATAGATATTTGTTGTAAATAGAAAGTGAAAATGTTAGTTGTATCTGACTCTTTGCAACCCCATAGCCCACCAAGCGCCTTTGTCCATGGAATTCTCCAGGCAAGAATACTGGAGTGGGTAGCTATTCCCTTCTCCAGGGGATCTTCCCAACCCAGGGATCAAACCCAGGTCTCCCACATTGCAGGCAGTTTCTTTACCATCTGAGCCACAAGGAAGCTGTATAAGTAGAAATATATAGGAAAATATTTTAATACATATAATGCATAGATTTCCTACAGCTTTGCTTATTGCAACCCAAAATCCATGTGCTACAGCCTTTCTTTAGATCTAGAAGTTATTCTTGACTCCTTCCTTTCTGTTTCCCTTCCACACATTCTATTCCATCACCATGTCTTATAGATTCTACTCATAAATATATTCTGAATCCACTCACCTCCCTAGATCTCTACTGTTAGCCCCTTGGTCCAAGCCACCATCATTGAACTTTTGTCCTGGCAACTATTTTGCTCCTGGCAATCCATCCATCCTCCACAGAACCAGAGAGTATGATGTTTTGTTAACGTAAATTATATGATGCCAATTTCCCTGCTTATAACTCTGCAATGTCTTTTAATTGAACTTAGAAGAAATCCCAGACTTCAAGGTTTTACATTATTTGGCTCCTGCCTACCTTTTCATACCCACACACACACACACACACACACACATATATATATATATATTTTTTTTCCTGCGGACTACTAGCCTAGTTCTTATAGGCTAGCATTTGTAACGATGATTTTGAGGGTAAAGGAAGCTATCTTGGAACCTGAATATTGGGTCTCAGATTAACATTATGTCACATTGCTCTGACCAGTTGTCACCAGATGGATCAAAGAGTCTTTTCTTTTGAAATCCGAAAGCTTTTAATTCTTTGATCAATTCCTGTGAGCTCCTGATATATCTTGAGATATCTCTCCTGAGATATTGATAGATATACTTACCCAACTGACTCTGCTTTCAGAGAAGTCACTATTTTGTCAATTTTGAAATTTAGGACAAGCCCTAATTCTAGGTCTCTGCCCTTGTGTTCATGGAACACCTCAAGCTAAATTTATATTTTCGTGACTTTGCTTCCTTTTCTGGACTCTGTCTCGTCTCCAAATTGTTAGTGGTTTTTGCTGTTCTCATTTGAGGAGCCACATGATTATGGGAACCTACAAACTGGGAAGAGACCTAGTTATTAAGATGGGGCATGTAGGGTTCGGAACAACTTATTAGCTGCTGGGTGTGGTTCCCCATGAACCTAGCAAGTTCAGACTCATAGTGCTTCTCCCCAAATTTGCCCTGGGGAAGAGGCTTACCAAGCAGTTCTTTAAAGAGTCCAGGATTTGGTGCCAGGTGCTTTCCTTGTAAAACAGCTGAACAACTTTATTCAGTGCAATCAGAGTCTTGGGTTGCCTCCCACAAGGAAAAGCTGGTGAGCCACTTCAGTTAGAACTGCAGGAAACTTTCCTTGGGATCTAAACTGGTTTTGGAAGACTAAGGAAAGTCCCTGTTAACTGAGTTTTGGAGAATTATTTTTGTGTGTATGGTAAAACACACATAACATAAAATTTACCAGCTGAATCATTTTAAAATGTACAATTCAGGGCCTTAAGTGTAGCCATGATATATGTGTCTATCACCACTATCTAGCTCCAGGGCATTCTCATCCCTCTAAAAGAAACTCCCCACTCACTAGAAGTCACTCCCCTTCTCCCCCTGGAAAATATAAATCTACTTTCTGTGTCTGTGAGTGTGACTACTCTGGATATTTCAAACAAGTGGAATCATCCGATGTGAAGCATTTTGTGTCTGGCTCCTTTCACTTGACGTATCTTCAAGTTTCATCTGTGTTGTAGCATAAATCAATGTTTCATTCCTTTTTGGGGTTAAAAAATATTGCACCGTATGGGTACACCACGTTTTATTTACCCATTCTTCTTTGATGGGTATTTGGATTGTCCAACTTTAGGCTATTATTTGGCTGGTATTTGTGCTAAACTTTTGTTTGCCTATTTGTTATCAATTCTTTGGAGTATACATAGGAATGGTATTGCTGGATCATATGGTAACTCTATGTTTAACTTATTGAAAAAGTGCAAAACCATCTTTCATAGTGGGTAAATGACTTTACAATCCCATCAATAATGTATGAGGATGAGAATTGGAGAATTTTAAATGTCTTTTTTGGGGGGGGGAATAAATTAAGAGTTTGGGATTAAAATATATACCTGACTATATATAAAATAGATAACCAACAAGAACCTACTGTACAGCCCAGAGAACTATACTCAATATCCCGTAACAACCTATAATGGAAGAGAATGAAACAAGACTATATATATATATATGTATATATATATATGAATCACTTTGTTGTATGCCTGGAGCTAACACAACATTGTGAAACAACTATATTTCCATAAAAATTTTGAAAAAAGAGGGTTTTGTAAAGGTGTCTATGCCTATAAGTGAATTATTAAATGACATTTGGATGGCTGGGAAGAAAGCTGGTCTGTATTTTTCAAATGAGATTAATTTATCTCTTCCTTCTTGATTGAATTTTCCCTCCTGCAGGGAGGGGAAAGGATCATGATGACTAATTTTGAGTTGTTTTGCTTCCCTTGTGGCTCAGCTGGTAAAGAATCTGCCTCCAATGCTGGAGACCTGGGTTCAATCCCTGGGTTGGGAAGATCCCCTGGAGAAGGGAAAGACTACCCATTCCAGTATTCCGGCCTGGAGAATTCCATGGACTGTACAGTTCATGGGGTTACAAAGAGTCAGACATGACTGTGCAACTTTCACCGGGAAGTTCTGAAAGCTGTTGTCAGGGCACCCTCATATAAGAATAGTATACGTGTAGCATTTTGAAATAGTCACAGCTTAGCTGTGTGGAAATGTAACTTTACCTTTTCTACTAATGAGCTCAACTTAGCTTTGGTGCCCCCATTTTTGCTGATGTTAAAAATTTCCCAATTTTGCCACTGAAGAATAATATGATCTCTCTGGTTTAAATAGTAACAGGTAATTAAAACTTGTTCATTCCATTTGAGATTTAAACTAATTAATTCAGAGGTCAAGCTACCCTCTAGAGTTGTTCTGGGCCTTGCTCTCCCCACTGCTTCCTTCCATCCCAGGAAGGTACAAGCATCATGACATTGGGAAGGTGTGGTTTGTCTCCACATTCTTCTCAGGTCCCCACTACCTCTGCTTGGTTTTTGACATGAAACTTGCTATTGCTATGTCTGCCCAAACTGCATAGCCAAGCCTTTGGGAATGTACCAGAATTTTCTACTGATATCCACAGCCTTGCCCATGCCTTGTGGTAACAAGATGTGGACTCCTTAAACCTTTTCTTCTTCAACATTAAGTCTCCTCTCATCCCCTGGACCACTCAGAATTTATATACTCTCAGGCCTGTAGCTAGTGGATCTCATAGTATTTGCCCATTGTGCCATAGTATTTGTCATAAAGTGGGCTCATTGATGTGATGTAATGCTGTGAGGGAATCCCGTTTCTTGTAGCTTGAATCTTGTAAGCCTGCAAATAATAGTGCTGTCTGAGACCCTGTGGATGAAAAGTCAAACTCACACCTGGAATATGTGCTGTAGAGTCAAAATGAATTTATATTCCTACTAGAATAGAAAAGACCAATGGAGGCAAATTCTACCACTAAGTGGATTGTTGGTATTCTTGACAGATGTTCTTGTGTAAGTAGACAAGCACTTACTTACACAGGTTGGACTTTAGTAGGTAGAAACCCATGACTGTTGGTCCATGTATAGCCTTTCTCTGCCAACACATGGTTCTCCATTTACAAACCCATTGTGCCAGCCCTGGGAAAGCAGACAACACAGGCTGTTTGACATCAGCTGGCCACGTCATTCTATTTGATTGTTTAGTGCTTCTTCCTTAGGTGATATTCGGTGATTGTGGCAATATGTAAAGCAAATGCAAAGACCTTCTCTCTTTAAGCCCCAAAGTCTGTTCATATATACCTATTCCAGACCTTTTTGTCTCTGACCCTTTAATATCTTTTTCTTCCAGGCCTCTGACCAAACTGGCTATTTGTTGAATCTATGTGCATTTAATATTAGGGCATTTCTCTTTCCACGTAAAGATCAGCTATGTTGTCTAAATATCTGCCTATGTTGGAAATTTTACCTCACAGCCCTTACCTTCCAGACCATCACTGGATGGAGACACAGTGTGGCCCAAGTCCATTTTCAGCAGTTCCCACATACCGACCCACATTCAAGGTCAAGAGATAGGCCATCTGTGAACCAAGCTTGCCATTGGAAGAGGACTAATGAGATCATGATGGTTGACATGGCTCTACCTCCTTGCATTTCTGGCTATGTCTTGGCTTTGATCCTAGTATTTCACTTCCAGAAATGATCCATTTCATGTGGGTTTGCCTGATTTGGCGTGTTGGGCGGAACCCAGCACCTAATGGAAAATTTTGACTCATAGTCGTTTCGCGTTTTATGGTCATGCACTTAGTCTTTACCAGGGCCAAGTAGCACACTTTAGCAAGTTTTGGAAAGGGGGCTTCCCCAATGGCTCAGTGGGAAAGAATCCACCTTCCAGTGTAGGAGATGTAAGAGACTTGGGTTCAATCCCTAGGTTGGGAAGATCCCCTGGAGGAGGAAATGGCAACCCACTCCAATATTCTTGCCTGGAGAATCCCATGGACAGAAAAGACTGGCAGGCTGCAGTCCAAGGGGTTGCAAGAAGTTGGATATGACTGAGCAACTATATGCAGGACAACCCATGCCACAGATAGCATTGCCTTGTTTCAGAATTCTGAAGGTGACTCTCCTATTTGGCTTGCTTTAACCTTCCACCTCTGTACCTTTTGTTAATTTTGATACATCTAATAACTTAAGGTCTACTGAGTCAAATGGCCCAAATGGCAAGACCACATATATCATAACCATTTCCTATACTGGCCCTCAATCAAAGCTGGCATCTTTCATGTCACCTAGTTCATGGGTCAGAGAGGTATTTAGATAGTGAAAGACTTCAAAAACAAGACATGAACCTGATTGAGGATTGGTTTATTGAGTTGAAAGCAATTTCCAGTAAGATTGACAGCCATGGGTTCTCAGCAGGTAGCACTCTCAGCATCTGTAAAATTCCTTCCATCCCAGAGGGATTCTGACAACACAGAAGAGGGTTCTCTCTGACTTAAAAAGCAATGAGGCTGATGGCTGACTTATCAACAGCTGCAACGGCAGTCACAGACAGGGGGTAATATCAGAAATGTGCTGAGAAAGTAATTCCGAAATTGCTATCCTATACTCATCTGTTGTACTTCATGAATCAAAGTGAAATAAAAACATTTTAAAGTAAAAAACAAAAAAACAAAAAACGGGAGAGAGAGAATTTGCCTCCAGCATCCTCTCACTAAGGCAACTAATTCTTAAGGATGTAGTTTAGGCAAAAGGAAAATGCTCAAGATGAGGACAGGAAGAAATGAGAAACAAATATGGTTAACATGTGGGTAAATCTGTGTGAACATTAGCTATATAAAATAACAATAATAATGTCTTACAGGTTTTATTTAAAAAATCCCTGGAAGTATTGTAAATATCTGAACTATATAAAACACTTAAACTAAAATTTGACACCTCCTAGAAAAGCCAAAGTGAAGAGTAACATGGATATAAATTTGGACAAAAAGCCATGATTTAGATACACATATTATTACTTCTTTAAAAAAAATTGTAAGAACACACAAATAAAAATTACCAAACGGCATGAAAATAAACAACTTTAAATACACACCACTGGATAGAATTTCATATCCCAACATGTGGTTTCCGTGGTAGTTACTTAATAACAACAGATGCTTTTAAAATAAATAAATAAATAAGACACCATGGTTAAATTGCATTTTTCTTTTTTCTCTCTTAAGAGATAATTCTCAACCACATGTCTAGTAAACACTGATTGAAAACCATTTGGAAATTACTCCATCTGTCAATGAAATGCAAACACCTCTGGAGTGAAACCAAGCAGCTGTTTAAATGCTCAAAGCTTCACTAGACAAAGAAATCCTCTTCCTTAACACTGACTCTGTTTATACTATTCCAAAACAACGACTCATTTAGGGAAAAATCCAGTATTTCCAGGTGTGTAAACACAACCATTATTTATAAGGAGATTTATAAGGAGATCAAGACTAACCACTTTCCATTTGAGGAATTGCTAAGCACTAGAGTAAGTAGAGTTAGACTCCTGTGTATGTGTTTGTGTGTGTGTGTGTATTTGGTGAATTCAGAATTATTTGTATTTGCGGGCTACACTTAAAATTCACAATAGCTCTGGCAACCTTTATTGCATAAAATCCACAAACAGGCTTGGAATAAATAGAAGTCTTACAAGCGGTAGTATAATCTATAATTTTAAACAGTCTATTTATACCATACAGGAATTTGCAAATATTTTCCATTTGAACAAAGACATACCTTTGTCATATTTTCTTAATCATTTCCTCATTAACTAAGGAGGAAATTGAGAAGCGAGTAGACTCTGGACTCTAATAGTGTGGGTTTGAATACTAGCTCCATCAATGGCTGCCTATGCAGCACTGGGCAAGTTATTTCTCCTCCCTAAGCCTCAGTTTTCACAACTGTCAAAATGGCAAAAATAATATACCCCACAGAATAATTGTAAGGGCTAAAAGAATTGAAAATTTGTAAAAATGAATTTGTAAGAATCTAAAAACATAAATCATTTGATGCAATGCTTGTCACATAGCCCTTAATACAAGTTACCTATTATTTTAAATCATGAAGCCTTTTGCTGGGTTTAATACTGACATTAATATTGATATGATCCTCAGTTAATTATTCTCTACCTCTTGTCACTTTGGTAATGAAGGATTGTTCATGTAGATCTCAAAATGAAAACTGCTGCTGATCACTATTTCATTCAGATAACAGCTAGGTAACCCAGTAGCCTCTAATTTTTAATTACTTGTGATGATAACTTACACTGGGCTTCCCTTGTGGTTCCACTGGTAAAGAATCTGTCTGCAATGTGGGAGACCTGGGTTTGATCCCTGGGTTGGGAAGGTCCCCTGGAGAAGGGAAAGGCTACCCACTCCAGTATTCTGGCCTGGAGAATTCCATGGGGTCACAAAGAGTTGGACACAACTGAGTGACTTTCACTTTCATACTTCACACTTAAATGTATGTCTGCAGGAAGCTTGGGGAGCTGAACTGTTTAAAACCAGTCCGTTCACAAAAGGTACAAACTTTCTTTAGGGGAAAATTGTTGCTGATCAGTCACTCAGTCATGTCTGACTCTTTGCGACCCCATGGACTGTAGCAGGTCAGGCTTTCTTGTGCTTCACCTTTTCCCAGAATGGATACACATACATGTATGGCTGAATCCCTTCTCTGTTCATCTGAAATTATCACACATTGTTAACTGGCTATACCCCAATACAAAATATATATATATATATATATATATTTTTTTTTTTTTAAAGGCAAACTCCTAGTTATACAATAAATACATACTAGGGGTATAATGTAGTACTTGGAGGTAATGTAACATGATAAATATACTTAACACTACTGTATGTTATACAGGGAAGATGTAAGTTCTAAGAGTTCTCATCACAAGGAAAAAATTTCTATTTCTTTAATTTTTTATTTACACTAGATGATGGATGTTCACTAAACATTGTGGTGATCATTTCATGATGTATGTAAGACAAATCATTATGCTGTACATCTTATACTTAACTAGTGAAGTGTGTCAGTTACATCTCAATAAAACCAGAAGATAGATAGGTAGGTAGGTAGGTAGATCAAACCAGCCACTTCCCAGTAGCTATCAGTTGGGTCCTGGAAGGAAACAGGTGACATATTCCAACTGAGTATGGAAAACAGTTTAACAAAAGACAATTTACAAAGTTGTAGACAGGTTTAGGGGGGAAAGAGTGATAAAGAAGTAGCCTGGAGTTAATAAATATCAGACCACAGTTACCACTTCTAAGCCCAAATGAGCAGGAGGGAGAGCATGGCTTCAGAAACCTGGTGTGGGGAGCTGTGCAGAGAAGACCTCCTGACAGAGACTGTCATTGTTGGTGTTGAGACATAGCTAAGGCTGCTCTGGGGAGGAGCTGGAGGTGAATAACCCAAAATCACTCTCTTCCTGCCCTTTTAACCCTCCTCCCAGGGCTTCCAACTGGCCAGACTTTACTTGAGAAGCCTGTGATCAAGAGAGCCTGTTCATGAAGTCCGTGCAGGTCAGTCTTCTAGAGACCAGAACCTTGGAGAATAGGTTTGGAAGAACAAACAGAAAGCAGCCAGTGTCAGAATTACCGAGGTTTTCCCAGATAAGGAAGCTGTTAAAACTGACTTTGAATGTGTTGCAAGCCCAGCCCACCTCTGTTCAACTAGATGGTGCAGAACTCTGCACCTACCAGGCAGGCATATGAATTATTTCCTGAGAAAAATCCTGGCTTGCCTGCAAGTCATTTTCCTATGGAGACAGAGGAGACTTTCACCATGCAAAAGTACAATTAGGCTTCGTGAACTTCTAATCCTTAAGTCCCCAGACTAGAAAACCATTTGATCCAAATCTAAGGATTTCTTGTCTAGGTGAGAAGAGCCAGAATGTAAACCCACAATGAGTGAATCATTAAGTACCCCATTGACCACAATTTGGGGTCACATGGTTGACAATTGCTGAGATGAGTTTTATTGTAGATACTGTATTTTGTGTCCTTCAGTTCCACAGAGCCTTGTAATGCCCTGAAGCCCCAGCCTTGGGAAGGACCCTGAGTCATAATCACACAGCTAAGATGGCTCCTGGCTTCCTGACTCTCAGAAACTGTATGAGGTGATAAAGTTTGTTGTCACTCAGCAATGAACAACTCCTACAATAACATATAAAACTTTTTGTAATGGCAAAGACATTGGGGCTTCCCTAGTGGTTCAGATGATAAAAAATTCTGCCTGCCATGCGGGAGACTCAGGTTCAATCCCTGGGTTGGGAAGATCCCATGGAGAAAGGAATGGCTACCCATTCCAGTACTCTTGCCTGGAGAATCCTATGGACCGAGGAGCCTGGCGGGCTACAGTCCATGGTGTTGCAAAGAATTGGACATGGCTGAGTGAATAACACTTTCAAAGACATTCATTGTAAACTGACCAAAGGGTGGTCTTAAACAAAGTGAGCATGAAATCTGGGAGAAAGGAAGCATGCTTGGCTGGGAAAAGCAGACTAAGCTGTAACAGACAACTCCAGTAAGACAGACTGACTGTATCTTCAGGTAACATATAGTGACAAAAAGAGAAGACAGTCATTTTCCGAGCATTTACCCTGTACGTTATTTATTTTTTGCCAAAATTCTGTGGCTCTGTGATACACATTGCTATCTTCATTTTCACAGGGGAAGACACTTAGGATCAAAAGTAGAAACGTGTGCTTAAGAATCACAGAGGCAAGAGTTTAAAAGAGCATGGATTAGAACCCAAGCCAGTCTGACTCCAAAGTTCACTTTCTCTCTGTGCTTCTGTGTGTGGGAGGCAAGAAATGGAATAGTGAACAAGAGAGGGCGTATTGGGAGATGAAGCAAGATAACAAAACCATCAGGGGAAAATTCTTCAGTCTTTTGGAAGGAGGGTGGGGGAAATCGCCTGTGGTGAAAACAAAACCAAACCCAGCAAAAACATATGGCTGATTAAAAGAAGGAAGCTCACTAGAGAACAGAAGATATTTTGGGTGATAATAGAGCTTAGCATGGAAGAAGTCCCATCTGTAGTCATCTCTTCAAGGCCAGATCTAAATATGCAGAACATGGGTGGCTCTGACCTCCTACAGATTGATTCTCCTGCCCCGCCCCTAAGGGGTACATCAGGGAAAAGCGTAACTCCTAGAGTAACTTGTAAACACAGGAGCACAGTGCAGACAGCACTCCCCGGCTGCAAGCAGATGGGGAGGAGAGCAGGTCTTGGGAAGTCCTCCAGCAGGAAAGCGAAAGAAGGGAGAGAAGAATTTTGCCAAGAATGTGCCACATGGTGTCATCAGTTTCTGTTTCCTAGTGTGTGTTGACACTGTTCAGCTGACAGAAAAGCCACACTGGGTACAATTTAACAGAACATGTTCTTGTTTTACTGGGGGTGGGGGGTGGTGAAAGAGGATGTTATGGGACCTTCAGTCTGAGGGGAAATGGTTCAGCTACCTGATGTTGTGGGTAAAGTGGTTAAACAGGAAAGTCTCAGAGTTAATTCTGCTAGAATACCAGTGGGGTATTACACAGCAAGGGTGATGACTCCATGCTTCGACCCAAAGGCGAACCTGTTTTAGAGCCCAGTAGAAGTGGAGCGTCAGGGACCTAGTGAACAGAGGCACGTCAGCTTCTCTACCACCATAGAGGAACAGAAAGCAGAGGGAGAAAATACACACCAGTCATCTTAGAGAGACACAGGGCATGCTCTCGCAAAAGCAGCCACTGTACTGTGGTTTGTAAACTCAGGCACTAATCAATTGTGCTTTATTTGTGTGGCCTTAGTGACATTGCCTTTGCCTGGGTTCCCATGAGAAAGCAGAGTCTGAGGCTCATCTTTCATGAAGGTAGTTTACTAGAGAACGTCATCTCAGGGAATCTTGAGTAAAGGCTGGGAAGAATGAAATGCGGGAGAAGGGACTGCCAAAATAAGGATGCATCTTGGGGCAGGTCATAGCTGTGGGTGGCGGAGGCTTGGTTTTGCTGTCACTCTCTGAAGATCTTGTAGATGCACCTCTGAATTGTCAGGAGGATGGGGCAGAAGAGCAGCCATTTACCCACTGTGTCCAATCCTGCACTGACTCAAGGTTTACCCTGTAGGATGCTGATCTTCCAGTTCTACGCATGCATGAGTATCCGTTGGAGCTCCCCAGGCATCAGAGGTCAAGTGTCAGACAAGTCCAAGCCCAGAAAGCAAGATGTAGCTGAAGCAAAGTGCTAATAGTTTTTATCTTCCCAAAGGTGACTGTAGCCACTGTGATGGAGTAAAAGCTTTGAGGCATAGCTCAAGAAATACTTAATCCAAATACCTTAAAAATTTGCTGAACTTCCCTGGTGGCACAGTGGAAAAGAATCTGCCTGCCAATGCAGGGGACACAGGTTTGGTCTCTGGTCCGGGAAGATTCCACGTGCTGTGGAGTAACTAAGTCCGCAAACTGTGACTACTGAAGCCAGTGTGCCTAGAGCCTGTGCTCTGCAACCAGACACCGCCGTGAGAGACCTGCGCGCTGCAGCTGAGTAGCCCCTGCTTGCCACAACTAGAGAAAGCCTGCGTGCGGCAACAAAGACCCAGTGCAACCAAAAGAAAAGAAAAGAAATTGCTAAAGATAAAAATTTGAAAACCACGCAGAGGTTCTAATTCAATAAAACATTGTCTTGCTTATGTAGGGCATGGATGCAGGGCACGGAAAATACTGAGCAGAGTGTGAAACAAGACATTTTTAAATTGAACTATTTCTTCTGTTATCGCCATAGCTTTACTAATTTCTCCGCTAGAGCAAAAGCAAAAATTACTCTGAATTACTCAAATTGTCATCTGTTTTACGTGCATGCATGTGTGCTGTCGCTCCAGTCGTGTCTGACTCTTCGTGACCCCATGGACCATAGGTCACCAGGCCCCTCTGTCCAGGGGATTCTCAAGGCAGGACTACTGGAGTGGATTGCCATGCGCTCCTGCAGGGGATCTTCCTGACTCAGGGGTGGACGTTGAGTCTCTTGTACCTCCTGCATTGGCGGCAGGGGTCTTTAGCACCAGGACCACCTGGGAAGCCCTTGTTTTATGTACGTGCATTTAAGTAAATTGTTGAATTATTTTATGCAGTTCTCATCCTGTTCAGTGAGTTCAGTAGTTTCATCAGTTTTGGGGGGGAGAGTTAAGTACGATGTCTCCCTCCAAAACCACAATGTATACATACACACACACAGATTTCTTTTTAAATAGATAATTGGAAGGCTGAACTCAAGCAGATCACCAGAGTCATGATTTCAGTGCCTTGAGAGAGCCAACTCAGATAAGCATCATTTTTTCACAGACTGCGTTTTCTTGTCTGTGTGGGCTTCAAGTTACGACGGCCACCGTGGCATAGTCCTGCAGAAGAACTGCTGACCTGCGATTACATTAAATCATATCAGGCGACCTCCTCAATTCAGAACAAATGCTATTCAGGAGGAAGCTTAGGAGAAATCCTGTTTTTTTTTTTTTTTTCATACAGAAATTCTTAAAAAGCAAATCTTTCACTGTGCATCCTTTATTTGCCCTTTGCTTTATACATATATCACTCAAGTTTTCCATAAGAACACAAAGGAAATATTATCTCCATTCTTATAGAGAATAGGCTGCTGTGGAGGCTAAACAAGCCAAGCTGCTGAAGTTCACATGATCAGGAGGCAGAGCCAAGTTTCAAATCCAGGCATGTCTGGCTCTGAAGCTGGGGCCCTGCCACATGCACTGTGCTAGTCTTCCTGGAAACTGAGCGTACCCAACCCACTGCACCTCACCTTCTTATGTAACAACCTGGAGGGTACGGAGAGCCATCTGCTTCAAGAGCAACAGATTTGAGTCCATAAGGCAAATAAGTTGGCAGAAAACAGAAGGATTGTGACATCGCCACTTGGCATTCCTGACGTATTCTGCATTTATAAAATAGAAATATGTAGTCCAACATGTTGATTTCACAAGCTTATCATTATCATTCATTCTGAAATAAACATAGTCAGGGACATCATGTACAAAATAAGGAATCCTTGTTTTTGGAGATGATGTCAGACAGTAGAAGTCTTTTTTTTTTTAATATCATACCTCCTAAAGCACTAGTTTACAAGTGACTTTATGAAATATACTTCAATACTGACGCCAATGAAGAAAAAAAGCAAGCAAGGGAGAAAACTTGGGATTAAATTTAAGAACACATGATCACAGGATAATTTTAAAGGTAATGTGTGGATCACAATAAACTGTGGAAAATTCTGAAAGAGATGGGAATACCAGACCACCTGACTTGCCTCTTGAGAAACCGGTATGCAGGACAGGAAGCAACAGTTAGAATTGGACATGGAACAACAGACTGGTTCCAAATAGGAAAAGGAGTATGTCAAGGCTGTATATTGCCACCCTGGTTATTTAACTTATATGCAGAGTACATCATGAGAAATGCTGGGCTGGAAGAAGCACAAGCTGGAATCAAGATTGCCGGGAGAAATACACTAACCTCAGATATGCAGATGACACCACCCTTATGGCAGAAAGTGAAGAGGAACTCAAAAGCCTCTTGATGAAAGTGAAAGAGGAGAGTGAAAAGGTTGGCTTGAAGCTCAACATTCAGAGAACAAAGATCATGGCATCTGGTCCCATCACTTCATGGGAAATAGATGGAAAAACAGTGGAAACAGTGTCAGACTTTATTTTTTGGGGCTCCAAAATCACTGCAGATGGTGACTGCAGCCATGAAATTAAAAGACGCTTACTCCTTGGATGGAAAGTTATGACCAACCTAGACAGCATATTCAAAAGCAGAGATCTTACTTTGCCAACCAAGGTCCGTCTAGTCAAGGCTATGGTTTTTCCCATGGTCATGTGTGGATGTGAGAGTTGGACTATGAAGAAAGCTGATCGCCGAAGAATTGATGCTTTTGAACTGTGGTGCTGGAGAAGACTCTTGAGAGTCCCTTGGACTGCAAGGAGATCCAACCATTCCATCCTAAAGGAGATCAGTCCTGGATGTTCATTGGAAGGACTGATGCTAAAGCTGAAACTCCAATACTTTGGCCACCTCATGCGACGAGCTGACTCACTGGAAAAGACTCTGATGCTGGGAGGGATTGGGGGCAGGAGGAGAAGGGGACGACAGAGAATGAGGTGGCTGGATGGCATCACCGACTCGATGGACATGAGTCTGAGTGAACTCCGGGAGTTGGTGATGGACAGGGAGGCCTGGCATGTGATTCATGGGGTCGCAAAGAGACGGACACGACTGAGAGACTGAACTGAACTGAACTGAAGTGAACTGATTGATTGCAAAGTAGTGCTTTCAAAACAAGGCTGGTCAGTCAAATTCACCCGAAGAGCTTTTATATAATATATATATAATGTGCTCAGTTACTTAGTCATATCCAGTTCTTGGCAACACCATGAAATGTAGCCTGCCAAGCTCCTCTGTTCATGGAATTGTCCAGGGAAGCATACTGGAGTGGGTTGCCATTTTATCCTCCAGGGGATCCTCTTGACCCAGGGATCAAACCTGAGTCTCCTGTGTCTCATGCATTGCAGTTGGATTCTTTACCACTGTGCCACTTGGGAAGCCCCATGTATATATAAACCTGAACCCAATTTCAGGCAGAGCTTCCAGGATTAAGGCCCAAGCATCTGACTATTAAAGATTTCCCATGGTTCTTCTGATGATCAGTTTCACTTTAGAGCTGCTGCTTAAGAATTTGTAAGCTAAAACAGGGGGAGCCTATTTGTGTATTTCAATTTGTTATGTGTAATCTTGAAAAAAACGAGCTCATAAATTTTTATTTAGTGTGACTTCTAAATGCTCATACATCTATATATTCAGTACACTTTCTTGTCAATAGCCATTTAGAAATCCATTCACTAATAACAACTTCCCTGGTGGCTCAGAGGGTAAAGCATCTGCCTACAATGCGGGAGACCCGGATTCGATCCCTGGGTTGGAAAGATCCTCTGGAGAAGGAAATGGCAACCCACTCTATTACTCTTGCTTGGAAAATCCCATGGATGGAGGAGCCTGGTAGGCTACAGTCCATGGGGTCGCAAAGAGTCGGACACGACTGAGTGACTTCACTTTCTTTCTTTCACTAATAACAAGTCAATTAGTAGAGAAAAAAATAAGAGATGTCAATCAGTGTGTCTCAGTATGGTTATACTTAAATGGGAAACAAAAATGACCCTAAAGAAATAGTCTTGTCTTGCTTGTGTGTTAGTTACTCAGTCACGTCTGACTTTGCGACCCCATGACTGTAGCCCACCAGGCTGCTCTGTCCATGGAATTCTCCAGGCAAGAGTACTGGAGTGTGTAGCCATTCCCTTCTCCAAGGGATCTTCCTGACCCAGGGATCAAACTTAAGTTTCCTGCATTGCAGGCCAATTCTTTACCATCCGAGCTACCATGGTAGTCCAGAGAAATAGTAAGTATGGTCTGAGAATGAGCCAGACTATTTTAATAAAAGAAGAAGAAACCCACAAATGTAAGAGGAATTCCTCTTACATTTGATTCCTCTTACAGTTGATTCTCAGGTGCTTTCCCAGAAGCCCCAAAGAATTAAAAAAAAAAACCTTCAGGATGCCCCTGTTGATTATTTCAGCATCCTGAAGCACAGGAGCAGCCTAGCCCACCTAGAAGGTACTGTGAATTTTACATCATGTATATGCCCATGCTTCTAGTAATAGCCTCTCTTTTTCTTAAAGAAGAAAACTCTAATCCACACTAACATACAGAACATATGAATAAGACTATCCTTGGAGATATAGTTCGCAGATTCTCCTCTGCTATACAAGTATAGCAAGGAAGGAGTTGTAACAGAGAATTTCTAGCATGATCTTTAAATGTTTAGAATAAGAAAAGGTACGAAAATAAATAAACTGCACATTGATTGGGGTTCATTCAGGGAAACAAATTACTCTAAGTATTTCAACAGAAAGAATTTAACAGAGGGAATTTGCTAATCAAGGGCCAGATGACTGAAAGAGGAAAATGAGAACAGTTGGAGGGATCATTACAAAAACCTACTCTCATGCTTAGGGGTAGAGAGGTCAAAAGAAGAGGCTGAGATTATCAGAATCTAGAAGCTTCATGGTAGGAGCCTATGAAGTTAGGACTCAAGATTGCAAGGGAGGGTGCCACCTTGCTGGCTGCCACTGGTATCTTAGGGGCTTAAAGGAAGGAACAGGGGATGCTCTGAGCAGGAGATGCTGCCCAGCTGTTGCTGGTCCTTCAGCAGAGTGAAAGAGGTCTTGTGTCGTTCTGATGTCACAGGTAGGCACTGTCCAGCTGCTATTGTAAACTTTTAGCCTTCTGCTGCTGGAAAAAAAAATGCAAGTAGGGTGACCTGATAGGATAAATCAGCAAGCATGAATAGACAAATCCCTTTTTTCTTCCTGCCATCCAGTGTCCCCACTAGTTCCTCTCATTGAAGGAAACAGTAGAGTTTCCAATACAGTGAACTGCCTGTTGTTTGCAGAACTGTCATCACAAAGCAGAGTGTAAAATTTGGAACCTAGTACCTGGCACATTATTCAGTGGAAAGCCTCAGAAAATAGCAGCAGAATAAGTCAAAACAAAGTACAGGGTAGAAATAAGACAGGGAAGAGAAGAAACATATAAAATAGAATAGGAGCATTTGTTGAAGAAGACCAGCGAAACTAAATTTTTATTCTTTGAAAAAACTAATACAATAAAACTAGCAAGTTTGAAGCAGAAAAGAGAGGAAAAAAAAAAACAATGTTAGAAATGAAAAACATGTAGCTGAAGATGCAGCAAAGATAACAAATGTAATGAAATGTGAACAACTTTATAAGTTTGGAAGCATACATCACAGAAAAATATAATTATGAAAGTTGACACATAAAGATAGAGAAACTTGAATGTTCCCAAAGGAGCAATGAAATCGGAACAGCAGAAAAAAATATTCTCACACACAAAAAGGATTAAAAATGCTAGGCTCAGATCATTTAAAAAACAGATAATTCTTGTTTCTCTATTTAATTTTTGGTCCTTGATTTCAATAAGCATTTCATACATATTTGTTTTTATTTCACACCTAATAATTCCAGAATTTCCAGTCTTTGAAGGGGGAGGCATTCATAACTATTGTTCACATTTCTATTTATAGTCTTTGTAGCTTTGCCTGCTAGTGTACTTGGTGTTCTGTGATTGTGAACTTTGATTTCAGTATGTGTGACATCCATACACTGAAATGAAGGCATCTTTCTTCTGAAGAGGGTTTGCTTCTATTTCTGCTTCTATTTTCACAAGTAGCCAGGAAGACACCATTGTAGCCTTAAGGTTTTAGGCTCAAATTCGGCTTCATCACCTGTGTTTTGACTCTACGCTCAGCGTCCCAACAGCTGTGTGCTATGGAATCCAGGCTTTAGGCCAGCTGCCACATCCAACTCTCTGCTGTTCCACTGTAAGCTCCTCTCTAGTTCTGCCAACCATTTTTTTTGGGGGGGTGGGGAAGACTCATAAAACTCTCCTTTCACTTTGAAAATCAACAATACTTGAAATAGTTTGTCTTGGATAAAGTTTAATTGCAAATGTGGGAGCCCAAGAAGGGGTTTATGAATGTAGGGGGAGCTTCAAAGCTATGGAAAAGCTTTATTTTTCAAACTACATTGTGGGTCCATCTGTTCCGTTCCGTCGCTCAGTCGTGTCCGACTCTATGCGACCCCGTGGACTGTAGCCTACCAGGCTTCTCCGTCCATGGGATTCTCTAGGAGGCTTATTTTATTTAATTTTTCATATTATTATCTAAGAATAATTATAAATGATACTTTTGGGTAATAGTCATATATTTTATAAGAAACTAAAACAAACAAACAAACTCCAAACCCCCTAATGGTAATATCACTAAAATCTCTCTAGGACCTTGAGCAAGCACTGAGACATCAGCAACAACATGGTGTTCAGTTCAGTTCAGTTCAGTCGCTCAGTCGTGTCCGACTCTCCGCAACCCCATGAATCACAGCACGCCAGGCCTCCCTGTCCATCACCAACTCCCGGAGTTCACTCAAACTCATGTCCATCAAGTCGGTGATGCCATCCAGCCATCTCGTTCTCTGTCGTCCCCGTCTCCTCCTGCCCCCAATCCTTCCCAGCATCAGAGTCTTTTCCAGTGAGTCAACTCGTCGCATGAGGTGGCCAAAGTATTGGAGTTTCAGCTTCAGCATCAGTCCTTCCAATGAACACCCAGGATTGATCTCCTCTAGAATGGACTGGTTGGATCTCCTTGCAGTCCAAGGGACTCTCAAGAGTCTTCTCCAACACCACAGTTCAAAAGCATCAATTCTTTGGCAATCAGCTTTCTTCACAGTCCAGCTCTCACCACATTAACTGAAGACGGCGCTCTCCGCGCAGATGTGTGAACAGTAGAAGACAGCGCGAGACCAGCGGGAGACAGGCCTGGATTGATCTGGGTAGAAAGGAGGAAAATAGTGAAGGCCAGATGGTAGTCTTGCAAGTTTATTCATGGAGTCCCAAAGAGAGGACTCCTGGGAACTTCAATATGAATTTGACAGGAACTTGGGGTGAAGTTTTCATATATATATTAGGAACAGATTGGAGAAATACTGTACATTGTGTGTCTACAAACTACTATGGTCCTGGCTTCATGGAGTATGTAAATTACACAGAAAAGACAGTGTTGACTCTTCTGGCCTTGAGAGCAACCTTAAAATCTTTGCTTCTGTCTAGTATCACCTCCAGTTGTCTCCTTTCTTGTGTTCCAATTCTACACACTTCTCTCTGGTTGCCCAGTAATGTACCATGTAGAAGCAATTTACAAAATATAGCCATGGTGCTTAGAAACATTGATTCCACTCTTACAGGGAACAATTTGCTCTCAGGGTGGGTTTTTTTCATCACAGGCTCAGGACCATTGAGATAGCAGCATAGCAAAGATCTCTGTTAAATTCTTATCTATGGGTCAAGATATTAAAATGCCATGTAATTGGAACTCCTGTTTAGAAATATTAATAACTATTGTATTGAAAACCAAGCTAGCAAAAAGTGAGAAAACGGCAAGCAAGGGTTTTTTTTTTTTTATAATTTCACTCAATTTTATGTTCTACACAATTTACCAGGCAAAAAATAAATTATGTTTGAAAATCAGTCATGCAATATTCTGGCCACTTTTCTTGAAAATGGATTATCTCTCACAGTTCTCTGAGGCTTTAACCCCATGTGACATAGTAACATTTTAGGACAGAGCTGTGAGCCAGGCTTATGCAGGCATTAGCTAGCCAGGCATGATGTGAGGAGTTCCAATGCTTGCCCATTGCAAACTGTTAACTCTACCCAGGGTCTTCTTGCTTCTGAAAGTTGAATCCACTCCCTAAATGTCTTCTGGAGTTGAAAGGGTTTTTGTCTCTGTTTGCTTATCAATAATTTGTTCTTTTTTGTTATCAGTGAGATACATCCAGTTTACAAACCAGAAGAGAATATTTTCTGGTTACCTATCACTTGCTGTTTTCACCTGGCGGACAATCTAGTTCAGAATGACTTTGCTACATGGGAGAGCAGTAATAATAGCAGTGGTGCTTGTTATTATTGCTTGGATTGAAATTTAACTTGCATGAAGTGGAGCAGTGTTCAGCTCAATAAATTTTTACACGTATATCTAGCCAAGGAACCCCCACCCAGGGGCTTTCCTTTCCATTTCCAGTCAATACACAGCTCTGTCTCCTCTCCCTGACACGCCAAAAGGTAAACACTATTCTGACCTTTATCACCACAGCCTGGTTTTGCCTATTTTCGGATTTCTTATAAATAGAATCATTCAGTATGTACTCTTCAGTGTCTGGCTTTTTCGGCTTCATATTGTATGTGTGAGATCCGTTCACACTGTTGCGTTCATCAGTGGCTTGTTCTTTTTCATTGCTGTATACTCTTTTATGACTATGCTACAATTCAACCATTCTGCTGTTGCTAGACATTTGGGTTGTTTCTAGTTTTAGATTATTTAAAATATGAATATTTATGCCCATGTAGCTTGGTGGACATATGCACACATTTTTTACACACACACTCACATTTATACAAAGGAGTGGAGTTGCTAGGCCATAGGGTATACATCAGCTTAGCTTTAGTGGAAAGCGCCCTACTTTCTACTATCTACTGCGAGGGTATTTTTGATGGGAAGTGTACTGGTGGTTCACTGTTTGACCCTATCGATTGATGCTCTGTTTTTTTCTGTCTTACATTATGTCGTGAATCATCCTAGTTTCCAGTTTCCTTATACTTAGGCTCCTGATTGGATTTAGTCAATAGGATCCCCAGCATTTGATTGGACAATGGGGGAACAGAGAGAGAGAATTCAGAGTATTTATTCCTTCTGTTGTCTCCCTACTTCATCACCGAGAGAGAGGTCCCAAGCTTTGCCAGACACAGCTCCTATTGGGCAGTCACTCTTCCAAGACCTTGGCTCTCACTGGTTCTACAAACAGCATTCTTCATCCCCACCTTTTTAGGTTCAGAGGGTGATTATGGAGACCTGTTGATGCTAATGTTGCACTTCTTCTCCATCTAGCATGGCACTCTTAGCCCCACTCACGTTCCTGGAAAAAAAAAAAAAGTTCATGCTATAAAAATCTAAAACCTTTGAGTATTTTTTTTTCCTTATGGGATTTTAACTGATATGGGGGGAAGAAAAGATTTTGAGAGATGTCAGAATGTGTTGAAACACATAGAGGTTCCTACTCAGCATGGAGGAATTGGCACAGGAAAGAGCTTGTGCTGAAAGTAGTTATTTAGGGTAATTTAAGTTAGCAAATATGCTGGGTGTGAACCAGAGCTCTGAGTAACATAAAGATGAGGTTCTCCACTTGCAGTTTAGTTGACAAGTAGACCTTGGCTTTGATCTAAGCTGCACATCACTCTGCTAAGCCTCAACTGTTTTGTCTATGAAGTGGAAAAGATGACTGTGTCTGTTTCAGGTTGATCAGTAGCTCAACCACTACCGTGCCTCCAGAGCAGTCAGAGAGTAAAGAAAATCAAGGAAACCACACATTAAAGTGACACGGTTTTGTAGTAGTCCTGGTAGTCGCTTAGTCGTGACCAATTCTTTGAGACCCCATGGACTGTAGCCTGCCAGGCTCCTCTGTCCATGCAATTCTCTAGGCAAGAGTGCTGGAGTGGGTTGCCATTCTCTTCTCCAGGGGACCTTCCTGACCTAGGGATCGAACCTGGGTCTCCACACTGTGGGCAGATTCTTTATTGTCTGAGCCACCAGGAAAGCCCCAGAAGTTTTGTGATTTCTTTAAAGGAATGCATCCAGCAGTGGTAGGGTTATCAAGGAGGCATTTCTGAACTACTCAGAATCTTGGAGGCAAGGTCCCATATATCTTCTAACTTCAGTGACTTCTGGTATAGTGACTAAAACAAAGCAAGATTTGGGAGCCAGAACCAAGTAGTAATCTAGACTTTGTCTCTTATTGGCTTTATAACCTTGAGCTAGTGATGTGCATTCCTCAGTTCTCACCACTGTAAAGTGATGCTTCTATCTTTTATAATAACTGTTATTAAAGAATTCAAAATGGTACATAAGCATATTTATGAAAATGACTCTTCCTGTCCAAGCTGAGTGCTAGTATAAGCTGTTAGGACATACAAAGCTGCTAGTAGAGGGGTGGGTACACTGCTATGGGGGTAATATTGAGGGAAGATGTGCCAGGGGAGGGATGAAACTGTATGGGAAGATAAGATACCCAAGCTGAATAGACACGAAGTCTAGGAATGGCGGTACTGAGGTCTGACATGTGTGTATCTTGAATTCTATCCTGGTTCTGGGATAGAAAATTAAAATCTGTTATGCCTAAGCAGAAGAAATATGAGAGGCAGACCATTAAAGTATGTAACCTACACTGGATTTGTCTGCAGGGATTTTGGGGTTTTACACTAGTCATTTGAATAAGCTCTCTTTTTGCCAGTCTAGCACTGTATTCCTATAATCTTCATTTTATTCATTTTTAGGGACATAAAGTCAAGGTTAATCTCTGTGTTTGTATGTGTGTGTGTCTTTCTTATGCACACACTGACATATTTCAAAGCAAGCACTGACTTAATTAGCCAGAATGGAAGCAAGGATAAATAAAGGGATTTCTGAGAAAACAAATTCCAGTTTGTTTGTGGGCATGCATGCCAAAGTAAAAAAGTTTTGAAGGCAGCTAAGGCTTTGGGCAAATTCTAGCAGTACTGAAGGCTGAGGAAATAAGCAAGGAAGCAAACAATGTGATTCTGGCTTCCTGCTGGTGATTCAGAAAATTCTGATTCGAAGACTAGAATTATTTTCAAAGGTCTTTTGACAGAGCTGACAGCTACTTAGCTGTCAGCCACTCTCCAGAGACCCTAATGAGCTCTTCCTTGTCAGGTTTTTCTGTCTAAACAAGAAATTGCTAGTCTCTGTATCTGCCACCCTACTGTGAATGCACCTACCTTTGCTTTGCATAGTATAAATTATTATTTAATGCAAACACTTGTTCAGGTTGATCAGTAGGTTGTTTCTGTCAACCTACATCAATATGGTCTTTAATGTGTCAATGACTCAACAGCAGAGTGTGCATGTAAACAGCTGGTCAGAAATAGCTTTTCTGTTGATAAATTAATAGGTATTTCTAAAGAAGTTGCTGTAACTATCTTTAGGAATCAAGATTCCTAAAGTTCCTGTAGATGGTCAAAATATTTTATTTTCCACAATAATAGCAAATCATAATAAAGGGCAATAAAGATGATACCCCAGAGGAAGAATCCTTCTTTAAATATATTTAATAAATCTCACTGCTCTTTCTCTGCAGTATTCAAGATCCTTGCCCAATTTTATGCAAAGAACTTGTGATTTCAGTTTTAGAATTCAGAAACCCACTTTTAAACTGGCTTTTGTTATTAGGTAATAAAAAGCAGAGACATTCCTTTGCCAACCAAGGTCCGTCTAGTCAAGGCTATGTTTTTTCCCGTGGTCATGTATGGATGTGAGAGTTGGACTGTGAAGAAGGCCGATCGCCGAAGAATTGATGCTTTTGAACTGTGGTGCTGGAGAAGACTCTTGAGAGTCCCTTGGACTGCAAGGAGATCCAACCAGTCCATTCTAAAGGAGATCAATCCTGGGTGTTCATTGGAAGGACTGATGCTGAAGCTGAAACTCCAATACTTTGGCCACCTCATGCGACGAGTTGACTCACTGGAAAAGAGTCTGATGCTAGGAGGGATTGGGGGCGGGAGGAGAAGGGGACGACAGAGAACGAGATGGCTGGATGGCATCACCGACTCGATGGACATGAGTTTGAGTGAACTCCGGGAGTTGGTGATGGACAGGGAGGCCTGGTGTGCTGTGATTCATGGGGTCGTGGAGAGTCGGACACGACTGAGCGACTGAACTGAACTGAACTGAATACAAACAGCACTATTTTCTAAAATAATTTTTTGCTGATTTCTTGATAGTCTTTGGGGAAAAAAAAAAGATTCACTGACTTCTCTCTTCTCTTCCATGTTAAATGGTGTCTTCCCATCTTCAGTTTTAATATGCTTTCTCAGTATAGCACGGTTGGTCAAGAGTATGCACCCTGAAGCCAAATTCTTCTTGGTTCACTTTCCATATTTATCACTGCTCTGTTATCTGATGTGTCATCAATCTATTTGGAGTTAACTCCTACTCTATTCTATTGTGATGCTTCTTTTTCTTTGATTGCAATCTCTTCAAACACATTAATTTTCATAGCAAATTCACTTTATATATTTGAGAAGAAGAGAAACTACCCATTTCATTAAAAAGAGATGAAGAACTAAAATAACAACACCCCCTCCCAATCATTGAACTATGCTCTTTAAAGTTTCTTTCTACAATCAAATAAAGCAATTTGTTATGTGTGTGTGTATGTTTAAGGGAAGAAGAAGAGAAATAAATAAATAAATAAAGCAATCAGTGTCTACACTGTATAACCTTGAGTTTGACCTCTGGTATGACTGAGTAATCTCTTACTGATCTAACCCTCTTATAGATAATAACTCTGGACAAAATTTTAAGAATAATTTTTACTGTACTGGAGAATAGAGAATGTTGAGCAAATTCTGGGCAGTAGTTGACCCTTGAATGAATAGAATGACATGGGTACGTGTCCCATTTTTACATGTGGAACCAGTCTTTCTGGCCTGAAAAATGAGAGGCCAGAGATGAAGGGAAGCACCGCTGTAGGGAAAGTGAAGGGAGAGGGAATCCAGGAAAGAAGAGAGCTAGAGATGAGAGGTTCCAGATTCTGTGCCTACGTTCTACCCAAACCTTAGACTGACTCCTGAACTACACATCTGTGGGACAGACTTGAAGCAGTCCAACTGAGGATGAAAGAATACAACCGATGCTTTAGTTGCCACTCAAAAGACATAAGTTCCAGTGTGAGAGCAATAAAATTAATTGGTTGCTAAAATAAGAACAACAAAGGTCATTATTGGATCATTCACTATGCTTAGGACACAATTCAAGATAATTTGAAGTACACAGATTTGGGAAAGTATGGGTCAACCTCAAGAGAAAAGACAGTCAACCAAGACCAATGAAAGAATAAATCAGATGTTGGAATTAGCAGACTAGGGAAATTAAAGCAGCTGTTACAACTAAGCATGATAAAATAAAGGAAAATATACACATAAGAAATGACATAGTTATGACTGATTTGTGCTGTTGTATGGAGAAGGAAATGGCAACCCACTCCACTGTTCTTGCCTGGAGAATCCCAGGGACGGGGGAACCTGGTGGGCTTCCGTCTGTGGGGTTGCACAGAGTTGGACACGACTGAAGTGACTTAGCAGCAGCAGCAGCAGCAGCAGCATGGCAGAAACCAATACAACATTGTAAAGCCATTATCCTTGAATCAGAAAAAAAATTTTTTTAAGTTAAAAAAATGTGGTATGAAATATATGATGGAATTGGAGAGGTATTTAATCAAGTTTGTTTGTGGGTGTGCATGTGTGTTGCCAAGGCAGTAGTCTAGAGAGTGATGTCAGGACATTGAGGAAATAAGACTTTGAAAGTGAGATGAAACAGGGGGACCCAAAGAGTGATTGTATGTCAAGTAATTTGAGTAAATATAAGACCAGAGGAGATAAAAATATTTATAATGATTAAAAATGTCATACCTAAACATTAAAAAAAAAAAAGAAATGAAAACTAGAAAACTCAGCAGAGAAATGGAAAATATATCAGAGAACCATATGTAAATTCTATAAAAGAAAACTTCCAATTTAAAATGAAAATACACTGGATAGGCTAATTGGAGAATAAAAATGATAGAGAAATAAACTGGTAAAAATTGACATTGAGAGAAATGTTATTTATTTTGAGAAACAAAACAAAATAATACAAAATAGAGTTCCAGGGGCCCAAGGAACAGTATAAAAGTGTATAATATGATATATATATAATTGGAATTCCTGAAGGAGAAGGAAGAATAAGGAAGTAAATATATTTTAAAAAATAATGGCCAAAATCATTAGCCAATTTGGTAAAAGACAAATTTTCAGATGTAAGAAGCTCAGTGACCTTGAAAGGGCAAATGCAAATCAAACTATACCTATGTATATCAGAGTCATTCTGCTAGAAAATCAAAGTTGAGAAGAAAATCTTGAGAGTAGCCAAAGGAAAACAACACATATATACAGTAGAACAATGATCAATTTTTGCTAATTTGTTAGCAAAAACTATGAAGACCAGAAGTCAGTGTAACAACATACTTAAGAGTGCTGAAAGATTGAGGCTTCAACCCAGAATTCTATATTCAGGAAAAGAAATACAAATAGCTTTTTAAAAATAGAACAAAATAAAGACCTTGTTACATAAAATAAAAATAATCATTTACCAAGCAGACTTGTGGCACGAAAACAGCTAAAGGAAATTCTTCAGCATTAGGGGAAATAAAAGCAGATAGTAACTCAGATACTCAGGAAGTAAGTAAGAGCATTAGAAAAGGCCTAGATAAGCATAAAAAGCTATTTTTATTTTTTTTTAAATTTCTTTAAAATATATGTGACTGTTTAAAGGAAAAGTTGCAATATTGTCTATGAGGTATTTACTTTATGAAGATGTAATGGATATGACAATTATAATACACAGGACAGGGAAAGGGGTGAATGGACCTATTGGTTGAAAATTTCTGCACAATATTAACTCAAAGGACTGTGAAAAGTTACAGATGTATATTGTAATTCCAAAGTAATCATTAAAAAATGATGCAAAGAAGCATAGCTAACAGCCAATGTACTGCAAGCATGCTAAGTCACTTCTGTCGTGTCCACTCTTTGCACTCCTATGGACTGAGTCCACCAGGCTCCTCTGTCCTTGGGATTCTCCAGGCAAGAACACTAGAATGGGTTGCCATGCCCTCCTCTAGGGGATCTTCCCAACTCAGGGACTGAATCCCCATCTCCTTCATTGCATACGGATTCTTCACTGCTGAGCCACCGGGGAAGCCCAGTTAACAGCCAATAAACCCATTCAAATTCTCTTCAAATTTGTATTATAAAATACTTTATGTGATACAATTTAATTATGTTTTCCAATTCTGAATCTGCACATTAGCCTGGGGGGAAGGGGAATGTGCATTTGAAAAAGGCTTAGGATGAATGCTGTTTATTTTGATTTAAAACCAAACAGAGTATTCATGATGAAGGCTTCTGCAGTAGGGTTAGAAGAATTGGTGTTTCAGGATTTTGGTTTTTAACTTCTAAACCCCAAACCATCTGCTCTTTCCCTTGAAATTCTCTTTGCCCTTGTTCCTCTTGTCCCATATTCAGTGTGCCTCTGGGAGAGGTTTTGTCTCCTCTGTATTCCCAGTCACACTCCAGGAGCAAATCTAGAAGCTTGTGGGAGGGAAGTGTATGGAAAATAAACAGATGGGCCTGAATTTCCTGGAACACCTATATACTGATATTTTTCTTTTTAAAAGAATAGGTGAAGTAATAAATTATTACCATTATTTTAAGCAAAGTAAGACTATTAGGGTCACAGAGGTCATTTCAGTAAGATATCTGCTTATTTCATTTAGAAATGATAAAAATATGCAAATTCCTTTTTTGTTCAGAATATTTTTTATATACCTGTATCTTTTTTTAATTTTAAACTTTTTTTTTTACTATTCCGGTCCTTTTTATTTTAAAGTATCACTTTATTTTATTTTTAAACTTTTTATTTTGTATTGGAGCATAGCCAATTAACAATGTTGTGATAGTTTCAGGTGGACAGCAAAGGGACTGAGCCATACACATATATGTATCCATTCTCCCCCAAACTCCCCTCTCATCCACGCTGCCACGTACCATTTGGAAGAGTTCCCTTAGCTATACAATAAGTCCTTGTTGGTCATCCATTTTAAATGATATATCTGTATCTTTGTAGTGAAGTGGAGTGAAAATTGCTCAGTTGTGTCCGACTCTTTGCAATCCCATGGACCATACAGTCCATGGAATTCTCCAGGCCAGAATATTGGAATGGGTAGCCTTTCTCCTCTCCAGGGCATCTTCCCAACCCAGGGATTGAACCCAGGTCTCCTGCATTGCAGGCAGATTCTTTATCAGCTGAAGCCAGGGAAGCCCCTGTATCTCTACAGAGCCATACTCATATTCATTTACATATTCATTTATATGTTGGTCTTCTATATCCACGAGTTCTGCCTCTGCAGATCCAATTAAGCTTATATCAAAAATATTTTTAAAAATCCCAGAAAGTTGCAAAAAGGAAAACTTAAATTTATGTGCACTGGCAACTATTTACCATTTACATTGTATTAGGAGTTTATAAGAAATCTTGAGATGGTTTAAAGTGTAGTCATCCATCTGAATCTCTCAGGGGTTGTTTCTAGGAGCCCCTGTGGACACCAAAATCCACAGATGTTCCAATCCCTTTTATAAAATAGCATAGAACAATGAGTACAGCAAGCCTTCCATATCCACAGATGTGAAATCTGTAGCTATGGAGGGCTGTCAGTATGTGGGAGGATGTGCCTAGATTATATGCAAGTGCTACACTGTTTCATAAAAGGGACTTGAGCACCCTCGGATTTTGGTGTTCTCGGGGCTCCTAGAACCAATCCCCTATGGATACTGAGCTACAACTGTATATACATAGGTTAAGGATAAGGATGCCCATTTCTATGCAAAATAAAGCAAAAGAAAGTTTTACTATGATTTCACCATGGATGGATGTCATCAGCTCAGTTTAGCTCAGTCGCTCAGTCATGTCTGACTCTTTGTGACCCTATGAACCACAGCACACCAGGCCTCCCTGTCCATCACCGACTCCTGGAGTCTACCCAAATCCAAATCCATCGAGTTGGTGATGCCATCCAATCATCTCATCCTCTGTAGTCCCCTTCTCCTCCTGCCCTCAATCTTTCCCAGCATCAGGGTCTTATCAAATGAGTCAGCTCTTTGCATCAGGTGACCAAAGTATTGGAGTTTAGACTTCAACATCAGTCCTTCCAATGAACACCCAGGACTGGTCTCCTTTAGGATGGACTGGTTGGATCTCCTTGCAGTCCAAGGGACTCTCAAGAGTCTTCTCCAACACCACAGCTCAAAAGCATCAATTCTTCGGCGATCAGCTTTCTTTACAGTCCAACTCTTTGACTAGACAGGCCTTTGTTGGCAAAGTAATGTCTCTGCTTTTTAATATGCTGTCTAGGTTGGTCATAACTTTCCTTCCAAGGAGTAAGCGTCTTTTAATTTCATGGCTGCAATCAGCATCTGCAGTGATTTTGGAGCCCAAAAAAATAAAGTCTGTCACTGTCTCCACTGTTTTCCCATCTATTTCCCATGAAGTGATGGGACCAGATGCCATGATCTTAGTTTTCTGAATGCTGAGATTTAAGACAACATTTTCACTCTCCTCTTTCACTTTCATCAAGAGGCTCTTTAGTTCCTCTTCACTTTCTGCCATAAGGGTGGTGTCATCTGCATATCTGAGGTTATTGATATTTCTCCCTGCAATCTTGATTCCAGCTTGTGCTTTTTCCAGTCCAGCATTTCTCATGATGTACTCTGCATATAAGTTAAATAAGCAGGGTGACAATATACAACCTTGACGTACTCCTCTTCCTATTTGGAACCAGTCTGTTGTTCCATGTCCAGTTCTAACTGTTGCTTCCTGACCTGCATACAGGTTTCTCAAGAGGCAGGTCAAGTGGTCTGGTATTTCCATCTCTTTCAGAATTTTCCACAGTTGATTGTGATCCACATAGTCAAAGGCTTTGGCATAGTCAATGAAGAAGAAATAGATGTTTTTCTGGAACTCTCTTGCTTTCTCCATGATCCAGCGGATGCTGGCAATTGGACCTCTGGTGCCTCCGCCTTTTTAAAAACCAGCTTGAACATCTGTAATTTCATGGTTCATGTATTGCTGAAGCCTGGCTTGGAGAATTTTGAGCATGACTTTACTAGTGTGTGAGATTAAGTGGAATTGTGCGGTAGTTTGAGGATTCTTTGGCATTGCCTTTCTTTGGGATTGGAATGAAAACTGATCTTTTCCAGTCCTATGACCACTGCTGAGTTTTCCATATTTGCTGACATATTGAGTCCAGCACTTTTATAGCGCCATCTTTCAGGATTTGAAATAGCTCAACTGGAATTCCGTCACCTCACTAGCTTTGTTCATAGTGATGCTTCCTAAGCCCCACTTGACTTCACATTCCAGGATGTCTGGCTCTAGGTGAGTGATCACACCATCATGATTTTCTGGGTCTTGAAGATTTTTTTTGTACAGTTCTTCTGTGTATTCTTGCCACCTCTTCTTAATATCTTCTGCTTCTTTTAGGTCCATACCATTTCCTTGTCCTTTATTGAGCTCATCTTTGCATGAAATGTTCCCTTGGTATCTGTAATTTTCTTGAAGAGATCTCTAGTCTTTCCCATTACAAGACCTTCTAGAACTAACACCCAAAAAAGATGTTCTTTTCATTATAGGGGACTGGAATGCAAAAGTAGGAAGCCAAGAAACACCTGGAGTAACAGGCAAATTTGGCCTTGGAGTACAGAATGAAGCTGGGCAAAGGCTAATAGAGTTTTGTCAAGAGAACGCACTGGTCATAGCAAACACCCTCTTCCAACAACACAAGAGAAGACTCTACACATGGACATCACCAGATGGTCAACACTGCTATCAGATTGATTATATTCTTTGCAGCCAAAGATGGAGAAGCTTTATACAGTCAGCAAAAACAAGACTGGGAGCTGACTGTGGCTCAGATCATGAACTCCTTATTGCCAAATTCAGACTGAAATTGAAGAAAGTAGAGAAAACCACTAGACCATTCAGCTATGACCTAAATCAAATTCCTTATGACTATACAGTAGAAGTGAGAAATAGATTTAAGGGACTAGATCTGATAGACAGAGTGCCTGATGAACTATGGTTGGAGGTACATGACATTGTACAGGAGACAGGGAGCAAGACCATCCCTGAGAAAAAGAAATGCGGAAAAGCAAAATGGCTGTCTGAGGAGGCCTTACAAATAGCTGTGAAAAGAGGGGAAGCGAAAAGCAAAGGAGAAAAGGAAACATGGATGTCATAGTTGGATTTTATTATGAATGGTTGGAGGTTGTAAGTAAATTTGCATCTGCATTTATAATCTAACCAGAACTTTCTTCCTCTTTATGGAGTAGGAGAAGAAGATGTTTCCCCCTCTTATGGAATAGTTCCTGGGTGTTTCCTGTGGAGAATTAATTACAGTCTTGGCATAACACCTGTAACAGCCTCTCCCTGCTGCTTCTCTCCCTATATGGGAATGAGTATTCCAGCTTCAGGGCTCAGAAAAATTGAAATGGCTGAAGTGCAAGTAATATCTAAAAGCTGTTTGTGTATTATATTAATCACGGAATAAGTACACACTAAAGTTTTTCAACTGTTTTGCTTTGGAGATTTTTTTTCCCCTAAATTCTTTCTTAAATAAATTAAAAAAAAACTTTTAATTTTATATCAGAGTATAGCTGATGAACAATATTGTGACAGTTTCAGGGGGACAGCAAAGGGATTCAGTCACACATATATGTATCCATTCTCCTTGTTCTGGGGATTTTTAAAAGTGGTTTTAGCTGTATCTGTATTCAGCATCATTTAAGTTACAGCCCTCTCCTCATCTCATGCTTAAGAAAGTCAAGAAATAGTTTAGCTCAGAGAGAGATATTTCATCTCCAGGACTTGCATGACTTGTTGGCTCTGCCAGGAACTTAATTCTCAACTTGAAGGATACAGTAAAGCTATACACTAAGATCTATAGGAGAATGATGGTTCTTAAGCTATATTACCTGAGATGAAACTGCAGTTCCCCCTTTTTCCTAGCTGCTATAATCTTGCATAGCTACTCAGCTTCTTTAAGCCTTGGTTTTCTAACCTTTAAAATGGCGTGATGATAGTATCCATGCCATAGGTTAATTGCACGTATTACATCAAATGAATCATTTGAAGTACTCAACACAATGCCTGGCACAACATAAGCAATCTATAAATGTTGTTATTATCATCACATTTGGGTGGACCTGACTTTTTCCATTTCAATATATTTCCTCTCAGTCAGTCTCTTTGTAAAGAAACCAAAATCACTGTTAGCTCATCCCATCAAGCATCCATTAATAATGCAGATAGACAGATTCATGTTTTATTGCCAGAGGCCCAAATTACCCATAACCATCTTATCCAAAAGAAAGGATAAAAGTCAGCAGGTTGAATTTTTTCCAGACTTCAGCTTGTAGCCTAGAGCATCTTGGATCCTCAGCTGCTTCAGCACAAACCAATGTTTAGCTGATTTAAAAAAAAAAAAAAATATATATATATATATATGTGTGTGTGTGTGTGTGTGCACATATATAAGCTACTCTCATTCAATAATAAAGGAAGTAAAAAGTGTATTCTGAAGTGGATTATTGTGCTACTCTTGATTTATAAATGTACTGGAATAGAAAATGTAAAAATATTTATAAGCTGATTTCACGTTTCTTAATGGTCATATAAGTATATACTATGTATATACTGTTGACAACAAATGACTTATGTATCATAGTAAGATAAATATAATGGAATTTCCAAAATACAATTAATTTAAAACATATATTTGGCAAAACTTAAAGTTCACGTAGGACTATGAGCCGAGAGATGACATACTAAGTTAGGAATCATTGCTTTGTGATATTGACTCCAACTCATTCTTCCATTTTGATTCAACCATCATTTTCTCATCTTTCCTTTGCATCTTGTCC
Organism: Moschus berezovskii; assembly: GCF_049115385.1. Lineage (NCBI taxonomy): Eukaryota > Metazoa > Chordata > Mammalia > Artiodactyla > Moschidae > Moschus > Moschus berezovskii. The sequence continues at coordinate 25,881,223 of NC_142465.1, read as the reverse complement.
TGACGTCCTTTCATTTATTCATCTTTTAGTAAAATTTAACTTTCCTCCTCACAATCAATCATCCGAAGATGTCATTTGGTTATCTGCTCAACTGAAAACAAATCTTTTTCTCTGGAAACTGGTCTTTCATTTATGTAGGTAATTTACACAGGAGCTATGATTTTCATGTGCAAACCCATTCTCCTGATGAAGGTCAGCTGGACCCTGGGTAGCACTTGCTTTAAGCTGAACCAGTCATATCATCCCAGAGTTTTAGAACTGGGAAGAAATAGTCTCTGAATGGTAGATAAATAATAATATGTTGACACATTAAAAGAGTTAAACTCAGGAACACTAGGAAACCCATAGGAACAGAGCGGCAGAGAAAGTCTGGTAGTGGAGAACAATGAAGCTGAAATAATGGCTTCATTGAAAAGATATGGGCATGAGTTCCTGGCAACCTTTTAAGACATAGTTTGTTTCCTTGATAACTAGGTGCATTCTTACTCTAACTATGATGTATTTATTTACTCATTTAATAACTCATTTACTACACATTTTTTGAGTGTCTACCAGACATTGTGCTAAGCATTTTGCATGCTTTATCTCACTGAGTTTTAATTAGAAGTCTAAACCACAACCAATCAACCAAATAGCAAATCAATGGGCAACATTTAATATATTTTGACAACATTTCAGGAAAACTTGCAAACTTGATTCTGGCTATCATGCAGACCTTCAAGTGAAATTCCAATCATATTATGACTACTGTCAGCCAGGTGAGCTAAAAAAAAGTTTCTATTTATAAAACTCAGAGCTATCTTGTAAGATTGCACTGGCAAGCAGATGATAATCTCTGGCCCTTATTATGACCTATTTAAGGTTTCACATGGTCACCTGAGAATTTTGATGTGAGAAAGAACAGTCACAAGGCAACACAACCATGATTTTTAGTTTTCACTTATGAAGTACAATGACTAGGGGTGTAAAGTTAATGGCACCTAATGACGAATGGCAAAAGAAAATTAAATCTTCTGACCTACAGCTTCCTAACATTCTACATCTATTTAGCATAATGATGCGAGTCCATAAATATCTGTCTCCAGGGAAAACATTTTTAGGTTATTCTAAATGTAAGTAAGATGTGGAGAAATTATAACTTGTTCTGCAAGTAGTCAACTTTACAAGAGAAAGGAACGTGCTTGCTTTGGTTGTAGGTGCTGCCATTTTTCAGGGTGCTGCTGCTACTTTCTTTCACTTAGGAAGCAGAATTGTTTATATTAGATCAAGGCATTAAACTTTTACTGAATTTCTCATACTAAATACTAACTGGTGTGATGTGGGTTATTGTTAGAGGAAAGACATAGGTAGTTTCATGGTCACCTGTGTTCCCTGAGTTCATGTTCTTACCAGCCATTTAGATTTTTTTAATCCATTTCATGTCTGGCTGACATCGTTGCCTATCACAGTTGCTCAAATCTTGTTTTCTCAAAGGAATTTGGCTATACTGTTGAATTCCATATCCCTCCTCTACCTAAATCTCACTTAGAAGAACGTTCTAATTCCCTCCCGTACCTGTAAGACTACATCTCATCTTGGCTCAGTCCTTCTTTCAGTCTTACTTTTCCCCACGTTTCCCCTCGGCCTCAGATAGTTCTTAAAACTTGATTAGAGAAAAAATATTTGTATGAATTTGTTGGAGATGCCAGAACAAAATACCACAGACTAAGAGGCTTCCGCCACAGAAAAGTATTTTCTCTTGGTCTTGAGGGCTAGCAATCTGAGACGGAGGTTTTGCAGGGTTTCCTTTGAGGCCTCTCTCCGTGGCTTGTAGATGGCCGACTCCTCTCTAGGATTTCTCATGGTCTTCCTTCTGTGGATGTCTGCTGTCTTACTGTATCTCCTCTTCTTATAAGAACACCAGCCATATTGGATTAGGCACGTGTGTGTGCTAAGTCACTTCAGTCTTGTCCGACTCTTTGTGACCCTATGGACTGTAGGCCACCAGGCCCCTCGGTCCATGGGATTCTCCAGGCAAGATTACTGGAGTGGATTGCTATGCCCTCCTCCAGGGGATCTTCCTGACCCAGGGATTGAACCCATGACTCTTATGTCTCCTGCATTGGGAGGTGGGTTCTTTACCATTAGTGCCACCTGGGAAGCCCACTGGGTTAGGACCCACTTGAATAACCTCATTGTACCTTAATTACCTCTTTAAAGACCTTATCTCCAAATACAATCACATTCTGAGGTACTGGGGAATAGGACTTCAACACACAAATTTGGGAGAATATAGCTAAGTCCATAACAAAAGTGCTCTTTAGCCATTGATGAATATGCTGTGGGAAGTTTGGACAGTCCATATTAGTCATAAGGTACTTGGGAAGAGGTAACAGAAGTACAATGACTCATAGAAGCTTTGGGTGTGACAGAATCTTGAGCACTTGTGCTCTTGGCTGCATAGACTCGAATGGGAGGTTTCGTGATTATTTTTTCCAGAAGATGGTCTTTGGGGAGTCAAAGTGGGAGAGGCGCCTAACAGAGGAGGACAGATCAGTATATAAGATCAGCAGGCTGCCAGGGCAGCCCCGTATCTCTTTAGAAAGTTGAAACTCACTTAAGGGGTTTTGGAAGGAAACTGTCTCTCATGTTCTAATAAAAAAGCAGGCCTTGTGAAAAATGATGGTGTAAGAAAATCCTTTAACTTCCATTTATCATGAACTATTCAATGAAATGACTATGCAAATAGCGAGCAAGATGATGGATTAGGATAATATTATTAAGGAATTTAGAAACTTTTTAAGGTAGTTCTTGGGAAATGTTTTTGAATAAATAAATGTCACATTGTCTAGCTCAGGCAAAGATCCATGGGATTTATCCTAATGTTGAAAGGAAAATAAAAAATGGAGAATTTAATGTTCTGAAGGATTTAATGAGGCTGCCCCAACTATCAATAGTAGCTCATTTTTAAGTTAACTATTTGCTCATGTAGGAAAACAATGAACAAAAACAAATATAAACAAAACAATGAGTTTTTAAAACAAAACAACAGCAAGATAATGACTTCTTTCAGGGCAGTGACTAAAATGTCCTTATTTAAAGAGAAGGAAACTGTGAGGACTTACTGCTTAAAGCTGGAACCTAGCTTTATTTATATTGTTCATGGAGAAGTTTGAAAAGTTCATTAGGATTGATGTTTTCTCTGAAAACAAACAAACAAAAAGCAGCAGCAAATCAAAGACATTTCCTATATCTTTAGAATGGCTGATTCATACATGTTAGGACAAGTGACAGAAGTGAATTTTCCAGTTTCTATGGACATAAGTTTGCTATGATTCCACTATGGAACTTTCTTCCTTTCTTGCCTTATACCCTGTGTCCTAGCTTGAGCCATGTTTGGATTAAGACAAATTTGATGAAATACATCCCAAAGAGTTAATTGTTTCTAAAAGGGTTATCGAGTCTTTCCTCTAAAGATTCTCTCTTATTCAACTGAGAGTATTGGTTATGACACAGACTTCATGAGGCAGGGATCTGAGTTCTGGAAGCTGGGACTACTACAGGAGAAACTGTATAATTTTGCCTGAAAATTGTCAATAGTGATGCCGAAAGCTTGGCCTCTGCGTGGGTGCCAAGCTGAATTTCGGAGACAGAGTTTTGGATGAAGCAGAAAAGATGATCATCCTTTGTTTTCCAGACAAAGGGGGACACAGTAGGCTCCTGCCTTCAAAAACTATGGGTCCGAACCCAGAAGGATTTGGAGAGGAGTTTTATAGCAATAGTTCAAGGGTGAGGTGCTGATAAAACTAGGGTGTGTGCAGAGCCTGACTCCCTTAATCTCCTCTCAGGTGGCCCTCTCCTAATCTCCAAGAGTTGCTCTGTTCTCTAATCTTGCCTCTGGTGGTTTCCTGGTTGCTCCTCCCTTGATTAGCAACTGTTTGAATATGCACTTATTGCCAAATTCAGACTTAAATAGAAGAAAGTAGGGAAAACCACTAGACCATTCAGATAGGACCTAAATCAAATCCCTTATGATTATATAGTGGAAGTGAGAAATAGATTTAAAGGACTAGATCTGATAGATAGAGTGCCTGATGAACTCTGGACGGAGGTTCGTGACACTGAACAGGAGACAGGGACCAAGACCATCCCCATGGAAAAGAAATGCAAAGAAGCAAAATGGCTTACAAATAGCTGTGAAAGAAGAGAAGCGAAAAGCAAAGGAGAAAAGGAAAGATATAAGCATCTGAAAGCAGAGTTCCAAAGAATAGCAAGGAGAGATAAGAAAGCCTTCCTCAGTGATCAATGCAAAGAAATAGAGGAAAACAACAGAATAGGAAAAACAAGAGATCTCTTCAAGAAAATTAGAGATTCCAAGGGAACATTTGATGCAAAGATGGGCTCGATAAAGGACACAAATGGTATGGACCTAACAGAAGCAGAAGATATTAAGAAGAGGTGGCAAGAATACACAGAAGAACTGTACAAAAAGATCTCCACGACCAAGATAGTCATGATAACGTGATCACTGACCTAGAGCCAGACATCTTGGAATGTGAAGTCAAGTGGGCCTTAGAAAGCATCACTACTAACAAAGCTAGTGGAGGTGATGGAATTCCAGTTGAGCTATTTCAAATCATGAAAGATGATGCTGTGAAAGTGCTGCACTCAATATGCCAGCAAATTTGGAAAACTCAGCAGTGGTCACAGGACTGGAAAAGGTCAGTCTTCATTCCAATCCCAAAGAAAGGCAATGCCAAAGAATCCTCAAACTACCGCACAATTGCACTCATCTCACACGCAAGTAAAGTCATGCTCAAAATTCTCCAAGCCAGGCTTCAGCAATATGTGAACCGTCAACTCCCAGATGTTCAAGCAGGTTTTAGAAAAGGCACAGGCACCAGAGATCAAATTGCCAGCATCTGCTGGATCATGGAGAAAGCAAGAGAGTTCCAGAAAAACATCTACTTCTGCTTCATTGACTATGCCAAAGCCTTTGACTGTGTGCATCACAATCAACTGTGGAACATTCTGAAAGAGATGGGAATCCCAGACCACCTGACCTGCCTCTTGAGAAACCTGTATGCAGGTCAGGAAGCAACAGTCAGAACTGTACATGGAACAACAGACTGGTTCCAAATAGGAAAAAAGTATGTCAAGGCTGTATATTGTCACCCTGCTTATTTAACTTATATGCAAAGTACATCATGAGGAACGCTTGGCTGGAAGAAGCACAAGCTGGAATCAAGATTGCTGGGAGAAATATCAATAACCTCAGATATGCAGAAGACACTACCCTTATGGCAGAAAGTGAAGAGGAACTCAAAAGTCTCTTGCTGAAAGTGAAAGAGGAGAGTGAAAAGGTTGGCTTGAAGCTCAACATTCAGAGAACAAAGATCATGGCATCTGGTCCCATCACTTCATGGGAAATAGATGGAAAAACAGTGGAAACAGTGTCAGATTTTATTTTTTTGGGCTCCAAAATCACTGCAGATGCTGATTGCAGCCATGAAATTAAAAGAGGCTTACTCCTTGGAAGGAAAGTTATGACCAACCTTGATAGTATATTAAAAAGCAGAGACATTACTTTGCCAACCAAGGTCCGTCTAGTCAAGGCTATGGTTTTTCCCGTGGTCATTATGGATGTGAGAGTTGGACTGTGAAGAAAGCTGATCGCCAAAGAATTGATGCTTTTGAACTGTGGTGCTGGAGAAGACTCTTGAGAGTCCCTTGGACTGCAAGGAGATCCAACCACTCCATTCTAAAAGAGATCAATCCTGGGTGTTCATTGGAAGGACTGATGCTAAAGCTGAAACTGCAATACTTTGGCCACCTCATGCGACAAGTTGACTCACTGGAAAAGACTCTGATGCTGGGAAAGGTTGGGGGCGGGAGGAGAAGGGGATGACAGAGAATGAGATGGCTGGATGGCATCACCGACTCTATGGACATGAGTTTGAGTGGAGTTGGTGATGGACAGGGAGGCCTGGCGTGCTGTGATTCATAGGGTCACAGAGAGTCGGACACGACTGAGCGACTGAACTGAACTGAAGTGAATATGCACTTTGGAGCTCAGGGAAGGTCAGGGTGGCTGGAGTCTTGCCTGGAAGAAATGCAGGACAAAAGGGCTTTCGTGCCCAGGAGGCCCACAGGGTCCGTCTTGGTTTCATTAGTAAACTCGGGTTCCCAAAATTCTTAGAGGGGAAAGCAGAACAACTGATTTCTGAGCTGTGCAACAATGTTGTGTGAATGTCTGGGAGAGGTCCTTTTACTTTTAGTTTGAGAACTTGAAATGAATTCAAATTCTTCACTGTGTAGGGAGTTGAGATACAAACACTTCTGAGGGAAAAATGGCTTCTTAAAAATATCCATAATAACTAGGCATGCCCTGGGATTTGTTGGCAGAACAACTCAAAAACTTAAGACTTGTGCATTAATTCCTGGGGGAATTTGATTAATTTTAGATGGTTTTCTAGATTTAAACATATGGGGATGATTTTAAAAATTACATCTGACCTAATTTATGCTGAGCTATAAAAAGAGTAATATAGGTTCTTATAATATTCTTTTATTAAGGCATTTACTTCTACCGTTGAGCCTTCATATGGATGAGTTTGATGGGCTTATGAGTTATGATGCAAACCATTAGGGCAATTAAACTCTTCTAGAGACAAGTTTCTGAGAAATTATTTACTTACAATCAGGCAACATAAAATCTATTTTTCTTAATATTGGACTAACATGAACTAGTGTCATTAATAACGGCAATTTTCAAGCAGTGCATACCCCAGAGTAGAAAAGTGTATCTTCTGATTTTCTAATTTTAATACAAAGTTTATGCTTAATTCTAGTATGTATATTATTCATTGCCATGCACCCTACACAAGCAAATAAAATCTGGTTATTAACACATCCTCCAGCTGGCACCTCAATGACCTTTGGGACCTTTGGCAAGTCATTCATTCTCTCTGCTACTTGGTGTCTTTATCTTTCTGATAAGTTTCCAAAACAGACTTTGTTTTGGTTAGTCTAGGGGTGGCCCCAGTGTTTCTGTGCTTTCAAAACTCCTCAGGTGTTTCTGTCATGCAGTGTATGTTGAGTACCGCCCATCTGGATAACGTTCGTTTTCTAGCTCACTTATTTGATGATCCGACAGTGGTTCTTATATAATGGTAGATCATCCACCTTTACAACTGGAGATAAAATTTGCAGTTTTGTCATGGTGAGAGTTGGGAAGTGAGGGTTGGAATTTCACCCTGCTTTCTGTATGAGACTCCATAAAAGCTTGCATGTGACTTTGGTAGAGAGGCTTATGGTAGAGGGGTCTATGAAGGAATGGAGCAGGGATGGGAGAGTTGAACTGAGACGATTCTATGAATTCCAGGGACTTTGGGGGAGTCTGAAGTAAAAAATCACTGAGAGAAAGTGGCAGGACTGGTGCTGAATGGTCAACGTTGCACTTTTCAGGCATGATGACACTTAGCTTGGAGAATCTGCAAATTCTGGGATTTTGCAGAAAAGAAGTAAACTAAAATATCTGAGTATATTCATTGATATTATTGAATAGCGGGATCACACAGACCTATGGATACAAAGGAAATACACAGTGGAGTAAGAAAAGAAACTGAGTCCCCCGTCTCTGCAAACTCAACCTACTGCTTTCCACAAGTAGGCACTGCTTACATTTTGTTGTGAATCCTAGCTGATGTTTTCTTTAACAAGTCTGTAAAATATTCATGAAACCTATCCACTGATAATGCTTTTAAAAATAAGATTAGAATCATCATATTATGCTATTCTGTGACCTTTTCCCTTTGCCCATCCCTCATCTAATATATTGAAAAGATATGTAACATATGCTGAACCATGTTGTAGCTCATTCCTTTAAATGCTGTTCAGAAGTTTTGGTGAAGAAGGGGGTACCATAATGCAATAAACTAGTTCTTTCATGTGAATGTTTTAATCATTTCTAGTTCTTTGAACCCATGAAATATTCAGTAGTGAATATTGTTCATATGTATGATCAATTGGGCAAATTAATATTTCTGTAGACTAAATCCAGTGATGTAGAATTCTTGGGAGAAATGCATTTATTTAGAGTGTAGATAAATTTCCAAATTGTCATTCCAAACTGTGATATTATTTGATAAGGCCATCAAGATGGTGTGGAGTTTCTGTTTTGTCACAGCTATACCAGTCTGGAGAATTATCAATGTTTTGGATCTTCACCATTTTGATAGGGGAATTGTTACTTTGCAACTTTAGTTTGCATTTCTTTAATTATCAATGTAATGGTTTTTAAATAGGAACATTTACAAAGAGACTCCCACTCACCTACCAACAACAACAAAAAGATGATGTAAGTTTTCTAGTTAGATGGTAATGAAAGGGAACAACTGAAAGGATATATTGGAGGAATTTGGGCAGAATGCAGGCATGGATTTGCATTTTCTAATCAGAAATGCATTTATTTTTCTCTCTGTCCTCTGTGGCTCTGCAATTTGAATATTCATCAGGAGAAGAAGGCTGACTGAATACTCAGCTTTAACAACAACAGTTAAACATAGTCCTTTTCTTATGATTCTGCTGCAGCTTTCTAAAGGTGAAACATTTCAGACAAAGTAAATCTTAATTTTGAATTCAGATGGCTCACTGCTGAAGTCATTACAAGCACAGCAGAAATGAGAAACTTTAGAATGTCTTACCTCTATAGTCAAATGGGCATTTTCAAAGAATATTAGCATGATGTGGGCCCCGGGCATCAGTTCCATCGTTTCTTTTCCAGCCTTGTCAAAGCCAAGGTGAATGGCCACCCTGTACAGAAACTGGCCCTCAACATGAACTTCCTGGGCTGGCTGGCAGGCACCATGTTTTCCAAAATGGTTTGTCCTGGAACCTTTGCTCTTTCTCCAGGCTCTCCTTCCCCATTTTCCTGTCCTCCTCTCTCTCATCCTTCTAATTTTCTCACTAGCACAACAGCCCGCCCCGTTTCAGGGAGCAAGCTTTCTCAGCCAGTGCAGTCACACGTTTGTCTCCCAGGACTCCCATTAAGGGGAGCCCCAATTCTCCTTGCACTGCAGCCTCACTCCGCACCCTCTCTCTTTCCCCCTCCTCTGTCTCAGCCTCAGGCTCTATGCTATCAGGCTCTTTCCCTTTGTCCTACATTAGTTTATCAAAAACCTGGTCCCTTTGGTCAACCGTGAATGTCTGAGAGCATGCACTTGGAACAGACCCCTGCTCTTGGAGCCAAGCAGAGTGGTATGCGCAATGAATTATGAAACCTTTTCCGGACAAGTTTAGAATCTCTGGTTCTGCCAGGGCACTGGACCAATGAATGGGAACATGTGTGACAAATCAGAACATCTTTCTTGGGAAATGCTTGGGAGGAGAAATCTACAATCTGCTACTGTGGCAAACAGGCCTGATGAAAATCCTTCAGGGATGGCCTGGAAACAAGACACTTCTTACTTATGGTTTAAATTTAGGGACTGCTTAAGATTTAGCTAATATAGTCTAGGTTTGATTTTTAAAATGCCCACAACAAACTCTGTTTCTGTGTCTGGTTTTATATATTATCTCTGTGTGAGAGTTAAATATCCACTGATACCTGTAAACACAAATACTAGTTTGATGCGATGCATTCATAAATACCACTTGACCTTTTGCATGCTCTCTATCTCTAGGGACCGGCTGAGCAAGACTCAAAGTCACGCTGCTAGGAGGGTTTCCATTCTGCCCGTGTGAACACTCTGGGTCTTGGTTTTAAACATATGTGACAAGTTCAGCCACCAAGAGATTTTCTCCCCTCTGTTCTTTTTTCTTGTTATCATAAGACGAAGATCCCAGATTTGTTAAGCCAGGTGTTTTCAGTATGAGACATATACTTGTACACATGAGCACTCCTCAAATTTCTCAACACTCATGAATTATTCAACTGGGCTTTTTTCTCTATGCACTGTGTACAAGTTTCTCTTTTCTCCCTCCTACCAGAAAGGAGGAAAGAGTTCTGTCTTCCTCTTCTTTTTGTTTTTTAATAATATTTCCTCTTTTTACTAGTACTTTTTAAAGCGGAATATGTGTTAGCATCATTTTAAAAATAGCTTGACACAGACATCTACATAGAAATGGCTCTGTCCTCGTGGATCAAACCCAGGTCTCCCACATGGCAGGCAGATTATTTACCAGCTGAGCCACAAGGGAGGCCCGAGAATCCTGGAGTTGGTAGCTTACCCCTTCTCCAGCGGATCTTCCTGACCCAGGAATCGAATCAGGGTCTCCTGCATTGCAGGCAGATTCTTTACCAGCTGAGCTATCAGGGAAGCCCTATAGTCTCCTTTGTCTATTGCTACCCTCTGTTTCCTTGATAATGGGGTAAAGACATCCTAAATATATTGAATTTTGGCCCTCTCTTGATGCCCAGTGAGAAAGAGGATAATATTACAGCCCTTGGCTTCACTCATAGTAGCTGTTTCAGCTTAGTACATATTTGTTAAATTTAACTGGGCATCCTATATTTAATTTGGTAACTCCAGTTGGTACCCTATTTCATGCCTATTACTGAGTCATAATACTTGTTTGTATCCTTCAACAAACATAGAAGAAAAAAAGTTGGACAATAAAGTCTTAGAAAATTGTGAGCTGTGTGATGCATCAACTCTATGGGTTCTGTTCCCTGTTGTATCTTCAGGGCCTCCCGCCCTGGAAGTGCTTCATGAATATTTGTCAGATGTACCCAAATGTGGCAGATACTGAGCAAATTATTTCCCGTGTATGTCTCTGCTTTATATTGGTGGTGGTGGTTTGCCAATGAGTATGGCTGTGTTGCAGTTAAACTTTATACCCTGCCCTCTGTGTCTATGGGTTCTGCATCTGTTGATTCAACCAACTGCATACCAAAAATATTAGAAAAAAAAATTCAGAAATCTCCAAAAACAAACACTGAATTTGCTTCACACTAACCCACTCCAGTGTTCTTGCCTGGAGAATCCCAGGGACGGGGGAGCCTGGTGGGCTTCTGTCTATGGGGTCACACAGAGTCAGACACGACTGAAGTGACTTAGCAGCAGCAGCAGCAGCAATCATTTACCATACTATTTACATTGTATTTGCAACTATTTATATAGAAATTACATTGTATTAGGTATTATTATAAGTGGTGATGATTTAAAGTATTTGGGAGGATATGCAAATATGAGTAATATTTTGAGAAGAATCAAAATGTTCACTTAAGGAGGCTTTCTTATCTTTCCTTGCTATTCTTTGGAATTATGCATTCAGATATGCATGACTTTCCTTTTCTCCTTTGCTTTCACATCTCTTCTTTTTCAAGTATTTGTAAGGCCTCCCCAGACAGTCATTTTGCCTTTTTGCATTTCTTTTTCTTGGGGATGGTTTTGATCACCACCTCCTGTACAGTGTTACAAACCTCCATCCATAGTTCTTCCAGCACTCTGTCTACCAGATCTAATTCTTTGAATCTATTGGTCACTTCCACTGTACAGTTATAAGGGATTTGATTTAGGTCATATCTGAATGGTCTAGTGGTTTTCCCTACTTTCTTCAATTTAAGTCTGAATTTGGTAATAAGGAGTTCATGATCTGAGCCACAGCCAGCTGCTGGTCTTGTTTTTGCTGACTGTATAGAGCTTCTCCACATCTTTGACTACAAAGAATATAATCAATCTGATTTAAATATTGACCATCTGGTGATGCCCATGTGTAGAGTAGTCTCGTGTTGTTGGAAAGTGTATTTGCTATGACCAATGCATTCTCTGGGCAAAACTCTGCTAGCCTTTGCCCTGCCTCATTTTGTACTCCAAGGCCAAGCTTGCCTGTTATTCCAGGTGTTTCTTGACTTCCTACTTTTGCATTCCAGTCCCCGATAATGAAAATGAAAACTTTTTTTGGTGTTAGTTCTAGAAGGTCTTATAGATCTTCATAGAACCATTCAGCTTCAGTTTGTTCATCATTAGTGGTTGGGGCATAGACTGGTTACTGTGATACTGAATGGTTTGCCTTGAAAATGAACTGAGATCATTCTGTTGTTTTTGAGATTGCAACTAACTACTGAATTTCAGATTCTTTTGTTGATTGTGAGGGCTACTCCATTTCTTCTAAGGGATTCTTGCCCACAGTAGAAGATAAAATGGTCATCTGAATTAAATTTACCCGTTCCCGTCCATTATAATAGTTCACTGATTCCTAAAACGTCGATGTTCACTCTTGCCATCTCCTCTTGACCATGTCCAATTTATCTTGATTCATGGACCAAACATTCCAGATTCCTATGGAGTAATGTTCTTTACAGCATCGGGCTTTACTTTTACCACCAGACACACCCACGGTTGGCTGGTGTTTCCTCTATGGCTCAGTCTCTTTATTCCTTCTAGAGTTATTCCCCACTCTTCTCCAGAAGCATACGGATTACCTATCGACCTGGGAGGTTCATCTTTCAGTGTCATATCTTCTTGCCTTTTCATACTGTTCATGGAATTCTCAAGGCACAAATGCTGAAATGTTTTTCCATTCCCTTCTCCAGTGGACCATGTTTTGTCAGAACTTTCCACCATGACCTGTCCATCTTGGGTGGCCCTACACAGCATGGCTCATAGTTTCATTAAGTTACACAAAACTGAGAAAATTAGAGATACCAAGGGAACATTTCATGCAAAGATGGGCACAATTAAGGACAGAAACAGTGTGGACCAGAGGCAGAAGATATCAAGAAGAGGTGGCAGGAATACACAGAAGAACTGTAAAGAAAAGATTTTAATGACCTGGATAACCACATTGGTGTGATAATTCACCTAGAGCCAGACATCCTGGAGTGTGAAGTCAAGTGAGACTTAGGAAGCATCACTGTGAACAAAGTTAGTGGAGGAGATTGAATTCCAGCTGAGTTATTTCAAACCCTAAATTATGATGCTGTTATAATGCTGCACTCAATATGTCAGGAAATTTGGAAAATTCAGCAGTGGCCACAGGACTGGAAAAGGTCAGTTTTCATTCCAATTCCAAAGAAGGGCAATGCCAAAGAATGTTCAAACTAATGCATAATTGCAATTTCATATCCTAATGGGATAATGCTCAAAATCCTTCAAACTAGGCTTTGACATGTACAAGTTGGATTTAGAAAAGACAGAGGAACCAGAGATAAATTGCCAACATCTGTTGGATCATAGAAAAAGCAAGAGAATTCCATAAAAACATCTACTTCTGCTTCATTGGCTATGCTAAAGCCTTTGACTGTGTGGATCACAACAAACTGTGGAAAATTCTTAAAGAGATGGGAATATGATGCCACCTTACCTGCCTTCTGAGAAACCTGTGTGCAGGTCAAGAAGCAACTGTTACAATCAGACATGGAAAAATGGACTGGTTCAAAATTGAGAAAGGAGTATGTCAAGGTGGTATACTGTCACCCTGCTTATTTAACTTACATGTAGAGTGCATCATGCAAAAAGCTGGGCTGGATGAAGCACAAGCTGGGATCAAGATTGCTGGGAGAAATATCAATAACCTTAGGTACCACCCTACGATACTACCAGATGATACCACCCTTATGGCAAACAGTGAAGAGGAACTAAAGAGCCTCTTGCTGAAAGTGAAAGAGGAGAGTGAAAAAGTTGGCTTAAAACTCAACATTCACAAAATGATGATCATGGCATCTTGTCTCATCATTTCATGGCAAATAGACAGGGAAACAATGGAAACAGTGAGAGATTTTATTTTCTTGGGCTCCAAAATCATTGTGGACAGTGACTACAGCCATATAATTAAAAGATGTTTGCTCCTTGGAAGAAAAGCTGTGATAAACCTAGACAACTTATGAAAAAGCAGAGACATCACTTTTCCGATAAAGGTCTGTATAGTCAAAGCTATGTTTTTTCCCCTAGTCCATGTACGGATGTGAGAGATGGACCATAAAGATGGTTTTGCACCGAAGAATTGATAGTGTTTTTGAACTATGGTGCTGGCGAGGACTCTTGAGAGTCTCTTGGACTGCAAGGGGAGCACACTAGTCAATCCTAAAGGAAATCAACCCTGAATATTCATTAGAAGGACTGATGCTGAAGCTGAAGCTCCAATACTTTGGCCACCTGCTGGTAAGGACTGACTTATTGGAAAAGACCCTGATCCTGGGAAAGATTGAAGGCAAGAGGAGAAGGGAATGACAGGGGATGAGATGGTTGAAGGGTATCACTGATTCAATGGAACTGAGTTTGAGTTAACTCTGGGAGATAGTGAAGGACAGAGAAGCCTGGTGTGCTGCAGTTCATGGGGTCACAAAGAGTCAGACATGCCTGAGAGATTGAACAAATTAATGAAGTCAAAATATGATGGAAAGACATGCAGTGAACAAAGTTGTGGGGAAAATGGTGCAGATAGACTTGCTTAATGCAAGGTTGCCACAAACCTTCAATTTGTAGAAAATGTAATATCTGCAAAGTGCAATAAGAGAAGCGCAACAAAATGAGGTATGCCTGTATCCTTCCATTTTATGTAAGGCACTTGAGCATTCATGGATTTTGGTATCTTTCAGGGCGTTGTGGAACCAATTCCTAGTAAACACCAAGGGATGATGTATTTATAAAAAAAAAGTGACAGAAAAATACAAATCAAAACTACAATGAGATATCACCTCACATTGATCAGAATGGCCATCATTACAAAATCTACAGACAATTAATGCTAGAGAGGGTGTGGAGAAAAAGGAACCCTCTTGCCCTGTTGGTGGGAATGTAAATTGGTACAACCACTGTGGAGAACAATGTGGAAGTTCCTTAAAAATCTACAAATGGAACTCCTGTGTGACCCAGCAATCCCACTACTGGACATGCCCCAGAGAAAACCATGATTCAGAAAGACACATGCACTGCCGTGCTCACTGCAGCACCGCGTGCAATAGCCAGGATATGGAAACAAGCTAAACAACAGAGGAAAGGGCAAAGAAGGTGTGGTACCAACACAAGATAGAACATTCCTCAGCCCTCAGAAGGAATGAAAGTGAGTCATCCGTAGAGATGCGGACAGACCTGGAGACTGTCACATAGAACGAAGGAAGTCAGAAATAGAAAAGCAAATATTGTGTATCAATGCATATATGTGTAATCTGAAAAAAAACAACAGCTGGTAGAGACAGTTCTATTTCCAAAGCAGAAATAGAGACACAGACCTAGAGAATAAAGGTATGGATACCAAGGGTGAAAGGAGGGGTGGGTGGGATGTGAGCTTGGGATTGGCACACATACACTATTGATCCTGTATATAAAATACGCAACTAATGAGAATGTACTGTGTAGCACAGGGAGCTATTCAATGCCCTGTGGTGTCCTAAATAGGATGGAAATCCAAAAAAGAGGGGATATATGCGTAAGTATAGATGATTCACTTTGCTTTACAGTAGTAACTAACACAGCATTGTAAAGCACCTGTAGTCCTATAACAGTTGAAATAAACTCCTCCCACAAAAAACAGGTGATGGACTGGATTTGGCCTGCAGACCAAAGTTTACTGACATTTGCCAGTGGCCCAAGTCCCTTCCCCAAATGTGAATGTGATGCTGATCTGTCTCTCCTGCTTCTGGATGGCAGCAATGGCAGGGAGGAGGGTAAAGAGAGCTATGAGGATGAACACAGACAATCTCTCTCCACCACTCCCTATCCACCACCAATCCTAGAGACAATATGAATATCTTCCTTTTAATTTAACATTCTCAAGGAGTCTCAGTTTAAAGGTGATTGCTTAAGTGTCACAAATAATCAATAGCAAATAGTGTCAGAGTTAGTGGTTTTCAGTTTTGTTTTGTTTGGTTTGTTGTTATTGTTAATAAAAAAATAAATTGAGATCACCAAGTGGGACAGCTCTCCATGAGAGTGTGTCATTCTTTGCTTCCAGAAAAACATTTCCTGTGGGAAATGGGTCAATGACTCATATGGAGTCTCTTTAGGGGTCAATCAGTGAGTTGCTAGTCTCTGAACATTACCCACAGACCCTGTGGTTCCAAATAATACGTGTCTAGATGCCAAAAACTGAAGCCTCATAAGACATCTGGAGTCTGAAGGAGGTGAATAGTGAGGGTGTAGATTCTGATCATCATTGAAATCTAAAAGAATCCAAGAGAAGCTTCTTGCTCAATAATCTGCACTGGCCATAAGAGAGAGGGGTCAAACACTGTTCAGCCTTCATTTTGAGAGCAATGAGAGATTCACAGTGCAGGTGAAACCGGATCACACAGGCAAGGCAGCGAGAAGCTGTGTGTTTGTCTGTGGGAGGGGAGGGGGCTGCTGCTACTGGGATCTGAAAGAGTCGCGCCTGCGTAGTTTTGTCTGTTATCAGAAATCCACTGGTGCAACCTGTCCCACCAGAAAGAAGGAGTTTCTATGAACACAGCTGCTAAATGGCCTTGTGTAGCTGCAAATAAATCACAAAAGTGGAAGCAGAATGAAAAGAAAGAAAAGGCTTTTCTTAGTGTCAAAGGAATTTATTTGGGATCGCCAGACCTTCCTTTTTTTTCTTTCCTTTTTAAACAATTTCACCCCCCCCACCCCGGTTTCTTTAATTCTTCACATGTTCAGGCATGAAGTGTTTTCCTGCTTTATAAATGGCTCTCTTTTTTCATACCAGAGAAGGATTTTTTTGTTTTGTATATACAGTTGCTTCAGAGCCATATGTTTTTGTCCATTCTGTGCTCACCCTCTTTCCTCCATGAGCTACCTATTCCTTCTTCAACCACTGTTCATCCTTAATAATTTAGCCCAGATGCCACTTCCTCCACCACAAAGTCTTTCAACACTGTGCCTATGCTGGTCATCACATTCATGGAATGATAGGATGATTATCTAATTGTGTGAGCTCTTTGTATTCCTTCCCTTCTGTTATACCATGTTTTTTTAGGAGGTTAGCCTTCAGTAGAACAAATAAGATTTGAAACTAAGGCTCAGAGAGGTTAAATGTGGCCAAAGCTAGAGAGATACAAAGTGGCAGATGGAGCATTCTGGCCTGAACACTTTCCTGTTCCCCAAACCACTGCCTCTTCAGATTAACCTACTTTAAAAGTTCAGGAATGCCTGGCCATCTGTGACAAACAGTTCAGTAACAACAGTATTCAGTGCTTTCTATGGAGTTTTTCATCTTTCTTCCTATTTTCACTCTTCCAGCCAAGGCAACCATCTGGTTCCTTAGAGAGAAACCCCAGGTAGAGCTGATGGAGCATATTCCCTGGATGCTCCTTGTACTATTCTGGCTTTTTTTCCTGTGCCTTTCTCATGAGAAGGATCTTTCTCCCTGGTGCATGCCCCAAACAACCCATCTCCAAAAGCTAATCCCTCTTGTTTGTTCTCCCTGTCCATTAAACCTCAGAAACTGGAGATTCTCTGTTCAGCATCAGGGTATTCTATCATACAAGCTGTTAATGTAAAAAAGTATGTGTGTGTGTGTGTACACACACATATACAATATATCACTGAAATGGTCTTAAGGGTTGACTGCTATTAGCAGATGTTCAAGCTGGATTTAGAAAAGGCAGAGGAACCGACATTGCCAACATCCATTGGATCATCGAAAAAGCAAGAGAGTTCCAGAAAAACATCTACTTCTGCTTTATTGACTATGACAAAGCCTTTGACTGTGTGGATCACAACAAACTGTGGTGAAAGAGATGGGAATACCGGACCACCTGACCTTCCTCCTAAGAAATCTGTATGCAGGTCAGGAAGCAACAGTTAGAACTGGACATGGAATAATCGACTGGTTCCAAATCAGGAAAGGAGTACGTCAAGGCTGTATATTGTCACCCTGCTTATTTAACTTATATGCAGAGTACATCATGAGGAACGCTGGGCTGGATGAAGCACAAGTTGAAATCAAGATTGCCAGGAGAAATATCAATAACCTCAGATATTCAGATGACACCACCCTTATGACAGAAAGCAAAGAAGAACTAAAGAGCCTCTTGATGAAAGTGAAAGAGGAGAATGAAAGAGTTGGCTTAAAACTCAACATTCAGAAAATTAAGATCATGGCGTCTCGTCCTATCACTTCATGGCAAATAGACGGGGAAGCAGTGGAAACAGTGACAGACTTTATTTTTCTGGGCTCCAAAATCACTGCAGATGGTGGCTGCAGCCATGAAATTAAAAGATGCTTGCTCCTTGGAAGAAAAGCTATGACCAAACTAGAGCATATTAAAAAGCAGAGACCTTACTTTGCCAAAAAAGGTCTGTCTAGTCAAAGCTATGGTTTTTCCAGTGGTCATGTATGGATGTGAGAGTTGAACTATAAAGAAAGCTGAGCACCAAAGAACTGATGCTTTTGAACTGTGGTGTTGGAGAAGACTCTTGAGAATCCCTTGGACTGCAAGGAGATCCAACCAGTCCATTCTAAAGGAGATCAGTCCTGGGTGTTCATTGGAAGGACTGATGCTGAAGCTGAAACTCCAATACTTTGGCTACCTGATGCGAAGAACTGGCTTATTTGAAAAAACCCTGATGAAAGATTGAAGGTGGGAGGAGAAGGGGACGACAGAGGATTAAATGGTTGGATGGCATCACCAACTCAATGGACCTGAGTTTGAGTAAACTCCGGAAGTTGGGTTGGACAGAGAGGCCTAGTATGCTGCAATTCATGGGGTCGCAAAAAGTCAGACACGACTGAGCGACTGAACTGAACTGACTGATAGTAAGAGAAAGATTTTAGTCTCTTCCCACATAAAGGAAAGCCACATAAAAAGCCCATATTTATTTGTGACTTGCTGGTTTTCCTAGTGTTGTTTGGGAAAATAGAATGGTTCATTTTATACACACACACCCTTTTGATGTTATTCAGTCTAAAGGACAGCATCATTGAGTTAGAGTTGCTTGAGTAGGCCGATACTCGTCACAGCTAGAATTTAGACCAATGCTGCCCCACTGGACTTTTTGCAATGAGAGAAATGTTCTTTATTTGTGGTGTCCAAAACAGTAGTCACTAGCCCCTTGTGGTTACAAAATCCTTGAAATATAGTTAGTGTGATGGAAGGACTGCTATTTTTATGTCTTTTAACTTATTAAAATTAATTTATTTTAATAACCACATAAGGTTAATGGATACGGTTTTGGACAGAGCAGATTTGCAGCATCTGCTCTCATTATTTCAATACAAGGATTTATATCACTCTTGTTCTTGGATGTTTGAAAGAAAACAGACAGAAACATAAGCTTTATTTTGTTTTGTTAATATACCTCTCCATAAATTTCCCACTTGAGAACAACCTTGACAATAATTCTTGAGGGTATCTTAAAAGATTGATAAGCTTCCTGAGAGGAAAATAACTTAAAATTACAGGAATTTTCTAGTATAATTCATATATTACAAATATTTTTTTAGAAACTTTCTAAAGTTAGGTTGTGTATATAAGGGGAGGGAATTCATACTTTATGTGGAAGCTCATCAGAGGCTTAGAAGGCTTAGATCCTGGAACAGAGTCCTGAGTGATGGCTATAGCATGTGACCTTGGGTAAGTTACTTAGTCCTTCAAACTTCTGGCTCTTTTTTTAAAGGATGACAGCAACACCTACCCAAACCATCCTATGGGGTTTCTGGGATTAAATGCTGTAAAACAGAAGCAATCATTTTGTAAGATAGGGGGCATTTGTTGAAATTTGAATTATTATTAACATTACTTCATGGTCCTTCCAAAGTAATTCAGACTGATATCAGTCACCGGAAGGAGAAACTGCCTGTCTTCACCTTCTCTTATAAAGTAATTCTGAAAAGGAAGACATTGTACTACTTAGCATTGTAGGGCTTGCTTTCATATTAGCTCATAGAAATATTTGTGTCTGTGTTACTGGATTCTATAGTTATACAAGGCGATCTTGTCTGGAAAATGAAACTTCAACATATATTCCTTTCTTTGCTGACTAAGGCTTTTCAATGTACAGATATCCTTTCTCTGCTTTCACAGTAAAAGGATATTCCAGAAAAGGATGATAAGCTCTTTGCTTTGTTTCTCATGACTCACTCACTATATTGTTTTGTAATCTCCCTCCTTTGGCCAGAGTCCCCATGGCAAGTGACATCTGCAATCTGGAAAAGTTAAAGACTGAGGAAGCTTTATTGTTCTCACATATGGAGACAGTAATAACTTCAGACACTTAAATATTGCTTTGCATTTTATTTTTTTGGGTTGCTGTGTAAACTGCTCTGTCAAGTCAACCCCAAATGACAGCAAATTATCCCAGACAGTAGGGTGATATGCACCTTCCTTGGTGGTTCAGATAGTGAAGAATCTGCTTGCAGTGTAGGAGAGCTGGGTTCAATCCCTGGGTCAGGAAGATCCTCTGGAGAAAGGTATGGCAACCCACTCCAGTATTCTTGCCTGGAGAATTCCATGGACAGAGAAGCCTGCTGGCTACAGTCCATGGGGTCTCTAAAAGTTGGACATGATTGAGTGAAAGACTAGTGATCTCTTCAAGAAAATTAGAGATACCAAGGGGACATTTCATGCAGAGATAGGCACAATTAAGGACAGAAACGGTATGGACCTGAGAGAAGCAGACAATATTAAGAAGAGGTATCAAGAATACACAGAAGAACTGTACAAAAAAGATCTTAATGACCCAGATAACCATGACGGTATGATCATTTACCTAGAGACAGACATCCTGGAGTGTGAAGTCAAGTGGGCCTTAGGAAGCATCACTATGAAAAAGCTAGTGGAGGTCATGTTATTCCAGTTGAGCTAGTTCAAATCCTGAAAGATGATGCTGTGAAAGTGCTGCACTCAGAATGCCAGCAAATTTGGAAAACACAGCAGTGGCTACAGGAATGGAAAAATCACTTTTCATTCCAAACCCAAAGAAAGGCAATGCTACCACACAATTGCACTCATTTCACACACTAGCAAAGTAATGCTCAAAATTTTCCAAGCTAGGCTTCAATAGTACATGAACTGAGAACTTCCAGATATTCAAATTGGATTTAGAAAAAGCAGAGGAACCAGAGATCAAATTGCCAACATCCACTGGATCATAGATAAAACAAGAGAGTTCCAGAAAATCATCTACTTCTGCTTCATTGACTACCCTAAGCCCTTTTGCTGTGTATATCACAACAATCTTAAAGAGTTGGGAATACCATGTGACCTTACCTGCCTTCTGAGACACCTGTATGCAGGTCAAAGCAACAGTTAGAACTGGACATGGAACAACAGGCTGTTTCCAAATTGGGAAAGGAGTACGTCAAGGCTGTATATTGTCACCCTGCTTATTTAACTTACATGCAGAGTACATCATGAGAAGTGCTGCGCTGAATGAAGCACAAGCTGGAATTAAGACTGTCAGGAGAAACATCAATAACCTCAGATATACAAATGACACCACCCTTATGGCAGAAAGTGAAGAGGAACTAAAGAGCCTCTTGATGAAAGTGAAAGAGGAGAGTTAAAGCTGGCTTAAAACTCAACATTGAAGAAACTAAGATCACGGCATCTGGTCCTATCACTTCATGGGAAATAGATGCGGAAAAACTGGAAGCAGTGGCAGGTTTTATTTTGGGTGTGCTCCAAAATCACTGCAGATGGTGACTGCAGCCATGAAATTAAAAGACACTTGCTCCTTAGAAGAAAAGCTATGACCAACCCAAACAGCGTATTACAAAGCACAGATATCATTTTGCCAACAAAGATCTGTATAGTCAAAGCTATGGTTTTTCCAGCAGTGAGGTATGGATGTGAGAGTTGAACTATAAAGAAAGCTGAGTGCCGAAGAATTGATGCTTTTGAACTGTGGTGTTGGAGAAGACTCTTGAGAGTCCCTTGGACTGCAAGGAGATCCAATCAGTCATTCCTAAAGGAAATTAGTCCTGAATATTCATTGGAAGGACTGATGTTGAACCTGAAGCTCCAAAACTTTGGCCACCTGATGTGAAGTGACTCATTAGAAAAGACCCTGATGGTGAGAAAGATTGAAGGCAGGAGGAGAAGGGAATGACAGAGGATGAGATGATTGGATGGCATCACCAACTCTATGGACCTAAGTTTGAGCAAGCTCCAGAAGTTGGTGAAGGACAAGGAAGCCTGGCTGCAGTCCATGGGGTTGCAAAGTGTAAGACAAGAGTGAGCAACTGAACTGAACTAAGCGACTAACACTTATTTTTAATACTTGGAGAATATCTAAGTAAGTTTTCAGTTTCTTTTATTCAACCCAAAATACTTTCAATAAAAAAGAAGAATTTAACATGGTCAGTTATTGAAGATTTTTAAATTTAAATTTCCCACTTACATCTTCTAAGTTTGTTTTATATTTTCTAAATCTCTTGCCTGGAAAATCCCATGGATGGAGGAGCCTGGTAGGCTGCAGTCCATGGGGTTGCTGAGAGTCAGACACGACTGAGCGACTTCACTTTCACTTTTCACTTTCATGCATTGGAGAAGGAAATGGCAACCCACTCCAGTGTTCTTGCCTGGAGAATCCCAGGGACGGGGGAGCCCAGTGGGCTGCCATCTGTGGGGTCGCACAGAGTCGGACACGACTGAAGCGACTTAGCAGCAGCAGCAGCAGCAGGCCAAAATCTAAATACTCTTTGATTGACAAATAAATGTAATAGTTTTCAAAGCAATTTATTTTGGTTTATATACTTTAATACATATGAATCAATTGATATATGGCTTATGTTTGTAAGCATTTAATAATGAAAGTGCTATTTCCTTCTGAACAATGAATTAGAGAATCTCTTGGCAATTTGATTTCTGCCATTTTGAGATTATATATTTCATACTTTAACAGCTTAACGAAGCCTGGAGTGTAGGAGTTTTATGAGTTTATCTATAAATGTATATTTAGAATATTATGCTGTCCTGTAAAATGTACCATAAATACTTTTAGCTGAAAGCATTTCACCTTAACTTCTCTGAAATGCAGCATCATGGATGAATATTCCCATACGGAATGTTTCACTCTTTAGCATGTATGTAGGCGATCTAAAGTAGAACACGCACATAAGACTCTGAGAGCACAAAACAAGGTTCTGTCTCCTTTGCAGTTGATTTTCTGCATCTCAGATATTACGCAAACATGACTAAACGCAGATTTGTAAAAATTTTTTGGCAAAAACTCTAGAAACCAGGAAACAAATCTACAGCCTACTCGCTAGACTGATAAAAGGCAAAATGTAAGGACACTAGTCCCATACATGAAGATTTTAACAATTAGCTCCTATATTACTAGAGAAAAATTTGCTACTTAAAAGTAGCAAGTTTCCTTTGGCAACTGTAGCTCCTTTGGCAACTGTAGCTCCTTCTATAGATACACAGTTCCAGGAGCACACTGTTATGCATTTGCTTCTTCAGTTCAGTTCAGTTGCTCAGTCATGTCCGACTCTCCGCGACCCCATGAATCACAGCACACCAGGCCTCCCTGTCCATCACCAACTCCCGGAGTTCACTCAAACTCATGTCCACAGAGTCGGGGATGCCATCCAGCCATCTGATTCTCTGTCGTCCCCTTCTCCTCCCGCCCCCAACCTTTCCCAGCATCAGAGTCTTTTCCAGTGAGTCAACTCGTCACATAAGGTGGCCAAAATATCGCAGTTTCAGCTTGGAACTACATAAAATCAGGTAATAATATATGGAGTTCACTGGGTAATAGGAATCAAAGTTAGGTAAAATTTGGAAAATTTTGAATTCCAATTCTCAAACAAGACTGAGCACAGGCCTTTCTATTATAAAGGCAATGTGTTGACCTTCCTCCGGTTCAGTAAAATCAAAGATGGGAACTGGGGATGCAGCTTGCCTAAGCACAGACCCAGGTGGCATTTACTAGATTACAGGCGCAATGTCTTAAATTGTACTTTAGAACCTGAGTGAGTCAGCATGCCTCTGAAAATACCCCATATCCAGGGACTAGCTAAGTAAACATTAGCGATAGCAGATGATTACAAAAAATATTCAAACTCTCAACAATCTCATCAACAATCCAGGGCAGGACACTTGGGAGGGATTAGTTCACAGGTTGCAGGGTTGGTAAGGGAATGAGTTGGCATTAGTCTTCAACTCTGAGAGGATTAATCTTATTTTCTTTACACAAGAGACATGTGCCCTTTTATACCTTTCTGGGGTCATCTAGGGTTTAACCTAAGAGAGGTCACCCATTTGTCTCTGGCTTATTTAGAGGCTGGGGTGCCAGTTATTCAAAGATCTTTGTTTTAAATGATGGATTCTGATTGACACTATTTTTCTGTTTGACTATTATCTGAGATGAGAGCTCAAAAAAAATAATTGTTAACTCTTAGATTCAGCCCTGATGACTCAACATTCCAAATGTTAGGAATGTAATTTGAGAAAAATAGAATATATTATCAAGTTAAAAGAAATTTGATTTTTTTTAAAAATCAAGATGAGATTGCCAGATGCTGCTACTGCTGCTAAGTCGCTTCAGTCATGTCCGACTCTGTGCGACCCCATAAAGAGCAGCCCACCAGGCTCCCCCATCCCTGGGATTCTCCAGGCAGGAGCACTGGAGTGGGTTGCTATTTCCTTCTCCAATGTATGAGAGTGAAAAGTGAAAATGGAGTCGTGTCTGATTCTCAGCAACCCCATGGACTACAGCCTACCAGGCTCCTGCATCCATGAGATTTTCCAGGCAAGAGTACTGGAGTGGGGTGCCATTGCCTTCTCTGATTGCCAGATGAGATAAATGCAAAAATGCAAGTACTGTCCTGCTGAATGAAAAGCTTTAATACAAGTGTGACCAGTTTCTCCAAAGTCCTCATTCTAGGAACCTAAAAGAAGTCCATCTGTTTTTATGTGAATTCTAAAACATCTGTTCCAGGCAACAGTCGAGTGGCGCCTGAGGTCTGTGCTGTATCAGGGTAAACTTCACTTTGATTAAAGTGAAAAAAAGCATGGAAATCTCAGAATTCAGAGAGGCCCTATCAAACAATTAATACCACCCTTTTTTAAAAAATATATTGCTAAACTCTATGAAAGTACTTGTTGGGAAAGGGTACAATTCATTTTACACTTCTAGGACTTACTGTATTTCTGAATAATTTCTCAACTATTGATGAAGATTTAAATATTATATTTCTTTTTCAGAAACTGAGTTATTAAAGTATACATTCAAATATAAGACATTAAATAAAATATTCTTAAACTGTTTAGAAAGTATATTCTGGAAGCAAGCTTTAAATGTTACTATAGTTATTCCTTTTGAACAGATTTGTGTAAGTTATGTTTTTCCAAAAAAAGTCAGATTGCTCATTCTTTAGAATTAGATAAGGATGCTTTTTAAAAAAATCTATAAAAAGCATAAGGTAAAATTATAAAACAGGCTCTTGTCAGCCAATCTAACACTTTACAGCTAACAGCATGGCTTGATTAAATTCTCTTTTTCATTTGCTCTGTGTGTATACTTGAATATCAATCATCTTAGTTTTTTAACATGTTTTCCTTTTATAATGCTTTATTTAAATGGAAAAAAAAAAAACCCAACAATAAGCACCCAGTGACTTTAGAGATTAACACTGCAAAGTGAGAGGGTTGACACAAAAAAGATAAAAGCTTGAAAAGAAAAGGAAGGAAGGAAGGGCCCCCAGTACGTGGTGGATAGTGTTGCACTTTTCATTAGAGAAGAAACACGTGTGACAGGTCATGCATTTCATGTCAAACTGGGCAAAGGCATTGTTTCAAAATGGCACGTGGTTCATTGGGAATCATTTGACTGCCATTCTTACGCTCAAATTAAGGTTTTTTTTTTGTCTTATTAAAGTGGGGGGAAATATACCATCCCTTTACAGACCTCCAGGGAAAGGCATGGATATTTGAGGCTCGAGGATGCTAAACAACCAAATTATATTGTAGGCACAGATTCCATTATTTGACAGTAACCTACATGTCTAGTTTTCTGTGGGAAGTACCTCCCCAGCACTGTACTGTCTGGCCTATTGGTCTGTTCTGATTCAAAAATCTGTTCGACTATGAGATTTCCCTTCTAGACACAGTGAACAGTGACCTCCTATACCTGCAGTGGTTGCAACGGGAAGACAAATCATTACCTACATCATGGATGGACTTCTCAAAGCACAGTTCTGTGGTTTACTATTCCTAGGAAACTTGTCCAAATATATATTGGAAAGGTTAACTGTCAGGATTCCTGCTTAGTTTGCCAGAGCTGTTTCTAACCTTATGCAAAATCATGTGTGTGTTTGTGTACGCAGTCACTCAATCGTGTTACGATTCTTTGTGAGTCCATGGACTGTAGCCCCCAGGCTCTTCTGTCCATGGGATTTTCCAGACAAGAATACTGGAGTGGGTTGCCATGCCCTCCTCCAGCGGATCTTCCTAAGCCAAGGATCGAACCCGTATCCAGCATCGGCAGGTGAATTCTTTACCATTGAGGCACTTGGGAAGCGCATGCAAAATCACAGATGGATGTTAATGTTTCAGGGAATAAGATAATCCATTGTGTGAAATAATGAGCTTCTAGCTTTTATGATACAATACCACTCCAGGATCAAGTCATTTCATGTTTTACTAATAATGACCATAGGCATGATCACTGTAAGAGTTAATTAATCAAGACGTGTAATTTCTTGAGGTCTCAGTTTCTCCATCTGTACAATGAGGATACTGATGCACTCCTAAAATGTTATGAGGATCAAAGGAGAAAATAGGACTGCAGACCCATAGTAGGTACTTATTAATAATAAATAGTAGTTACTCTTATTGGTATTAAGCCTTTACATTGTATAGGAGTTTGTCTTTTTGAGAGAGATACAGATGTGAATGAGTGGAACTTCTTCCCCAGAGAGTCAGGCCTACAAAGAAGCAAACAATACTCTTCTCAGAATGACTCTCCATTGGGATGGAAATAAATACAGCTCGGCTGCTCTGGATGAAATGCTCCCCATGATTAACATGCTCTTATTTTTCTCTGTCAAAAGAAGTAAGATTATAGCCCTGGGTCAGTTTGACTTAAACCCAGTTTCTGGTCGTTAGGGCCCAATGCAAAGTACCTTTTAAAAAATCAGAATTCTCCTTAAGATGGGAACTTTTAATATGGCAGCATTTTTTAAAAAGCTATTTTCATATACAATTTTAAGCTGTAAAATTGTAACAGTATTGACTATTATGCAATTTAATTAATATTTTCTTTTGATTTGTGCTTATGCTTGGGGATAATACTGAGAAAGAAAGTACTTTAAAATCATTTTAAAGATGGAATGAATAAATAACCCAACACAAATGAGCTATCCTTCCTCAGATTGTGATACCTGGAGCAAAACTGAAAGAGTGGATTTTAAACATTATAAGGGATTCAATTTTTTTTTCTATTTTTCCCCCCCTGGAGTTATGTTAGTCAAATTCCCATCTTCTCAAGTTTTCAAATAAAACTGATATATGTTTCTCTAACTTTTTGAGAGCTATGCTTTATTGACTTACATGTAAGGTACAGAAATTTCCCAAGTGAACTGGCTAAAATATAAAATAAATTATTTGAACTGAAGGCTAATACTTGACTGTCACCATATGACTTCCTTGGAAGTCATCAGCTGTTGGTGACTGTACCTGTGGTTCCCAAGGATCAACCAGTCACTCCCCAGGGTTCAATAGTTCATCGCTGCTAAGCGTCCACAGCTAGATCTGCTTTTCAAACTTGTCAGGAAAATCTTAAAAGCATCATTTTATTATTAATCTTCTCATTATTTCTCATTGTGGCAATTAAGTGTTGGAAGAGTTCAAAACAGTATATCCAGAAAGGAGAAAAAAAAGGCCCATGTTTTAATCTAAGCATGGAGTGGAAATAGGTGATTAAGTCTTGCTTCACGATCCTCGTACACCAGGGATCTGGGCTCAGGCTTGACACCGAAGCTCAAACAGAACTCCCCAGCTTTCAGCTATCCTTTCTGGAATAATGCAGAGAAAAAGGCAACTGAGAAGTTAAAGTCTTCGCCTCTTTAAGGCTCTCTGTCCTTTTATATATGCTTCACATTCTTTTCTCCATTAGCCCCAAAGCTGTGTTCCTAAAGGCTTCTGATCTCCCTATCTGGGTCTGGCATTCCACTGAAGTGAGCAATTTCCTATTGCTCTTCTGGCTACTGTCTCCCTTTACGGAGGAAAGCACTGATGGTAGGACAGAAGTCTTGTGTGTGTCTAGTATTTTAGGGAACTTTGCATTTGCCTTCGGAGAAGGCAATGGCAAGCCACTCCAGTACTCTTGCCTAGAAAATCCCATGGACGGAGGAGCCTGGTAGGCTGCAGTGCATGGGGTTACTAAGAGTCAGGCATGACTGAGTGACTTCAGTTTTCACTTTCACACATTGGAGAAGGAAATGGCAACCCACTCCAGTGTTCTTGCCTGGAGAATCCCAGGGATGGGTGAGCCTAGTGGGCTGCCATCTATGGGGTCGCACAGAGTCAGACATGACTGAAGCGACTTAGCAGCAGCAGCAGCAGCATTTGCCTTGCCTCAGTGGCATCTTCTACAAAATGAGCCGGTGGGTTCTTCCTAACCTTGAAGATGGGGGAACTTGGTGCTGGGCTGCTGCAGCCTGAATGCCTGACCTGAAGCCTGTTTCTAGCACCTACTACTGTTGTGATCTTGTCCAGCGCCTTATCTTTAAAAGTTTCAGTTTTCTTTTCTGTGGTATGCATGCATACATGCTCAGTCATGTCTGACTCTTTGTGACCCCACAGACTGTAGCCCACCAGGCTCCACTATCCATGGGACTTTCCAGGCAAGAATACTGGAGTGCGTTGCCACGTCCTTCTCCAGGGGATCTTCCTGACCCAGGGATCAAACCCGGCAGGTGGATTCTTTTCCACTTAGCCACCTGGGAACCCCCATCTGTGGTGCACCCCATGGAACATAGCCCACCAGGCTCCTCTGTCCATGGGATTCTCCAGGCAAGAATACTGGAGTGAGTTGTCATTTCCTCCTCCAGGGGATCTTCCTGACCCAGGGATTGAACCCACATCCCTTATGTCTCCTGCATTGCAGGTGAGTTCTTTACCACTAGTGCCACCTGGGAAGCCCTCCCATCCATGCTATGAACCTAATAATAATTCCTTGTTCAGAGTGTTGTTATGAAAATTGAATTACACACACATTACTAGAAAAGTATCTGGCACATACTAAATGCTCAGTAGCTGTTGTTATTTTAAACTACCTGGTTACTAAGGCTAATCATAATTTCTCATCTGAACTACCTGGTCTAGGAGCAATGTCCACATTCATATATAATTATAGTAAACTTGGGAAAGGTCTGAGGTCAAACAGTTTTTACTCTGTCACTCATACTTTCCTCGGAGAAGGCGATGGCACCCCTACTCCAGTACTCTTGCCTGGAAAATCCCATGGATAGAGGAGCCTGGTAGGCTGCAGTCCATGGGGTCACTAAGAGTTGGACATGAGTGAGCGACTTCACTTTCACTTTTCACTTTCATGCATTGGAGAAGGAAATGGCAACCCACTCCAGTGTTCTTGCCTGGAGAATCCCAGGGACGGGCGAGCCTGGTGGGCTGCTGTCTATGGGGTCGCACAGAGTCGGACATGACTGAAGCAATTTAGCAGCAGCAACAGCATACTTTCCTGACGATGTAGATTGGGATAGAGAATGGATTGTTGCAAAGTTAATTTGAGGATTAGCACACAAATGAAACTGCTACTCTCCATTTGGGTAAAAACATGCCGTTGCTAGGGTACTCTGTAACACTGGTGTGAACTGTGATTGTGTGTTTGTGTGCGTGCTTGTGGGTCTAATTGTAAGGAAATGAAGAGAGTGATCCGCTTTTGAAAGTCACACTATTACATTTCTGTTTGAATACATTCATCAACATTCCCACCTCAACACTTTATTTGGGGGGATAAGTTCAAGTGCAGGGTTAACTTGTTTGGCCTCCGTACTGATAAAGAAAGCATGATTAAGTTTTGTGTTTACAAGGAGAGAAGTGCAGAAAGTTTTTCCTTACCTTTGTTATCCATGTGACATCTACTGACGTACACCTAGCAATTCTTTGGAACAAAAATATGTAGAAGAGAATAACAATGAGTAGACAGACATGAGGGAAAAGGTGCAGGAAGACAGATTGGGTGGGAAGTACATTTTACAAAATACGAAATGGAGTGTTTTATTTATTTTATTTTTACAACAGAAAAAGGCATTACTTAGAGGAACATAATTTGAGATGGGTCCAGGAGCCAAGTAAGACAGAATCATTAGAAGATCTTCAGATCTTGTCTCCTTTTAACCAAACTTCTTGTTTTGTCTTCACCAGGAAAAGATGCTACTCATTATTGAATGTGTAGTGTATGCTGGGTATAATTCTAAACACATCACCTCCATCATGATTTAACTTTCTTCTTACAATAATTCTAACAGTCCTTTGCTGTGGGCATTCAGTTCCTGCTTTATAGATAAGGTTTAGAAAATTCACAGAATTTTCACAGAGCTGATAAATTGAAGATTCAAAGTTTGTACACATTTCTACCTGGCTTTGAAACTTGTAATCTTAACTGTTGAGGATGATGTCCATGGAATGGGTGATGGTTAATTTTATTTGTCAGCTTGACAAGGCTTCATTACCCACATATTTGGTCAAATATTTTTGTAGCTCTTTCTGTGAAGATGTTTCTGTATTTTGAGATAAGATGAACATTTGATTCAGTAGATACTGAGTAAAACAGATTGCCTTCCATAAAATAAGTGGGTCTCATCCAGTCAGTTCAAGGCCTTAATAGCAATCCTGGATGTTCATTGGAGGGACTGATGCTAAAGCTGAAACTGCAATACTTTGGCCACCTCATGCGACGAGTTGACTCACTGGAAAAGACTCTGATGCTGGGAAAGGTTGGGGGCGGGAGGAGAAGGGGACGACAGAGAATGAGATGGCTGGATGGCATCACTGACTCTGCGGACATGGGTTTGAGTGAACTCCGGGAGTTGGTGATGGACAGGGAGGCCTGGTGTGCTGTGGTTCATGGGGTCGCGGAGAGTCGGACACGACTGAGCGACTGAACTGAACTGAACTGAACTTGAACTGTAACTTGGCTTTCCCCTGGCTCTCCAACTTGCTGGCCCACCTGCAGAGTTCAGTTTTGCAGCTTCCATAATCATGTGAGCCAACTCCTTAAAATAAAACCTCTCTGTTCATACACATCCTATTGGTTCTGTTTCTCTGGAGAACCCTGACTAACGTTGGATGCTTCCTCTCTTTGTTTGGGTGAGCTGGCTTAGAGATGAGCCAGAGTATGTTTGCCTGGTGCGTCTTTGTAGGTCAGGGGACCCAGGTGGACAGGAAGAGGCTCCATGAACTTTCTTAAGGTGTTGGCACAGTGGCTAAGAGCAAATGAATCTTATTTTCTCCAGTGCATGACAATACTTCTTATTCCCTGGTTTACTGGCATAAAATGGGCTCCGTTATTTATTTAGTATTTAGTAAATCCATTCTAGTTTATCTTGGGAATATATTCAGAAATTAGTCTGCAGTTAGTACGTATGTAAAATAAATACAAAAACATATATGATCTCTCTCTCTGTCTATATATATATACATATACATTCTAAGTACCATGATAGGTCTTCTATATCCAAAAATATGTTATTTTTTCCTTTCAAAAACAACTCTAAGAAACAAATTTAGTGATCTTTTTCAGATGAGGATATTAAGACTCAATGATAATTAATAACTTGGATTGGGTAAGTGGAGGAGCTGGTTTTTAACTCATATTTGTTCTGATTTCTAACCATATCTTTTAAATAACTATAATAAACACCTCTTTTATAAATTATGTACCTCTGAAAGTAAGTACAACAATCTAAAGTATGAACACTGAATAGATACTAGTTTATTTTCAGAGCTTAAAGTAAATATGATATTCCTAAATAAGTCCCTGCTATTAGAATAATCTTTGGTGACTTCAGTTCAGTTCAGTTCAGTTCAGTTCAGTTGCTCAGTCGTGTCCGACTCTCTGCGACCCCGTGAATCACAGCACGCCAGGCCTCCCTGTCCATCACCAACTCCCGGAGTTCACTCAAACTCATGTCCACAGAGTCGGTGATGCCATCCTGCCATCTAATTCTCTGTCGTCCCCTTCTCCTCCTGCCCCCAACCTTTCCCAGCATCAGAGTCTTTGGTGACTTACTTTTCTTAAACAGTTGACCTGATTTATTATAATAGCTAGCTAATGCTATTTTAGCATAATGATCTTATGTCTATTCGATCATACTGTATTTATAAAGTTTGCAGTTCATAATGTTGTTATTTTTATTTATTAACTTTCAGAGGGATATGAAAAAACAAACTCACTATACAAAAATCAGTTTCCAAACCTAAAATGTTTGATGAGTGAAAAAGTATCCCTCCATTGGAAAATCAGAAATGGTTTTTCATTTATCAGTTGATCTACCTACTTCCAAAAGGGATGTTACTGTATAGTAAAGTATGATGATTTTTCTGTGTGAGATTAATTTATGAAAGTGAAGGATTATCTGGTTTACATAATATCCATTTTATTTATTCTGTTTCCCATCACAAATGATCTTTTAGGCTCTGGAATTTAGTCAGTCTATGGTTCATTACAAAAGTCCACTGAAAAAAGTTAAAACTAGTGAAGGAACAGAAGCAAAATGTAGAACATTTTGTAAGAACTCCTTGATACCTTCCAAATCATGACAGTATATTTTTATAAGCTGTGTTTCATGTGTCATTTTGTGAGAAAACTAATGCTAACCTCAGAAGCAGCTACCAACATAAATGAGACTGCCGTGTTTGAAAATGTATGGTTTAACACAGTATAGTCACTAATATTTAGCTCCAACTCTGGAAGGCGATATTATCTCTCTATCCTATGAAATTAGTATGGTTGACCAAACTAAGTCTGAAAAAGTCAGATGAGGTTTAAAGAAGTCAGGCTGCGGTGGGCAGATAACTTTAGTACAAGTCTAAAATAGAATTAAGAACATTGGAGCTGTTCTACTTCTGAACATAGAGATGTTTTGCCAAGATATGTGTCATCATCGCTATAATGAGTGCATTAGAAACTGGGGAAAGTGTTGGAAGGCCCCCCAGCGAGGTGGCTGACAAGGCGGGTTCTTCTCTGTGACGCTGACCCCAGGAAACTGGGGTACTATCAAATTTAGCTCATAAGTGATTCAAAGAAGTATGAACAGATGAAATACTCCCAAACCAGAGAAAACAGCATAAGTTTCAGTACAGTCTTGGTTTATTTCCATTAAGTCTTGACTTCTTTTTCCATCCTCCCCTCCCCTCCAGAGCTAAAAAAGTTCAATTCAAAATAAAGAGCTCACTATAAGCACCTACATTGATCCAATTATCTGCTAGTTGTTTGAACCTGGTTAATTCAGTGGATAAGGTTCAAAAACATGGATTTGAGTTAAACATAATGGCAACTTTATACTCACAATATTTTGTAAGCTCAGAGAAACAAAGGGATCAAAATGTTTTAATTCATTTAAAGTTTAAGTGGATTTTAATATTACAGATGTTCTTTGAAATTCTCAGCAAGTTTATTTGAATGGTACAAAGTAACTAGAGGAGAGTTTTTGGAAAAGAATGTGCTTAAGTGATACCAAATGATTAAGCCTGTTGAGTTACCAATTGGTGTGTGGCACAGGCTTTGGAGCTTTATGGGGGAAATAAGCTGGCCACATTTGGTGGATTTCTGCAGAACTTACCCACAACATCTTTCTGCTAAAAATTAAGAGGACTATTGGAAAAAATGAAAAAAGACATATCCTCTTCTCTACATCACTCAAAGAATAAAATGAATGTGATTTTAAGGCAACAGGATGTGGGTGTCTGACTCACAATGCAAGCGGGGCACATGATGCGATGCTGACATCAGCAGCTGCGGGGACGTTTCCTTGGGTTTCACACCAGCTCCCTAGAGTCACACCGCACCCTGCATCCTGCACGTCTCGGTGGCTCCGAGTAGCTCTCAGGGCCCTGCTGTCCACGGAGGCTTGGGGCAAAGCTGACATTGCCCAACACCCCTCCCTCTCTCCCTCTGTGACCTGCCTCTTCAGCTCCGCTTTTTCTCAGCTGTCCTCCTCCAGCCTGCCTGGAAGAGCAGCAGATGGTGGGGAGAGTGGAGCTCACCAGCCATCTATTACACCTGAGAGATAAGAGCAGTCTTTTTTTCCCCCTTCCTTGTTCCAATCTGTTTCATGATGGAAAGATGCTGCTCCTTAAAGATGCACTCTGTGCTCTCTTCCATCCTACTGAACCCCATCTCGCTCTCCGTGAGACCCCTGCAGTGCAGATTCAGTTCTTTAGGTGACACAGGTCATGTTCTGCCTCTTAGTTTACTGTTTGTGTGCAAACCTTATGCCTCCTCTTTGAAATAGGGAACATGACCCCCTAATCTTTTTATTGTCCATGGCAGCTATAAGAGGCCCTCAAATATTTGTTAAACTGAAAAAACTTTAGAAGCATTTGAATGGGAAATAATAGGTGCATTAACCCACCAACAACGTACTGAATGAATGGCTTCTATGTTCTAAGCAGTGTCCTAGTTCTAAACATCACGAATGTGAATAATGTAAGTTCCTGGTCTCAGTTAAATCACGTGTGAGAGAGAAAGAGAGAAGCAGAGGGGGCAGGGGAGAGAGGGAAGGAGGGAGGAGAGACAGAGAGAGGCCTCGCAAAGGGTGGTGGAATACAGAACAGAAAGGGGTGAAGTCCCCCAGGACGATCAGTCAAGGCTTCCAGGAAAGGGCTGGTTGATCCTGGTGCTGAAGGGTGGGTGATGTTCAACAAGAAGAAAGAGGCCAAGTGCGCATTCCTTGCAAAACCACAGTCATGGAAGTAATGTTTTAATAGGAAACTGAGGACAAGTTCAGAGTGACTGAAGCATTGAGAAGCGTAGGGAAGGAAGGGAGAGAGAGGAGGGGATGTTTATTTCCTATTGCCGCATCGCAAGTAACCGCCAACCTAGTGACTTAAAACAGCACGTGTTTATTGTCTCAAGGTTTCTGTGGATTAAACTGAGTTCTCTGCTCAGGGTCTTACCAGGCTGAAATTGCAAAGTTACCTGGGTCTATGATCTCTTCTGAGGCTGTTTCCAGTTTGGGGCTATTGCAAATAAAAGCCGCTCTGTACATTCTTAAATATGTCCATCTTGATGTGTACATATACTTTTCTTGGGTAAACATATAGAAGTGAGATTGCTGAGTCAAAGGGCAAGTGTATATTTAAATTTGCTAGAAACTGCCAAACTTCTTCCAAAGTGTTCATTTTATACTCTCATCAACAATTTATGAGTTACAGTTGCACTGAATCCTTTCCAACACTTGGTGTTGCCAGTCTTAATTTCAGCCATTCTGATGCATATACTAGAGTCTCACTCTGGTTTTCATTGTATTTCCTGGATGACTAATGACATTGGGTAATAATATTTAGATGTGGAATAACATTGCTTAAGTGAATAGGCTGGACTGACCCTGGTTCAAATCCTTGCTCTACTCTTCCCTGACAAGGTTCTTTTTTTATTTTTTAAATGGAAATATAGCTGATTTACAATGTTGTGTTAGTTTCTGGTATACAGCAAAGAGATTCAGTTATACACACACACACATATTTCATGTTTTTTTCCATTATAGATTATTAATGATACTGAATATGTTTCCCTGTGCTGTACAGTCAGACCTCGTTGTTTATCTATTTTAGATATAGTACCTTGTACCTGCTAATCTCAAGCTTCTAGTTTTATCCCTTCCTACCCCACTCACCTTTGGTAACCATAAGTTTGCTTTCTATGTCTGTGAGTCTGTTTCTGTTTTGTAAATAAATTCATTTGTATTATATTTCAGATTCCACATAGAAGTGATATGATATTTATCTTTGTCTGACTTACCTCACTTAGTATGATAATCTCTAGGTCCACCCATATTACAAATGGCATTATTTCATTATTTTATATGGCTGAGTAGTATTCCACTGTATATATGTATCATGTTTTCTTTATCCAGTCTTATGTCAATGGATGTTTAAGTTGTTTCCATGTCTTGGCTGTTGTAAATAGTGCTGCTATGAACACTGGGGGTGCATGCATCTTTTCAAATTAGAGTTTTTTCTGGATAAATGTTCCTGGCAAGATTCTTGACTTCTTTGCAAAAGAAATAAAATTATAGTATCTTCTTTATGGAGTTGTTGGATAGATTAAGTGAGATAATACCCATAGAGTTCTTAGCAAATTACATGGCCCAATAAAGAGTAGTTTTACTATTCATAAAGACTATTTAATGAACTAGGCTCATTGACACACAACTAGTCAAGTAGGTGATTTACTGTTATTTTTAAGTGAAGGGAATTAAGGGAGGGAATTGCTTGTACACGCGAAGGCTGAAATTTCAATTACTCCTTTCTCATCTCAACAGATTGCATAACCCAGCCCCTCTCCATCCCAGAACATCCTGGACTGATCCGACTTTATTACATGTCTCAGCCCACTTCTCCGTGATGAACAGATGTGGATTCCAGGGCTACAGCTCCCTTTATATATTTACCCTAATGTTCTGCAGAAACACACTGCCGGGGCCATCCATTGCTCTCCTTTCTCTTCCCCATCTCTGCTTCCCTCTTTTCAGTATTTTCAACATACACAAAGTAAAAGATTTTTAAAACTAAGGGAAAGGAAAGCAAATATGATTTGCCATCTATGGGGTCACACAGAGTCGGACACGACTGAAGTGATTTAGCAGCAGCAGCAGCAGCAGTATCTGTTTTGGAGGTGGGAGTGAGGGAGGTATAACCTTTTGGGGGGAAAAAAAAAGAAGGAAGATGAGCTCTTTCTTCTCAAATGTCTACTTGGTTAAATTCACTGGCATTTCCATAGGGGTAACATACATCTCCCTGCCTCCACTCCCCAACAGGATGTGGAATATATCAGACCACCCAGGATCTTGGAAGAGGGAGTGAATAATTTAAAAAATCTCCCTGATGATTTTGATGTCCTCCTGTTCCCACCTCTTACTGAGACCCACTTGTAGAAGAGAGGAAGTGAAGAACAGAACCAGAAGCTGGCCAAAAATGTGAAAAGAGGATTGAAAGCAAGTGGCCAGTGAAACAGGAGCAAAGCCAGGCATAGGAGGTGTCCGTGCATTTAAAGGGAGCAGGAGTATCAACATTATGAAATGCTTCAGAGAAGTGAAGGATGAGGAATAAAAACATCACTAGAGTTGGAAGTCGAGGTCACAGGTGATCCTTCTCAAAGGCCCCTTTGTGTATATTGTTGGGGGCAAGTGGAAGGGATGAAGCCAAATTTTATTGGGTTAAAGAGTAAAAGGAAGGTAAGTAAATTCCTATTTCTCCTTCAAGAAATGGTTGAAAAAGTGGGAGGTGAGAAGAAAAAAAATAAAAGACTACCAAAAAGCTGACATAGTTGTGGGCAAGTTATTCCTCTGGAACTCAGTTTCTTTCTCTATAAAATGGGGACAATAACAGTACATACCACATGGGATTCTGTGAGAATTAAATGAAAAGATAGCATATGCCTACAGTTTTGGGAACATGCTGCTGCTGCTGCTAAGTCTCGTCAGTCATGTCTGACTCTGTGTGACCCCATAGACAGCAGCCCAACAGGCTCTGCTATCCCTGGGATTCTCCAGGCAAGAATACTGGAGTGGGTTGCCATTTTCTTCTCCAATGCATGAAAGTGAAAAGTGAAAGTGAAGTCGCTCAGTCGTGTCCGACTCTTAGCAACCCCATGGACTGCAGCTTACCATGCTTCTCTGTCCATGGGATTCTCCAGGCAAGAGTACTGGAGTGGGATGCCATTGAAATACTAAAAAAATGTTGACTAACTCATTATATTATTGAAGGAGAAATAGAGCAACTCTTTTTTCTTATCCCAAAGTCTTGGGATATTCAAATCTGCCCTTTTCCATGGTCATTGCCTGCTGTTCCATTTAGGTGCCTCCACCAGATGTCTCCATTCTTTGGTGGCTCTGATGGTAAGGTGTCTGTTTACAATGTGAGAGACCTGGGTTCAATCCCTGGGTCAGGAAGATGTGGAGAAGAAAATGGCAACCCACTACAGTTTTCTTGCCTGGAAAATCCCATGGATGGAGGAGCCTGGTGGGCTACGGTCCATGGGGTCACAAAAAGTTGGACACGACTGAGCGACTTCTTCACTTCCACCAGATGTCAGACACACTATACCCCTAATTCAATTTCCAATTGCTTCTCAGCTCAGCAGAGCCACAAGAAAAATCTTTAATCTTTGAAAGGACTTTTTTTTTTTTCTCCCGTCGAGTAGGTACAAGACTAGGATAACAAAAAACACAACCAGTGGGGAAGTTACAAGAAATCTGAAAAGAAATGGTTTTAGTTCTCATTGACCTTCATTTCAAAATAAATTGAAACCAGCCCTCAGCATTTCAAGGTTTTCCCTTTTCCCTCTTCATACCTTGTCTCCCTGACTCTCTCCTTCTTGTTTTACAAGGTTTCCCAATAACTCTACTTTATTACCTTATTAAAAAAAAAAAAAAATCTAGGGGCTTAGCTTCTTCTTTGGCACTCCTTGCCCTTTAAAAACATCACATCCATAGTCTGGTTTACCCTATATTTGATGTGGGGGACTGAGGGAGTGAGAGAAGAACAAGTAAACACAGGTATTATAATGGAAGAGGGCTTCCCTGGTGGCTCAGCAGTAAAGATTCCGCCTACAAGTGTAGAAGATGCAAGAGACACAGGTTTGATTCCTGGGTTGGGAAGATCCCCTGGAGGAGGAAATGGCAAGTCACTCCAGTATTCTTGCCTGGAGAAGCCCATGGACAGAGGAGCCTAGCAGGCTACAGTCCATGGGGTCACAAAGAGTCAGACACGGCTGAAGCAACTCAGCACACACACATGATGGAAGAAGACAGTGTGGCGTCCTGAAAGGAGCACTGATTTTCATAACAGGAGAGCTGAACCCCCAGGTACCACACTGACTAGATGAGGACATGACTTTGTTTGTGCTTTCATTTCTTAATAATTAAACGTTATTAAAATGAGACCCATAACATGACGTATCTCAAGGGGTTTAGTGAGACATACATGAAATCACATGAAAGAGCCCCTGGTAGTGTGAGACCTGTATGTAGTTACCAGCCACTTTCTTCCCCAGGACTAAAAAAGCGTAATTTATACATTAGAGAATAACTTGGCTGCATCGACCCCAAAGTGGCTCCTGCCTCATGAAGAAAAAAAAAAAAAGCACTAGTATTTTTTTCTGGCAGGAGTCATTGAAGGGGAATAAATCTATTTCAAATAATGGTGAATAGAACCTTTGAGACTGCGATAACATCCTGTTGTAAAGTGTGCATTTATATAAATGAAAGTAGAGTTTACCAATGCTGAAACGTAAATGAAACATAAAGGAAGCCCGTACTCACCTAGGAATGGAAGGCCAGGGGCGGGTGTTAAATCCTAAACTGTAGTCCCCTTGGGTTCATATACTGTGAATTCTATATGCTGTATAGTTGAAGTGGGAATTTTTCTGTATTTCTTAGAGGGCCATAACATGGGCTAGTTAACTGCTTTTATTTTGTTTCACCTTGAGTGTACAAAATGTGTATAGTAAACAGCGCTTTTGCTGTGCCAATATTGTGGTATCAACACCCTTGCTCTGACACCTGCTGCTGACTTGCCTCAGAGGTGGGGCATTCCACCCCCATTTGAAAACAGGAGGGGGATGAGGTTTCACAACAGAGCTACCTGCTCCAGCAGGTCCTCTTAACACGACATGAGTCTACCTGAAGAATTGCTTGCCTACTGTGTCTAACGATGGGGTTTCCAAAACGGGAAGTGACAGGACTGGACATGAAGACTGACTTCAGACTCCCTGCCCAGGGCTCTGTAGCCACTAATTCTGAAAAAGTCGTGGTCACATCCATTGTGGACAAACACCCCTGCCAGCCTTCATCAGGAAAGCTTTTGTTCCAAAGGCATACCTGCCCCTGGCTGGTCGTGCCTTTCTACTCAAGGGCATAGTTATAGGATTCATTAACTAAAACCAATTAATTAATACTGATTTTGGCCATTGTGTTTGGCTACGTTGGCTTGTTTTTATACTTGCATGGACTTTTAAGACATAGGAAAAGCAGATAAACGTTCTTGCTGCTGTGTTTGTTCTATGAGGTGGAAACAAGAAATATCACTTTTTTTATCAAAGCAAAAATCAGATTGTAGACCATTCTGTCCACAGTAAACCCAGAATTCTTACAAGCTAGAGGAATGTTTCAATGAGAAATTGATTATGCTTGGGCTGATGGAGATGAGTTTGGGTGAACTCTGGGAGTTGATGATGGACAGGGAGGCCTGGCGTGCTGTGATTCATGGGGTTGCGAAGAGTCGGACACGACTGAGCGACTGAACTGAACTGAGGTGACCAAAGGCAGATAGTTGCTATTTTGTTGTTCAGTCGCTAAGTTGTGTCAGACTCTCTGTGACCCCGTGGACTGCAGCAGGTCAGGCTTCCCTGCCCTCTGCTATCTCCCAGAATTTGTTCAATTTCACATTCATTGAGTCTGTGATGCATCTCATCCTGTCACCCCCTTCTCCTCTTTCCTTCAATCTTTCCCAGCATCAAGGTCTTTTCCAAGATCTTGTGTGAATAATTGAAGAGTTGGCTCTTCACATCAGGTGGCCAAAGTATTGAGCTTCAGCTTTAGCATCAGTTCTTTCCAATGAATATAATCCATTGTTCCTATGGAGATGAATTACAGTCCTACAGTTCCTATAGAGATGAATTTTCACCATGAAGGAATCTTGAGCTCAGGATGACAGCTCTGAGTAATTCCACTGGTTATGTGAAATGAAGGTGTACATATTCTGTTGATCAGGCAACTTCTAGCCCATGTGAGAATTCACATTTAAAAATTAAAAGATTTCAGGTATCAACTTGATTGGGCTAAAGGATGCTGAGATATCTGGCACAACATCATTTCTAAGTCATCATTTAGCACTTCAGTTGTGGGGGATTTCTCTTCATTTTCATCTGCAAACATTGGCCTCTAAACTCTGCAGTGTGTGTGAAACATCAGCTTATTTGCTTTCCTTGATACTGATCTGACCACTGTTCACAAAATTCTCCTGTCAGTACAGTTAAAGAATATCTTGATATTAAAAAAAATAAAACATTTTCTCTAGGTGCTTCTGGAGGGTGTTTCTGGAAGATATTAGCATACGAATCAGTAGACTAAGTAGAGAAGATCACCCTCACCACTGTGGTGAGGCAAACCACTGAGGGCCTGAATAGGACAAAAAGGCAGAGAAAGGGAAAATGTGCTCTCTACCTGACCTGGGACATCCATTGTCTAATGCCCTTGGACATTAGTACTCCTGGTTCTCGGGTCGTGGGACCCAGACAGGGGTTTCACCTTGGCTGCAGTTCTTAGGCCTTTGGGTTTGGATGGGAATGACACGACTGGCTTTACTTGGCCTCCAGCTTGCAGAAAGCAAATCAAGGGACTTTTCAGCCTCCTG
The DNA here is from genome assembly GCF_049115385.1 of Moschus berezovskii. Classification (NCBI taxonomy): domain Eukaryota; kingdom Metazoa; phylum Chordata; class Mammalia; order Artiodactyla; family Moschidae; genus Moschus; species Moschus berezovskii. Next base: position 25,839,774 of record NC_142465.1, on the reverse strand, counting down.
AATCATGTGAGCCAAATCTCTACACACTTCTATACTTTTTCTATATATTGATATATTCCATTGGTGCTGTTTCTTTGAAAAACCTAATATATCCTGCAAGTGAAAGCTTTGCTCCCTCTGCACTGAGGCATCAAGGGTTGTCCTGCAAAAAATCCCTGGTATTTGAATGGTGATCAGCTTCCCAGGTCAGTCGTTTCAGTTCAATTGCTCAGTCATGTCTGACTCTTTGTGACCTCATGGATTGCAGCACTCCAGGCTTCCTTGTCCACCACCAACTCCCAGAACTTGCTCAAACTCATGTTCATCGTGTTGGTGATGCCAACCAATCTTCTCATCCTCTGTCATCCCCTTCTCCTCCTGACTTCAATCTTTCCCATCATCAGGGCCTTTTCCAATAAGTCAGTTCTTCACATCAGGTGGCCAGAGTATTAGAGTTTCAGCTTCAACATCAGTCCTTTCAATGAATATTCAGGACTGATTTCCTTTAGGATTGATTGGCTTGATCTCCTTGCACTCCAAGGGACTCTTAAGAGTCTTCTCCAACACCACAGTTCAATAGCATTAATTCTTCAGCGTTCAGCTTTCTTTCCGGTCCAACTCTCACATCCATACATGACTACTGGAAAACCATAACTTTGACTAGACAGACCTTTGTTGGCAAAGTAATGTCTCTGCTTTTTAATATGCTGTCTAGGTTGGTCATATCTTTTCTTCCAAGGAGCAAGCGTCTTTTAATTTCATGGCTGCAGTCACCACCTGCAGTGATTTTGGAGCTCAAGAAAATAAAGTCTCTCACTGTTTCTATTGTTTCCACATATATTTGCCATGAAGTGATGGGACCAGATGCCATGATCTTTGTTTTTTGAATGTTGAGTTTTAAGGCAACTTTTACTCTCCTCTTTCACTTTCATCAAGAGGCTCTTTAGTTCCTCTCCACTTCAGGAGGGTATCATCTGCACATCTGAGGTTATTGATATTTCTCCTGGCAATCTTGATTCCAGCTTGTGCTTCATACAGCCTGGCATCTGGTATGATGTACTCTGCATGTAAGTTAAATAAGCAGGGTGACAATATATAACCTTGAAGTACTCCTTTCTCAGTTTGGAACTAGTCTGTTGTTCCATGTCTGGTCCTAACTGTTACTTCTTGACCTGCATACAGATTTCTCAGGAGGCAGGTAAGGGGGTCATCTCTTTAAGAATTTTCCACAGTTTATTGTGATCCACATAGTCAAAGGCTTTGGCACAGTCAATAAAGCAGAAGTAGATGTTTTTCTGGAATTCTCTTAGTTTTCTACGATCCAACGGATGTTGGCAATTTGATCTCTGGTTCCTCTGCCTTTTCTAAATCCAGCTTGGACATCTGGAATTCATGTTTCATGTACTATTGGATCCTGGCTTGGAGAATTTTGAGCATTACTTTGCTAGCATGTGAGATGAGTGCAATTGTGTGGTAGTTTGAATATTCTTTGGCATTCCCCTTCTTTGGGATTGGAATGAATTCTGACCCTTTCCAGTCCTGTGGCCACTGCTGAGTTTTTCAAATTTGCTGGCATATTGAATCCAACACTTTAATAGCATCATCTTTTAGGATTTGAAATATCTCAACTGGAATTCCATCACCTCCACTAGATTTGTTGGTAGTGATGCTTCCTAGGGCCCATTTGACTTCACATTCCAGCATGTCTGGCTCTAGGTCAGTGATCATACCATTGTCGTTATCTGGGTCATGAAGATCTTTTCTGTATAGTTCTGTGTATTCTTGCCGCCTCTTCTTAATCTCTCCTGCTTCTGTTAGGTCCATACCATTTCTGTCCTTTATTGTGCCCATCTTTGCATGAAATGTTCCCTTGCTGCTGCTAAGTCACTTCAGTCGTGTCCGACTTTGTGTGACCCCATAGATGGCAGCCCACCCGGCTCCCCCGTCCATGGGATTCTCCAGGCAAGAACACTGGAGTGGGTTGCCATTTCCTTCTCCAATGCATGAAAGTGAAAAGTGAAAGTGAAGTCCCTCAGTCGTGTCCGACCCTCAGCGACCCCATGGACTGCAGCCCACCAGGCTCTGTCCATGGGATTTTCCAGGCAAGAGTACTGGAGTGAGGTAGTATCTCTAATTTTCTTGAAGAGAAAGAAACTGCCTACTAATGCAGGAGACATAAGAGACTTGGGTTTGATCCCTAGGTCAGGAAGGTCCCCTGGAGTAGGAAGTGGCAACCTATTTCAGTATGCTTACCTGGAGAATCCCATGGACAGAGGAGCCTGGTGGGCTATAGTCAAGTGGGCCTTGGGAAGCATCACTACAAACAAAGCTAATAGAGGTGATGGAATTCCAGTTGAGCTATTTCAAATCCTAAAAGATGATGCTGTAAAAGTGCTGCACTCAATATGCCAGCAAATCTGGAAAACTCATCAGCGGCCACAGGACTGGAAAGGGTCAGATTTCATTCCAATCCGAAAGAAGGGGAATGCCAAAGAATATTCAAATTACCACACAATTGCACTCATCTCACATGCTAGCAAAGTAATGCTCAAAATTCTCCAAGCCAGGCTCCAACAGTACATGAACCATAAACTTCCAGATGTTAAAGCTGGATTTAGAAAAGGCAGAAGAACCAGAGATCAAATGCCAAAATCTGTTGGATCATAGAAAAATAAGAGAATTCCAGAAAAACATCTACTTCTGCTTTATTGACTATGCCAAAGCCCTTGACTGTATAGATCACAACAAACTGTGGAAAATTCTTAAAGAGATGACCACCTTACCTGCCTTCTGAGAAATCTGTATGCAGGTCAAGAAGTAACAGTTAGGACCGGACATGGAACAACAGACTGGTTCCAAATTGGGAAAAGAGTACGTCAAGGTTGTTTATTGTTACCCTGCTTATTTAAGTTACATGCAGAGTACATCATACAAAATACCGGGCTGTATGAAGCACAAGCCGGAATTAAGATTGTCAGGAGAAATATCAATAACCTCAGATATGCAGATGACGCCACCCTTATGGCAGAAAGTGAAGCGGAACTAAAGAGCCTCTTGATGAAAGTGAAAGAGGAGAGTGAAAAAGCTGGCTTATAACTCAACCTTCAAAAAACGAAGATCATGGCATCTGGTCCCATCGCTTCTTGGCAAATAGACGTGGAAACAATAGAAACAGTGAGAGACTTTATTTTCTTGGGCTCCAAAATCACTGCAGATGGTGACTGCAGCCATGAAATTAAAAGACGCTTGCTCCTTGGAAGAAAAGATATGACCAACCTAGACAGCATATTAAAAAGCAGAGACATTACTTTGCCAACAAAGGTCTGTCTAGTCAAAGTTATGGTTTTCCAGTAGTCATGTATGGATGTGAGAGTTGGACCGGAAAGAAAGCTGAACGCTGAAGAATTAATGCTATTGAACTGTGGTGTTGGAGAAGACTCTTAAGAGTCCCTTGGAGTGCAAGGAGATCAAGCCAATCAATCCTAAAGGAAATCAGTCCTGAATATTCATTGAAAGGACTGATGTTGAAGCTGAAACTCTAATACTCTGGCCACCTGATGTGAAGAACTGACTTATTGGAAAAGGCCCTGAAGCTGGGAAAGATTGAAGGCAGGAAGAGAAGGAGACGACAGGATGAGATGATTGGATGGCATCAGTGACTCAATGGACATGAGTTTGAGCAAGTTCTGGGAACTGGTGATGGAAAGGGAAGCCTGGCATGCTGCAGTCCATGGGGTCGCAAGGAATTTGACATGACTGAGTGACCGAACTGAACTGAGGATTAGCTAATTTTATAAATAAATATGTATGCATATGCTTATATATACATAATTATTTATGTGTATTTACATATACATTTATGTATATAATGTATATGTGTGAAATACATACATGTATAAGATATCTACCAAATACAAAATACATAAATATATGTATGTACAAAATGAAAGGCTTGTAAATTCCCTGTTAACAAGAGTTAAGTTCTAAAAGAAGTAAATGTTTATGACTCAGAATGTTAGCAGTTATTTTTGTAACCTGTCGTTAGTTTGGTAGCAATCCATTATGTTTTAGGGTAAGGTAATCACCCTGAACTAATCACAGAAACTATTACAGAAACTACCCATTTCAGTGTTTTTCTTTCCATTTATTTCCCTTCTCACCTCTCCCATTTAATCTCTAGCTGATGCCTCTCCCAGCCCCCTGGACTTAAAGTCCAGAACCAGCACTTACAAAGGGATCCGTTTTGGGTGATATTTGGGATTTTGCAAATCCAGTTACAAAGTGAGTGGGAAGCTAGGTCTAGACAAATACCCTTCCTTCTCCAACTCAGTGGCTTCCCCTATAGTGATAGCTCCAGGGAGCAATGGACAATAGTCTTTCCCAGGAGCTGGGGACAGGGAGCCTAAATCCAGATCTTCTCCTGGTGACTCAGAGGCAGTGAATTCCTTGAGTTACATGAATAGCTTTTCAATAAATTTCATGTTTTTTTCTATTCTGTTTTAGCATTTGGTCTACCATCCTGAATTTAGAGTAGAAAATGTACATTAGGCGGCTTTTCAGTTTCTACAGCAAGGTGAATTCATCTTCTCTTTCAGCTTGAGAGTCAGGACACATCTGTCTTCAGAGGCAAGCATCAGTAGGACATATGACTTAGTTTAAATTGTCCATCTGGCTCTTCATGGCTGTGTGACCTCAAGGATGATATTCAACCCCATTACCTCTTTTTTTCTCAATCAATAATATCTGCTTGTAAAGGTTGTTTTGAATTGCTGATGAAGTATTATAAAGTGTTTGGCATGGTATTGGCTTATAGTTAGTCACATTTCTCTCCATATCCTAGTTTCCATTCCTTCCTGACCCTCCTCTTAATTCTGAAAATGTTTGTCAAGGGGAAGAAGTCATTTTCCATAGTCAAGCTTTTGAAGACGGTTCTTAGGCTGGCAGCGATTGTGAAGCATTGTGAAATGTTGTGGTTAGTGCTATGATTAATTAATTACCTTATCCTAAGACCTCATGGGATATAGTGAAGGACAGGGAAGCCTGGCTTGTTGTAGTCCATGGGGTCACAAAGAGTCGGATGTGACTTAGCAATTGAACAACAACAACAAAAACATCTTCCACTGGAGCACTTAGAACACTGCCTTCTAACTGTATGAATACTTCATCTGGTTTCTCTGTTAGACTTAACACATCTTAAGAGAAATTCTGTGTCTATAGCAAATAGCATAGCCCAAGAACATGATAGGCATAGAAGAAATAATTCAAATAAATGGACAACTTCAGTTCAGTTCAGTTCAGTTCAGTCGCTTAGTCGTGTCCGACTCTTTGCGACCCCATGAACCACAGCACGCCAGGCCTCCCTGTCCATCACCGACTCCCGAAGTTCACTCAAACTCATGTCCATCGAGTCGGTGATGCCATCCAGCCATCTCATTCTCTGCCGTCCCCATCTCCTCACGCCCCCAATCCCTCCTAGCATCAGACTCTTTTCTAGCGAGTCAACGCGTCGCATGAGGTGGCCAAAGTATTGGAGTTTCAGCTTTAGCATCAGTCCTTCCAATGAACACCCAGGATTGATCTCCTTTAGAATGGACTGGTTTGATCTCCTTGCAGTCCAAGGGACTCTCAAGAGTCTTCTCCAATACCACAGTTCAAAAGCATCAATTCTTTGGCGATCAGCTTTCTTCACAGTCCAACTCTCACATCCATACATGACCACGGGAAAAACCATAGCCTTGACTAGACGGACCTTGGTTGGCAAAGTAATGTCTCTGCTTTTTAATATGCTATCTAGGTTGGTCATAACTTTCCTTCCAAGGAGTAAGCGTCTTTCAATTTCATGGCTGCAATCAGCATCCGCAGTGATTTTGGAGCCCCAAAAAATAAAGTCTGACACTGTTTCCACTGTTTCCCCATCTATTTCCCATGACAACTTAGATGAGGTCAGTTCTTATGCCTTTTGTATTATTGTTACTTCTGATAAAGTAACAAGCATGGTGTGGTATTAAATGACAATATGGACTGTTCTTCATTAGTTACGACGTATGAAGTTGGCACAGAGGAATCTGGTACATACAGTAAGTGCTTCATTGAGACAGAGGAAAAAGATGAAAACAACATACTCTGAATTGTAATAATTAGAAGAGGGAAGAGGCTAGAGAATTAACTGGAGACCTTCAGGGATTCTTTAGAGAGTCTTTCCTATTTATTTATAGAAATTTCAGGGACATTTCCTCATGAAAGGTTTGATTTTCACTAATACAATTCAAGGAAAAATTAGCTTTATTTTAAACACTGAAACTATATGTTAAATACTGGAACCATATCGTTTATAGTGAGGTATGATGTCATCCTTGCTGAGTCTAGCTACAATTCACAATGCTTTTGGATCTTTGACAGACCCATGAAGATGCTTCCTCCCCACTGGCTATTACATGTAGTCTCAGTCTTATAACACAAAGAGCTAAAATCTTTACACATTTCATAGTAGGTTACCACTTGGATTCTCATACAATATATTGTATAAACTACTGAGAGGAATCGAGTGTAATTTAACTTTGCAAATTAAAATTCAGATACAAATAGGTACCCTTATAAAAACGTGTAGGAGGGAATGGCATCAGATCCTATTTTCAGTTTATCATAACGGTCCTAAAAGTTCATCTCTTTGAGTGGATCAACAGCAAATGCTAAGAGAAAGAAAGGGGAAAGTTGGCATGTTTGACAGAGTTGGAATTATTATCCTGTGATCCTATAAAGGAGGGCTGGAAGCTGACCAAGGGTTGAGAGACAGAGCAAGGAGACCCTGCCTGCAAAGCTGACAGGTTCCTTTGCCTGCACGATACAATTTAAATCCTTTCATTTTATGATTATGATTATTTTTTATTTTTAGCAGGCTTTGTTCAGTGCCCTAAAACCTTATGATAGCTCCTTATTCTTATTCAACAAAAGGCACATTTCCTCACTTGATTCTATTCTTGCCTGCCTCCTGGAGAAATTAAGGGAGCAAACAGCACTTTTTTATCAAACAATATGCCAATTTTCAAAAGCACATGCCATCCACCAAACCTTACTGAATAACAAAGACTCCTGTCGAACAGTTTGCACTGTCATTCTTTTGCATCCACGCTGCACACAATGCTCTGATTGAGGGCAGGACAACTGGACGTGGCTGATCACCTGAGAGTGCTATTCAGGGTATGCAAATTCCCTCCCAGCTTTTGGAGTGAAGCCCATTGGGAGGGTAGTACTGTGACAAAGCATATTTGAAAGAGGATGGTCAACCACGGATATTACCGTGCACATATGGTCACACAAGGCTCAACTATGTAATGCTTTTTCCTGAAAAATAAGTTGGCAGCCATATAGAATTTGTTGTTAATATTTGATGCAGGGAGGGGCTGCTATCCAATCTGGAATGAGTGAGTAGTGAGTCCGGGCACAGTTTGTGGTTTTGTTTTTCATGGCTATTGTCCTGTCTGTAACCAAGGCAGACCTGACATTCAGGAGATGTAGCAGTAGAGACTCCCCAGTAGCAGCCGGGGGAAGCTTGGTCCATTCTTCACTGACTGCACAGCAAACACTATTAAAGGCAGGGAAAGCCATTTGTTCATGAATATACATTTGATACGTATAAATGCTTTTGCCATGAATATTTATCTCTTTCATGGATTGCAGCTGCTGTGTAGTGAAAACTATTAACAGGTTGGAAACCGTCCTTTAGAAACCTATGCCTGCCATTTGTGTGCAAAATCATGTCTGGAAATTTATCTTTCCCACTCTCTCTTTTGTAGGAAAGATAGAATACCACTGGGGCTTAAAGTGAAGTTGGTCCCTTAGACAGAGAATTTGGTAAAAACGGAAGACTGCTTTCGTGAGTGAAAGTGAGTCAGTTGTGTCCGACTCTTTGCAACCCCATGGACTATACAGTCCACGGAATTCTCCAGGCCAGAATACTGGAGTGGGTAGCCTTTCCCTTCTCCAGGGGATCTTCCCAGCCCAGGGATTGAACCCAGGTCTCCTGCATTGCAGGCGGATTCTTTACCAGCTGATCCATATATATATATATTTTTTTTTTTTCCAACTTAAATTATTTATGTAATTTTATAACCAAGGGAGATTTTATTTATCAACTGGCATTTGGGTTTTGATGAATATTCCATTGGTAACAGAGGTGAAATCATCAGATATTAAATAGTGTACAATTGTGAGGGTGAGGATTGTCACTTAATCTTATTACTAAGATGGGATTCTTAGGTCTGTGGAACTTGGGGAATTTAGTGTGGGATGTACAGTTTTTCAGACTCTGATATTTTATACTCCCTCATGAGCTCTATAAACCAGTCACTCTTCTTTAGAAAAAATTTTTTTTAATTGGAGGATAATTGCTTTACAATGTTGTGTTGACTTCTGCTCTACAACAAGGAGAATCAGATCTAGCCACACCTAACTCTTCTACACTTCTCAAACAACAAACCAAGCTCTCTCATGCCTCAGGGCATTTGTTAATTCCATTCCTATTGTCTGAAACATTTTTCTCTCCTATAATTCTGATCCTTTCTGGATCTCCCCTTAGCCCCTTTCTCTTCAAGAATCAGCTGAAGCACTTGTATTTTGTGATACAAATCTTCTATGACCTGAAGTTGTTGTTGTTCGTTGCTAAGTCTTGTCTGACTCTTTGTAAACTCATGGATTGTAGCACACCAGGCTTCCCTGTCCTCTCTCTGCTGGAGTTTGCTCAAATTTATGTCCATTCATTTAGTAATGCTTTCTAACCATCTCATCCTCTGATGCCCCCTTCTCCTTTTGCCTTCAGTTTTTACTAGCATCAGGGTCTTTTACAATGAGCTGGTTCTTTGTATCAAGTGACCGAAGTATTGGAGCTTCTGCTTCAGCATCAGTCCTCCCAATGAATATTTAGGGTTGATTTCCTTTAGGATAGACTAATTTGATCTCCTAGAATTCCAAGTGATTCTCAAGAGTATTCTCCAGCACTACAATTTGAAAGCATCAATTCTTTGGTGCTCAACCTTCTTTACAGTCCAACTCTCATATCTGTACATGACTACTGGAAAAACGCTAGGTTTGACTGCTGCTGCTGCTGCTGCTGCTAAGTCACTTCAGTCGTGTCCGACTCTGTGTGACCCCATAGATGGAAGCCCACCAGGCTCCCCCGTCCCTGGGATTCTCCAGGCAAGAACACTGGAGTGGGTTGCCATTTCCTTCTCCAATGTGTGAAAGTGAAAAGTGAAAGTGAAGTCGCTCAGTCGTGTCCGACCCTTAGCGACCCCACGGACTGCAGCCTACCAGGCTCCTCCATCCATGGGATTTTCTAGGCAATAGTACTGGAGTGGCTTACTACATGGACCTATATTGGCAAAGTGATGTCTCTGCTTTTTAATATGTTGTCTAGATTTATCATAGCCTTTCTTCCGAGGAGTAAGCGTCTTTTAATTTCATTGCTGTAGTCACCATCTGCAGTGATTTTGGAGCCCAAGAAAATAGAATCTATCACTGTGTCTACTTTTTCCCCTTCTATTTGCCATAAAGTGATAGGGCCAGATGCCACAATCTTAAATTTGTGTGTTGAGCTTCAACACAGTTTTTTCATTCTCTTCTTTCACTCTCATCAAGAGGCTCTTTAGTTCCTTACTTTCTGCCATTAGAGTAGTATATCTGCATATCTGAGATTTTTGACATTTCTCCTGGCAATCTTGATTCCAGCTTGTAATTCATCCAGCCTGCCATTTTGCATGATGTACTTTGTACATGGGGTCACCAAGTGGATCAGTGGCAAAGAATCTGTCTGCCAATGCAGGATATGCAGGAAACGAGTGTTTAATTTTTTGGTCAGAAAGATCCCCTGGAGGAGGAAATGGCAACTGACTCCAGTATTCTTGCCAGGAAACTCCTGTGGACAGAAGAGTCTGGTGGGCTCTAGTCCATAGGGGTCACGAAGAGTCAGTCATGAGTGAGCATGCAAGCATGCACTCTGCATGTGAGTTTAATAAGCAGGTGACAATATACAGCTTTGTCATACTACTTTCCCTATTTTGAACCAGTTGTTCCATGTTCAATTCTAACTGCTCCTTCTTGACCTGCATGCAGGTTTCTCAGGAGACAGGTTAGGTGGTCTGGTATTTCCATTATTAAAGAATTTTTCACAGTTTGGTGTAATTCACCTAGTCACAGGCTTTAGCGTAGTCAATGAAGCAGAAGTAGATGTTTTTCTGGAACTCCATTGCTTTCTCCATGATCCAATGAATGTTGGAAATTTGATATCTGATTCCTCTGCCCCTTTGAAACCCATCTTGTATATCTGGAAGTTCTTGGTTTATGTACTGCTGAATCCTAGCTTGAAAGATTTTCAGCATAACCTTGCTAGCATGTGAAATGAGTACAACTGTACAGTAGTTGGAACATTCTTTGGCATTGTTCTTCTTTGTGATTGGAATGAAAACTGACCTTTTCCAGTCTGGTGACCACTGCTGAGTTTTCCAAATTTGCTGGCATATTGAGTGCAACACTTTAACAGCATCATCTTTTAGGATTTGAAATAGTTCAACTAGAATTCTGTCACCTCCAATAACTTTGTTCATAGTAATACTTCACAAGGCCCACTTGACTTCACACTCCAGGTATAACCACACCATCATGGTTATCTGGGTCATTAAAACCTTTTTTTGTATTTTTCTATGTATTCTCATCACCTCTTCTTAATCTCTTCTGCTTCTGTTAGGTCCATACCATTTCTTTCCTTTATCATGCCTGTTCTTGCATGAAATATTCCTTTGATATCTACAATTTTCTTGAAGAGATCTCTAGTCTTTCCCATGCTATTATTTTCCTCTATTTCTTTATATAGTTCATTTAAGAAGGCCTTCTTATCTCTCCTTTCTATTCTCTGGAACTCTGCATTCAGTTGGGTACATCTTTCCTTTTCTACCTTGCCTTTCACATTTCTTCTTTCCTCAGCTATTTATGAAGCCTCCTCAGACAACCAATTTGCCTTCTTGCATTTCTTTTTCTTTGGGATGATTTTGGTCACAGTTTTCTGTGCAATGTTATGAACCTCCATCCGTAGTTCTTTAGGCATTCTGTCTACCATATCTAATCTCTTAAATCTATTGGTCACCTCCACTGTATAATCTTTAAGGATGTGATTTACATCATACCTGAATGGCCTAGTGGTTTCCCCTACTTTCTGAAGCCTGAATTTTGAAATAAGGAGTTCGTGATATAAGCCACAGTCAGCTCCACATCTTGTTTTTATGGACTGTATAGAGCTTATCCATCTTTGGCTGTAAAGAACATAATCAATTTGATTTTGGTATTGACCATCTGTTGATGTCCATGTGTAGAGTTGTCTCGTGTCACTGGAAGAGGATATTTGCTATGACCAATGTGTTCTCTTGGCAAAATTCTGCTAGCCTTTGCCCTCTTCATTTTGTACCCTAAGGTCAAACTTGCCTGTTCCTCCAGGTATCTTTTGACTTCCTACTTTGCATTCCAATTCTTTACGATGGAAAGGGTACCATTTTGGTAACTAGCTAACTAACTAACACCATTTTGGTGTTAGTTCTAGAAGGTCTTGTAGGTCTTCATGGAACCATTCAACCTCAGCTTCTTCACGGTTGAGGCATAGACTTGGATTACTGTGATGTTGAATGGGTTACCTTGGAAATGAAATGAGATCATTCTGTTGTGTATGAAATTGCAACCAAGATTGCATTTTGGATTCTTTTGTTGATTATGAGGGCTTCTCCATTTCTTCTAAGGAATTCTTGCTTACAGTAGTAGATATAATGGTCATCTAAATTAAATTCGCTCTTTCTTGTCATTTTAGTTCGCTAAGATTTCAATGTTCACTCTTGCTATCTTCTGCTTGACCATGTTCAATTTACCTTGATTCATGGACCTAACATTCCAAGTTCTTATGAAATAATGATCTTTACAGCATCAGGCTTTACTTTCGCCACCAAACACATCCACAACTGTGCATCATTTCTGCTTTGGCCTATCCACTTCATTCTTTCTGGAGCTATTAGTAATGCCCTTTGTTCTTCCCCAGTAGCATATGGGATACCTTCTGACCTTGCGGGCTCAGTTTCCAGTGTCATGAGTTTTTGACTTTTCGACTTTTCATACTGTCCATGGGTTTCTCTACCTAAGAATACTTGAATGGGTTGTCATTTTCTCCTCCAGGGGACCATATTTTGTTGGAATTGTTCACTATGAGTTGTCTCTTGGGTGACCCTGCACAGCATGACTTATGGTTTTATTGAGTCATGCAAGCCCCTTTGCCACAACAAGGTTATGATCCATGAAGGGGCTTCAATGACCTACACTTCATCTTTAGGCTTCATTCTTGTTCCTTGAACAGCCCTTAATTAGACCCTACCTTAAATAAAACAACATGCTACTTAAATGAATAGATAAATGTATCACACATTAGTGATGAAGCTTTTTTAGTTATCTGGTATACCATCCAGGAATCACTAGGTTGTATCTCAGGAATGTAATATGTTCAATTTTGTTTAAAATGGATCCAGTGTTAACATATTACTTGGGAAAACTCTTTTATTAATCAATGGTTCAGATCTCTACATGTTCTTGTCTTACTCACTTCCCGTTATTCAGGCTAAAAATAAAGCCCTTTCAGAGAATCCATTTGTACTTGGTTAACCAATTCCATGCTAGTTTTGGGCTCATGAATTAAATTATATTTAGGGTTATATCTTTCCCTAACTATTTGTATTTGGCCTTAAAATTTCTTCATTCAGTTTCTCAGTCAAGATTATTACTCTTGTCTGGATTTTATCCAAGACTGCTCTCCTCTTTCTAACCATAGAACTTACATTTGAATTGGGAATTTCAAGTGTTGTTTGAGGAGAATTCTTAATTCCAGTCAATAATTTTAATCAGTAAAATAAAAATTATTATGTGCTTCTAATTATATATGTTAATATAAAGAGTTCCTAATAAGATGTTTTGGACACGTCTCTCTCTCTTTCTACATATATATACTCCGTCTAGACTACGGATCTTTATGTACATTTGCATGTCATTTACATCTATGTATATCTATCATCAACATCACCACCACCACCAAAATCATTTGTCTTAGTTCTTTCAGTTTGCTATAGGTGGCTTATAAACAGTATTTATCTTTTACAATTCTAGAGGCTGGGAAGTTCAAGATCACAATGCCAGCGGATTTGATGTCTGGTAATAATCCATTCTTGGTTTATAGACAATGACTTCTTGCTGTGTTCTTACATGGCAAGCTAGGCAAGCGATCTCTCTGGGGCCTCTTTTATAAGGACACTAATCCCATACAGGAAGGCAGAACACTCATGCCCTAGTTATTTCCCAAAGGTCTCACTTCCTAGGCATCGTATTTTTAACATGAACTTTGAGGGGGACACAAATATTCAATCTATAGCATCATCTTCTTTCTCTGTTCAGTTTGTGTATATCAATAGATCTCTTTATATATTTGAATAACTTGTGACCACCAATATCAAAAGAGAAATGAGGAAAGTCAGGAATCTCTTTACTTGGGGACCAATTATTATTCCTTTTATTTCTCTAGCCTTTCCTCTTTCATGTCTAGTTTTTAGCTATTTCATTGTTCATTAAAATGTCCTCCAGGGGAAATAAGATGAGCTCTTAGCATCAAGTGCAACGTGCAGTGCTCTAGGGATACTCATTAAGTGTCTGTTGACAATGCCGGTGACGATGATAAAATCCAAATCAGTTAATTGGCTCTGTACCTGTTAGTAATCTCAATGAAACTGAGCACTAGACATAGGTTAAAACAGCTGGAGAATTTTCTGTGAATAGGGATGCTCTTCTTATGGATAGGAATACCCATGTAGAGGGCTTTTATCTCTCAATTTCTCTCAACTTGGAATGGAAGAACAGAGCAAGGCTAGATCCAATAAAGGCAGAGCAGACAAGTTGTCTGTAGGATTGAAGGATTGTGAGAAGGTACTATCTGCTCACACTCTTCCTTAAAGGTTAAACCCACAGCTTATCCTTGAGCTAAGACATCCCTTCTATTTCTCCCTATATGGGTATGCACAGGACACTGTAGAAATAGCAGGTTTTCAACCAGAGAGAAGGAAACCTTTCAGCTAATTCTTGAAGGATGTGTAGAAGTAAGTGAAATGGACTGGAATGTCTGGGGGAAAGAGCTCTGTCTCTTGTCTCAGCTAAGATAGGCCAAGTTCAAAGTCCTGGAAGAGTGAACCCGTGAAATTATAAATACCTACAGAGAAGAACCCAAAGCTGAGAGACAAGCTTCACCCACTAGGCAATTTCCTCTGGGGCCACTCTGTGTAGCCTGAGATGTGCTCTTCATTTTCATATTTCAGAGTTCTTCCCTTTGTTTCTCAAAGATTTTGAATTGTCTTCTGTATTTAATTGCTGTAACAATTTTAGATGTTTATTGATGCTAATGGTGAATACAAGTAGAACTTTATTCCCTAGAGTAAATATACCTCCCTTGTACAATATTTTTCATTATGTTTTGAATACAACCAATATACTTTGGGGTTACAGGAAAACCTACCAACTTATCTGCTAAGTAATGATACTATAAATATGCCCATTTTATTTAAAAGTTAAGTTTTAGAGATTCAAACCAGTTTTCTAAATCTGAGATCAGTTTCACACACACAATAATATATATGGTTGTGCTGTGAGATTTTAAGAGGAAATTTATTTAAAAGAATGTTATTTTACATTACCCATAGAGTACATGTTAAAATATGTCGTATTTATTTCAAATGTCTTTCCTGCATGAAATAAGCTTGTTCTTGGTAAACACATGTCTCCTGCCCCACATACTTTTCATCTCTCTCTTTTTTTTTTTCTTAAAATTTTGTGTCTCGAGGTTTAAATAACCCTATGGCTTTTCATTTCTATAAGACCTCCAAAATGCTAACTGTATCCCAAATTTGTGATTTTATTTTCTTTGCCTAAAAAAAGAGAAAAACAAACAAAATACACCCAAATACACACAATGAGCCTATTCCCTGGAAAAGATTGAGGCTAGGAAAGATTGAAGGCAAAAGGAGAAGGATGTGGCAGAAAATGAGATGGTTAGATAGCATCACTGACTCCATGGATGTGAGTTTGAGCAAACTCTGGGCAATAGTGAAGGACAGAGGAGCCTGGTATACTGCGGTCAGTGGGATTGCAAAGAGTCTGACATGACAGCGGCTGGCCAAAAACAAACACACACACACACCCCATAAACAAATTCCAGAGGTTTCCACTAAAGGAAATACAGAAAAGAGGGAAAAGTGGGATGTATGTCGGAATTTACACAATCAATAAATAACATTCTTCTCTTTCCTGCCTGAGTTTGGAACTATCTAACAAACAGGACTAAGGATAACAATCAAAATATCAGCTTTATTTGATACAAAAATCTGGATCGGAGAATGACTTACATATGCCACAGAGACATTAATTTTATACACCAGGCAGAGGTAGAAAACTCACAGTGTTCCTGACATGAAAATAGTGACAGGACTGGTGTGTGTGTGTGTGTGTTAGTCACTCAGTTGTGTCCGACTCTCTGCAATCTGCCAGGCTCTGCTGTCCATGGGATTCTCCAGGCAAGAATACTGGAGTGGGTTGCCCTTTCCTTCTCCAGGGGATCTTCCCGACCCAGGGATCAAACCTGGTTCACTTGTGTCTCCTGCATTGGTAAACAGGTTCTTTACTAGCTGAACCACCAGGGAAGCCAGGAGTGGTGTGTGCCCCTGTAACTTTTATAGCAAAAAGAAGCACAGATAGCACCGTCCTGGAGGGAAAACTCGCTTCTGAAGAGTTACAAGAGGGAGCCACCTGGAGGATTCCTGTTCCTTCTTTCAATTTATCATTCACATAAAGAGGAGTAAGAGAGGGCATGGGACTGTTTCTTCAGCAGTGGTCCCTCTATAGGGAAATCTTAAGACAGGAAACAGGAAAAGCCCCCCCCTTTGACAGGTAAGGTCCCCTTTTAGCCTCACTGTCTGAATTCAATTAGGCCATTTCAACTTTCTTTAAGCCTTTGGCAAGCTTCATGGCCACTCTGGACTATTCTTGGTTTGCTTATGCCTTTCAAAATTATCCTTAGGAGAGTTCTGAAAGCCTGGCTCTTGGAAAGAGTACATTTTGTTCCAAATCTGTTCTTAGCTAAGCCAGAATGGAGCCAGATCTGGTGCTTTCAAAACAGAACCTCTATATTAGTCATAAAAATTAGAGGCAATAAAACCTATCAGATCATCTGCTCCCTCCTCGTGTCAAGCCCAGGGAAGAAGGGCTGCTGATCATCTTGAATTTACACTGTTTATCAGAAGAGTAACTAAATCAAGCTTCCTCAGAAATAGACGCTGAGGGACTCACTATGTGTCAGAACACATATTCAGGAATGCATCCAGAGCACATGGAGAAGAATATACTCCAACAAAAGAAAAGTGCACTGAGAAGACTCTTTTTCACCACTACGTCAATTTAATTTCTTAGTCAACTTCCTACCTAGCACTCAAATCATACCCACTTTTTTAATGTTCACTTCTATTTTGTTGAAATTATTCTCATCAGAATCATTATTTTCCAGGTAAGATTTTCAATGAAAATGAGTCCTTGCTAATCAAGTTTTTTATTCATATCAACAATTGGAAATTTTGTTTTATGGACATCCTACCAAGTCCACTTATTCTCAGTCAACTTCTGCAGAGAGAAATTTTATAAAAACGTTTTGCTTTTGTCAATTTTTAGTCAACAACCAATTTTACCATATGTAGTTTTTGTTTTGTTTTATATGCTTATTTTTATCATTAATATTCATTATGAATTGGATAGATGAAAACAGTTTGTATTTATTTCTTAGTCAATTTCTGAGAAAATGCTAAACAATTCACCGGTTACAGGATTACTGTATGAGACAGGATTGGACTTCTGTATTGCTAACCCAACTCGACTGTATGTTTTTCCATCACTTTGAGTATTATATTTTAAAGTGCCTCTTCTCCTGGTGTAGCCAAGAGCATATGAAAGGGCCAAAGGTCTTGTTTTGTTCCATATTTATCAATATTTGGGAGAAAAGAAAGCTAGGAGTGTTAAAAGAAGAGAAAAAAACAATTCTTTGTTCTCTTTTTTCCTATTTGTTCTATCTTTGTTCCATTTTTCTTCTCTTTTCAGCCTTATCAAAGTTTCTCTGGTTTATCCTTTTATGCTTCTGTCACTATTCTATCTTCTTTGTCTCCTATTTGGTACTCTGCCTGCCGTTGGCTTTATGCTTTCTCTCTTGCATCTTGTAAATCTCACTCCGTATCTTGAACACTCTCCTCAAGCATTTAGCTGGACATTTATTGTCCTACCTTCATCTCTCACCAAGAGCTGCTTTTCTGCGCACTGGATGTTATTTTGATAAAGGCATAGGGAAGAACTTCTTGCCCTTGCCACTTAGCATCCCACTTGGATCCAGTCACCACGCCAAAAGAGGTTGTGAAGCTGTTTTTTGGTATGGCTCTAAAAAGCAGCACTGAAAATGACCCTCCTATCTGGGCTTGGTTTTATGGGGCAGAAGGATGGAGATTCTGATCTCAGGAGGACTTTGCCAGATCAAGGAACTTGGAATCACCATAGATTTACTGGACAACCTCTGCATGCTTGGACCCGCATCAGTTGATTTCACCCTTCATGCATTGAGATACAGTCTCTGCCTTTCCTCAACTGTTTAAAATGTTGTGGTATTGGGTTGAGTTTTTTGCAAGCATTTGTTATTGTCTCTGTTGTTATTTACTACTAACTGGGTTTGCATGTTTGCTTGTCTTATAGTTCAGTGTATAACCATCACCACAGTCTATTTTCAGAACATTTACAAACTCCCTAAAAGAAACTCCAAACCATATTCATTAGCCGTCTTTCCTCATTTCCCAACCGAGGAACTACTACTATTTAGTTTTCTGCCTCCATGGATTTGCTTATTTAGGGCATTTCAAATAAATGGAATTACACAATGTGTGGTCTTCTGTAAGTGATTTCTTTCATTTAGCATGATATGTTCAACACTCATTCATGTTAAAGCATGTATCTGTACTTCATTTTTTTATGGCTAAGAAACATTCTATTGCATGAATATGCCACATTTTGATTATACAATCAGTTTATGGTCATTTAGCTTGTTTCCACTTTTAGTCACTATAAATAATCGTTATTCATAGTAGCAAACATTTATGAATATGCTTTTGTGTGGGTATATGTTTTAATTTCTCTTGGGTATCTCTCTAGCATTGGTATAGATCTTATGATAATTCCACAGCCAAAATTTTGAGGAAATTTCAAACTGTTTTCTAAAATGCCTGCCCTGTTTTACACAAATTCATTCTTTTGATTGTGGGCATCTTGTTTTCCCAACGCCATTTGCTGAAATGACTGTGCTTTGCTCATTGAATTGCGATGGTGCTCTTGTTGCAAATAAACTGGGCATAAATGTAAAGATTTTTTTTTTCTGGACTGTCAATTTAATGCTTTAAATATATATGTCTAATCTCATGCCTCAGATATGCAGATGACACCACCCTTATGGCAGAAAGTGAAGAGGAACTCAAAGGCCTCTTGATGAAAGTGAAAGAGGAGAGTGAAAAGGTTGGCTTGAAGCTCAACATTCAGAAAAAGAAGATCATGGCATCTGGTCCCATCATTTCATGGGAAATAGATGGGGAAACAGTGGAAACTGTGTCAGACTTTATTTTTTTGGGCTCCAAAATCACTGCAGATGCTGATTGCAGCCATGAAATTAAAAGACGCTTACTCCTTGGAAGGAAAGTTATGACCAGCCTAGATAGCATATTAAAAAGCAGAGACATTACTTTGCCAACCAAGGTCCGTCTAGTCAAGGCTATGTTTTTTCCCGTGGTCATGTATGGATGTGAGAGTTGGACTGTGAAGAAAGCTGATCGCCGAAGAATTGATGCTTTTGAACAGTGGTGCTGAAGAAGACTCTTGAGAGTCCCTTGGACTGCAAGGAGATCCAGCCAGTCCATTCTAGAGGAGATCAATTCTAGGTGTTCATTGGAAGGACTGATGCTAAAGCTGAAACTCCAATACTTTGGCCACCTCATGCGACGAGCTGACTCATTGGAAAAGACTCTGATGCTGGGAGCAATTGGGGGTAGGAGGAGACGGGGACGACAGAGAATGAGGTGGCTGGATGGCATCACCGACTCGATGGACATGAGTTTGAGTGAACTCTGGGAGTTGGTGATGGACAGGGAAGCCTGGCGTGCTGTGGTTCACGGGGTCACTAAGAGTCGGACACGACTGAGCGACTGAACTGAACTGAACTGAATCTCATGCCAGCACCATATTGTCTTGATTACTGTAAATAAATTTTGAAAATGAGAAATATGAGTCCTCTAATTGTGCTCTTTTTCAAGATTCTTTTGGTTATTATGAGTCTCTTGACTTTTTGTATGAATTTTAGAATCATTTTATCAATTATTGCAAGAAAATCAGCTATACTTTGAAAAGGACTACACTGAATTGGTAGATTAATTTACTGAGTAGTAATACATCTTAAAAATGTTAAGTCTTCTCATCCATGAAGTTAGGATGTTGTTCCATTTATTTGGGTCTTTAATTTCTTTCAGTAATGTTTTATACTTTTCAGTGTACAATCATTATACTTTAAAATGTTATTTCTATTTATTTGATATATTTTTTTACTATTGTAAGTGGAATTATTTTCTTATTTTCCTTTTTAGATTATTTGTGGCTTGTTATTTTTGTACTTTGAGCTTATATCCAGGTGCAAAGTTGAATTTGATTGTTAGTACTAATAATGAATTTCTTTGGATTTTCTATATACAAGATCAAGTCACTTGCAAATAGAAATAGTTTCAATTCTTCCTCAAGGTAGGCGCGAGATGAGTGATTGGTTGTCTTTTTTCTTACATATTTTCTGCTCATGCACCCAGATTTGCGTGTGCATATGGCCTTTTGGATCCTCAGAATATGTCAAAGTCCTCTATGGCCATTTCTGCTTCCCTAGCAGTTTCTTTAAAATTTCAGGTGAGGTCCATGTTTTCCATTGCTGAAATCATAAGCATAAGCAGTTTCTTCTAGAAGTTTGTTATTGTGTTAGAAGTGCCTTGGAGATAGGCCTCAGGTAAGCTGAGCTCTGAATCAAATCAAACAGCCAACATACTCTGGGAACAGAGATTTTCTAGGGCACTGCAATTTTGAACAGACTATTGACCTTTTTCTTGGATGATGCTTTTACTGGAATTCCACCAGAGGTCAGATTTCTCCATTGTCAGCAATGTCGTCAACTTTTGTCTAGGATGTCACTGAGCTGGGGAGTGAAAGGGTAAGTATAATCTAAGTCAGAATGACAGATAACCCATTGTCTCACTGAGGGTCAGTAAATATTTTTCTACATCAATAGTTTTTAGTTTGTTGCTGTTTAGTCACTAAGTCATGTCTGACTCTTGAGACCCTTGTGGACTGTAGCCCACCAGGTTCCTCTGTCCATGGAGTTTCCCAGGCAAGAATACTGGAGTGCGTTGCCATTTCCTATTCCAGGGAATCTTCCCAACCCCAGGGATCAAATCTGTGTCTTCTGCATTGATAGGTGGATTCTCTACCACTGAGCCATCTGGGAACCTATGTCAGGTGAAATGGTGGGCTGGATGAATTACAGGCTGGAATTAATATTTCCAGGAGAAATATTAACAACCCCAGATATGCAGATGATACCACTCTAATGGAAGAAAGTGAAAAGGAACTAAACAGTCCCTTGATGAAGGTGAAAGAGAAGAGTGAAAAAGCTGGTTTGAAATTCATGTTCAAAAACTAAGATTGTGGTATCTGGTCCCATCACTTCATGGCAAGTAGAAGGGGAAAAAGTGAAGCAATGACAGATTTTATTTTGGGGGGGGGCTCCAAGATCACTGCAGTTGGTGACTGCAGCCATGAAATTAAAATAAGCTTGATCCTTAGAAGAAAAGCTATGACAAACCTAGGCAGTGTGTTATAAAGCAGAGATATCACTTTGCCAACAAATATCTGTGTAGTCAGAGCTATGGTTTTTCCAGTAGTCATGTACGGGTATGAGAGTTGGATCATAAAGAAGGCTGGACTAGAATCATATGGAAACTTATTCAGAAACATGACTGGTACCTGGGCTATAATGACTCAAAAGTTGGGCATGCCTTGCATTGCTGAGTAGAGCAATTACACATATAATGTGTAAGTTTGGCTTAGTCTTTACATATAAGGCGTAAGTTCTTGGGTCTCTCATAGAATGAGACTAGTTCCAAGAGGGAGCTTCCAAGTCACTGTAGATATTTCCATCATACTGTATTGATCAAAGGAATCAAAAGCTCATCCAGATTCCAAAAGAGGGTTCACAAACTCAGCCTCTTTATTGGCTGTAGGAAGGTGCTATTGCAAAAGAGTGTGTGGGTAGCAGAAACTGTGTGGATATCTATTAAAGCACAATTGTCCACATTCATTGCAATGTAGTTACCTTTTTAACTATCATCTCATCTGAAACTCAAGTTCAAGGAAGTTGACTTAGGTCTCTCTATATACCTAGTGCCAAGCACTCAGTAAATGTTTGAACTGAAGGCTTAAAGGCTGGAGAGATGTAAAGAAGAAATGTGAGAAGCAAAAGGAACTTGAAATTGACTACTTGTATCAGCTTTATAACGACTGAGGATTTCTTCTTGATGTAAAAACAGCTTGGTGTGTGGATCTATGTTTCTTTAACCTACTTTTCCTTTCTGCTTTCAGTTTCTTTTTCATTCAGCCAAGATGGGACTACTCATCATTTCCAAGACCCTGTGCCATTACCCTCAATTACTATTTTGTTTTTAGCTTTATACTGGCAAAACTGTGCCCCTGGCCAACCTAACCATTCATCTCTCTGTACTCTACAATGAATTATTGATCACTGCCAGATAAAATTCACCCAGGCTTCTAGGATGCTGCTGTGAGCTCACAGTTGATGCTTGTATTAGTTTGGACAGGTTTATAGATTGATCAGGCTTCCCTCCTGGCTATCGTTCTCTCGTTTCTCTTCCTAAGGCCCAGCAGGCTGAAGGGGCATCAACTACCTGAGGCATGTTCTTCTCCTGATGGGGGTCAGAAACACAAGCGACACCATGAGTAGAAATAAACACCATTTATTACTTAGAATCAAAACTGGCACTCTGTCCTTTCAGATGCACTCTACCATCCAAAGAAAGACTAAGCCAAACAATATGAAGCAAGTATATTCCTTATGTAGACAGAGGCAAACAATGTACACTATATTCCAAACTTTTACTGGATCCGCTCAGCTGTCCCTCGTCCTTTCTATGTATCTCCAATTAGTGATTTTTATAATTTTTCACGAAAGTCATTTACAATTTCATTCAGGATCTCAATCTCTCCATTAACCTACCTTATTCTGAGTAAAAGAGTCACTCTCCAACTTCAAAGATAAATTAGAGACTTTTCAGCAGGAACTTTCTTAATTTGCAGTGGATCCTTTATAATAGTCACTTCTCTGTATGTTCCCCTCCAAGCTTAGTGGAAATCACATCTATGGTTCAGTTTAATGCTAATCCTTTCACCTCTTTTCCAGAGCCCAGCCTTTCTGATCTTCTTTAGGTTTGACACTGTTAATTATATCCTCTTATAATTTTAAATTGTTCTTCTTGTCTTATTAATAGTTATGAGACAGTATAAACTATGAAAGCTATAAAAAATTCAGCCATATTGTTTTATATGAATATCAGAGATATTATTTTAATACAGGAAAAGCATGAAAATAATTCAGTATAGAATGAAAGAGTAGATTGAATACATAAACCAAGTGGTATAGACACCTATGTGGGAGGATTTAAACTGACAGGGGACATAAATTCTTTAAATTTTATTTTCTGTGGCACAGTAATTGTAAAAAGAGACTCAAAATGATAGCTATGGTAGTTAGAGAATTTTCTTGGATGCCTTCATCTCTAGGCTTCAAGACAATTGAAATCTCTGGTTGCTAAGCCAGTGCTGTGAGCTGATGGTGAATTAGTTTTCTGTTGCTGAGTAACAAATCACCATCATATACTTTTGGGCTTAATACATGTTTTTATTAGCTCAGTTTCTACAATCTCGGTGCACTCTAACTGAGACCTCCTCTCAGGATTTTATTTTATGAATTAATTAATTTTAATTGGAGAATAATTACTTTACAATATTGTGATGTTTTTTGCCATACATCAACATGAACTGGCCATAGGTATACATGTGTCTCCCTCAATCTGAATCCGCCTCCCACCTCCCTCCCCACCCCATCCCTCTGAGCTGTCCCAGAGCACTGACTTTGGGTGCTTTGCTTCATGCATTGACCTTGCACTGATCATCTGTTTTACATATGGTAATATATGTGTTTCAGTGGTATTCTCTCAAATCATCCCACTTTCGCCACCTGCTGCTGCATCCAAAAGTCTGTTCTTTATCTCTGTGTCTCCTTTGCTGCCCTGCATGTAGGATCAATGGTGCCATTTTTCTAAATTCATATATATGTGTTAATATACAATATTTGTCTTTGTCTAACTTACTTCACTCTGTATAATAGCCTCCAGGTTCATCCACCTCATTAGAACTGACTCAAATGCATTCCTTTTTACAGCTGAGTAACATGTGCTGTAATTCATGGGGTCGCGGAGAGTCGGACACGACTGAGCGAATGAACTGAACTGAACTGAATATGATGTTACTTCCCTGGTGGCTCAGAGATTAAAGCGTCTGCCTCCAATGCGGGAGACTCGGGTTCGATCCCTGGGTAGGGAAGATACCCTGGAGAAGGAAATGGTAACCCACTCCAGTATTCTTGCCTGGAGAATCCCATGGACGGAGAAGCCTGGTAGGCTACAGTCCACGGGATCGCAAAGAGTCGGACACGACTGAGCGATGGAACGGAACGGAATATGATATGTACCACAACTTCCTTATCCATTCATCTGCCAATGGACATTTAGGTTGCTTCCATGTCTTAGCTATTGTAATTGGTGCTGCAGTGAACACTGGAGTACAAGTGTCTCTTTCAATTCCGCTTTTCTCTGGGTTTATGCCCAGCAATGGGATTTCTGGGCTGTATGGCACTTCTATTCCCAGTTTTAGAAAATGTAGGTCAGAACTTTGATCTCCTCTGAGTCTTGGGATCACCTTCATAGCTTACACTGATTGTTGGCAGAGTTCAATTCCTTGTCGTTGTAAGACTGAAGTCCTTGTTTTCTTTCTGGCTGTGGCCTGGGGACTGCTTTTAGTCCCTAAAGGCTGCCCTTAGGTCCTTGCCACATGGCCCTTTAGACAGGCAGCTCACAACATGATTGTTTGCTTCTTTATGCTGCAGGAGAATATATCTTGTTGTGAAGCTCTCTTTTAAGGAAAGCTTAGACTCTATTTTTTAAATTTACTTTTGTTTTTAAAGACTGTATAGTTTCTTTTGTGCCTACAATTTTTTTTTTTCCTTTTCAGTGAGCTGTATAGCATGTGGGATCTTAGTTCCCCAACCAGGGATCAAACCTATGCCCTCTGCATTGGAGTGTGGAGTCTGGACTGCCAGGTAAGTTCCTAGATTCTAATTTAAAGACCCACTCAGGCAAAACTCTCTTTTTCTTATCTCAGTTTGGTACCTCAATTATATCTACAAAATTCCTTCTCATTTGCCATGTAATATAAAGTAATCACAAGAATGAAATCTTATATTCATGAATCTCATCCACACTCAAGAGAAGATTATAGAGGTTGTATATGCCAAGGGTAAATCTTGACCACCAACTCAAAATGATTTCTATCACAAATCAAAACCTCCAAATTACCTTTCAAATGAAATTCAGAATTTTTAAGGCTGACATAATTGTTTATTTAATGAATATTTGCCTTTTCTTCTGACAGAGGAAGGTAAATAAAAGCTTTAAATTTGTTTTCATTTTTGTGCTTTGTGACTTTTTTTTTTTAGTATAAAAAGATCTTTTATTTTTTATTTCTAACCTGTTACTCTGGGAAATTCCTTTGCTTCTCCTGTGTTAGATCTTTTCTTCTTGGGTTATGTCTTAATTTCTTTTGTTTTATTCATTCCTTTTGGTTTTATACATCCTCTGCTGCTGCTGTTGCTAAGTTGCTTCAACTGTGTCCGACTCTGTGTGACCCTATAGATGGCAGCCCACCAGGCTATGCCATCCCTGAGATTCTCCAGGCAAGAACACTGGAGTGGGTTGCCATTTCCTTCTCCAATGCATGAAAGTGAAACGTGAAAGTGAAGTCGCACAGTCGTGACTGAATCTTTGCAACCTCATGGACTGCAGCCTACCAGGTTCCTCCATCCATGGGATTTTCCAGGCAAGAGTACTGGAGTGGGTTGCCATTGCCTTCTCCAATACATCCTCTAGAAGCTTCCTAAAAGTAAGTTAAGGAAAGATAAGCATTTTAAACTCATATTCATCTAAAAATCTTTATCCTATTTTTATGCTCCACCAAGCCTGGCTGGATATAAAATTCCAGATTTCAGGGTCAATGCATGTTATAGGATGCTCGGGGCTGGCATGTGGGGATGACCCAGAGGGAGGATAAAGGGAGGAGGGAGGTGGGTGGGGGTTCAGGAGGGGGAACTTATGTAAACCCGGGGCGAATTCATGTCAATGTATGGCAAAACCAACCAATATAATATTGTAAAATAATTTGCCTCCAATAAAAAATAAATTAATTAAAAAAAATAAATAAAATAAAATTCCAGATTGAAATACTCTTTTCCTTGGAAGTTTGAAGTCATTGCTCCATCCTTTAAAAAAAATTCCAATGTGGGGGTTATTAAATCCTGTGTTATCCTGATTTTATTCCTTAGTTTGTGACATATTTTAATCTTTCTGGAAGCTTTTACAGCCAGATCTTTGTCTTTAGTGCTCTAAGTTTTCACAATGACCTGTCTCACTGGAAGTTTTTTAAAAACTCACAGATCTGACAGGCTGTAGTTTATAAGAATCACTCTGGTTGAGTGATTTAAAAATAATGGATTTGAATATTCAGAATTGGAAGTGTGGGAACTTTACGGTTTAGATTCTTTATGGTGGTTTAGACTAAGGCAACTATGATATCATAGGTGGATATATTTAAGATACATTTATGTATTGAATAGACATAAACCAGCACACATAGTGTTTTTATAGATGACTTCCTGGCTTTTGGATCATGAAGCAAAGGGGGAAGGGAGGCACGTTGAAAAGGAGAGCAGAGATACGGTTGTGTGTGAGACTGCAGTTGAGTATATAGGTCTGGACTCAGAATAGAGATCTAGAAAAGGCATACATTTGGAATCCATTGGTATTGATATAAAATTTAAAATCATAAGAGTAGAAAAAGTCAAGAATTTGGCAAATGTAGATGAGAGAAAAGAATGCCCAGGTAGAGCTGTAGAGAAGTCTAACAATTAGAGGGTAAGTAGGGAAGGATGAGCCAAGAAAAGGATCTTGAGAAGGAGGGAATAAAGAAATAGGAGGGAAACTAGGAAAGAAGGAATTCTAAATGTCTCAAGAAGAGATTTTTCAGAGGAAGGAATAGTCAGTGTGTTGAATTTTGCTGAGAGGTCTAAACAGTTTGAGAAGTATACGTTATGTTTAGCCACAGGTTGGTCATTGTGATCTTAGTAAGAGAAGCTTTAGTAGTGTGCTGAGTGAAGACAGACTGGGATGTAAAAAGAAGCAGTTCTTAAAGTTACTTGGGTCTGAAAAATAGTTAAGAAAAAAAATGTAATTGGAGAGAGTTATATAGTCAAGGGACTTCTTCAAGGTGTTAGAGGAAAAAAGAGAGATAGAATCAAGAAGAGTCAATCATGAGGAATTATTACCAAGGAAAAAGTGTTCCTAAAAGAATGAAAGGGAATGGCGTCTATAACACAGGCAGAGAGTTGAGTTTTAGAGAGGGAAGGGATGCTAATTCTATAGTTACAGGAGGAAGAGTGGGAAAGGATGTATCCAGACGTGTTTTGTGAATTTCACTGGGGGAAAATGAGAAAGTCTGTATTTGATGGCTACAACTCACAGAGAGTGAGGAGGGTAAAAGCTATTTGGAGAGATCTGGAGAGATTGCTAAGTGGTGCTGAGAACCCTATTGAAGTGGGTAATCACGAATTTTTAATTATGTCAATTATATTAGCTATATAATTTTCTCTTAAAACCCAAACTCCTTTGCCTAATGATTCTCAAATGAAGATCTGCTTCAGAATTACATAAGAACCTTTTCCTTCAACTTTTTCTGCAGTTGAACTTCAAGTGAGACCAAATGATTCCAAATGTCTGGGTATGAGAAATAACATGTCTTTTAAAACCTCCAAACATTTATTATTTGATTGTTATGCACAGAATCACTTTTTTGGCATAATATACATGGCTTTTCATGATTAGGCTGCTTTCTATGTGTTCATCTTTACCTCCTGCTACTCTTGGGTTTGAACTCCTAAACTCCATAATAAAGCACACGTTATGGGGGCCCCTAATTGTCCCATGATTTTGTATCATTTTATCAATACTGACCCGGAATGGAAAGCCAAAAAGCAGCACATCTTAATCATTGAGAAGAGTTAATTCTATGTCACTAGTTACAGAACACACATCAGTCTCTCGATTCTTTTCTGTATCTCTCTCCCTGATAGGGGTCTGGCCTGCATTGTCTAGATTCCTTTGTTAAAGGCAGTAGTTCAGAAAATAATGGTTGTGATGGAAAAAATGTTGAATGCATGGCAGCTCTGGTTCAAGTACAAAACCAAACTCATGTGTCACTTACATATATTTTGGAACCAGGTCACTGGTCAAACCAAGGTGAGAGGAGAAAATCAAGTCCCATGAAAACTAAGAGGGCCTGATATCTATAAAGAGACGAAGGCATGGTGTTTCAGAGACACAGAGAGGACAGAGGTTTTAGAACAGGGAGAGACTAACCAAATGGGTCAAATGCTGCAGACAGTCATGTCAGATAAGAATTGAGAATCACTCATCATTGTGGGAAATATAAAAGCCCTTGGCGACCTTTGCGAGAGCAGTTCCAGTGGGCACAAGAAACAAGAGCCAGATCACAGCAGGGTGAGGAATAAATTGGTTATTAGGAAATAGAGACTGCTTGTAGCGTGACATTCTTTAAGGAGTCTGATAGTAAAAAAGCAGAGTAGCGGGGAGTATGGGGTCACAGAGAAGCGTTTCTTTATTCAAGACTGGAGAAACTTAATGCTCTATATACACATAAACATGTATATCAATTTTAGGGAAAGAAACAGGAAAGAGAAGAAAAGAAAATGGAGAGGGTGAAAGAGAAGATGATAGGGGGAAAGAGCAAGAGGAAGACGAGGAGGACGAACAGGAAGAGAGAGAGGAGGAAGAGGAGACTGGGAGCCGGTGGGGAGGTGGTGGGGTAACCGGTGAAACAAGATTCCTGAGGAGAAGCTGGAATTTGCAGGAGAGAGAACCTCAGTGAGAAAGAAGATATCTTCTTTCACTAAGAAAATGAGGGAATGCTGAAAGGATGCAGATAGATGAAACACACTCTAGGCTCTAGCAGACAAAGGTGGAAGGAGCTGTTGTTTGTGGTCTCACCTTGATCAAGTTAAAGAAAGCTTTCATAAGTAAGAGTGGGGGAAGAGGAATCAAATCTGGGTTTTGAGGAGGAATAACACTTTGTGGACATGAGTCTGAGTGAACTCCGGGAGTTGGTGATGGACAGGGAGGCCTGGCGTGCTGTGATTCATGGGGTCGCGGAGAGTCGGACACGACTGAGCGACTGAACTGAACTGAACTGAACTGAACACTTTGCAACATGTCCTCTGAGGGAAAAGTGAAAGGTAACTGGTGATGACACAGGAGATATAGTTTAGGAATAGCTGAGGTTGGAGACCACGAATGCGAATTATCTCTGATGATGTGATTTTATTCTAGCAGCTCTCAGTGTCGAGAACTATGCTTGTATATTATAAATATTTATATGGTATTGTTATTTTAATTTCAATGATGCACAGTAATATCATCTCATGAGATAGGGTATTTTTTTCCCCAAAACTATAATAAATGCCAATTTCATTCAGCCAGAGACTCTACTAGAAGGATTTATCATGAACTCCACATATGAAATGATCATGAAATATGTCATTTAAGAAATGTTGCAAATTGTGCTATGGAAACAGACAGCACAGCTCTGCAATATAAGCAGCAATGCCCTCACCAGCTGTTGATTTTGCCTGCAAGATTTAAATCACTGAATAATGACTGCTGATGCTGGTTGAAGTGTATCTAATATAATCCCACAAGTTCTATGAATGATTAAGTGTCCTAGGTTTAAGAGAGATTGGGGTAAATAGGTACCTTATTATTGTACATGTTTGAACCACACAAACTTTCATAAAACATCAAACTTATGGTTGCTTCAAAGTAGGAAAACAAAGCAAAACCAATAGCTCCTTCTGTAGTATGTAGGAAGGAGGCTGACTGTATAATGGCCTCCATTTTTACCCTAAAGCCTATGTCTTCATCTTGGCATCTGTGATATTTTCCTATTCTTGAGAGCTCCAGGTCTGTTTTCTTCTTCATGTTTATTATTGTTTTTCTCTAATTATCCCTGAAATGTAGAGGATCTCCAAAGTTATATCCTTTTTTCCTTCTATATTCTATTAATGGTTTAATCACTCTTCTTTGTCTTTTCCCATTGCCTATACATTGTAAGTTTCCTTCTGTGGCCTGTATGCTCTCATCCAGAGAAACGCGCCATAAAAAGTCGAGACTATAAATCGGAAATTTAAGAGAGAAGTGGAGGCTGTTAAAAGCACACTGAGTTAAGAATATTTACTATCTTTCCTTTTGACAAATTCCTACAAATCTCTGTAGATCCAGCTCTAATAATACTAGCAAAATAATAAAAGTAAATTAATTAATGAGTTTTTCTATTTAGAAGCACTTTTCT
This sequence comes from Moschus berezovskii, assembly GCF_049115385.1. NCBI lineage: Eukaryota > Metazoa > Chordata > Mammalia > Artiodactyla > Moschidae > Moschus > Moschus berezovskii. The sequence continues at coordinate 25,809,813 of NC_142465.1, read as the reverse complement.
GAGTCTTTTATTCTTTAATTTCATATTCAACTGCCATTTTGCTTATTTAAATATTATTTTTTCCAGTTTTATTGAGATATAAGTTTAAGATACACAGCATAATGGCATATATATTATGAAATGATTACCACAATAAATTTGGTTAACATCCATCATCTCATAAAGATACAAAAAAAAGAGAAAAATGTTTTTTCCTTGTGATGAGAACTCTAAGGATCTACTCTCAACAACTTTCACATATATCATGTGTGCGTGCTAAGTCACTTCAGTTGTGTGTGACTCTGTGCAACCCTATGGACTGTCGTCCCGCAAGCTCCTCTGTCCATGGGGTTTCTCCAGGCAAGAATACTGGAGTGGGTTGCCATGCCCTGGCTCTTCCCAATCCAGGGATTAAACCCGTATTGCTTATGTCTCCTGCATTGGCAGGCGGATTCTTTACTAGCGCCATCTGAGAAGCCTTCCATATATCACACAGTGTCAAATATAGTCCTGTTGTACATCACATCTCAGGTACTTATTATCTTATAACTGAAAGTTTGTAGCTTTTGACTATTTTCATTCACTTCTCCCTTCTCCTCCCTTCCACTTCTGCATTCTGAGTGTGTTCACTTTATCAACTCATCTGATCCAACCCCAAACTTCATGGTATTATTTTAAAATTTATTTTTAATTGAAGGATAATTACAATACTGTGTTGGTTTCTGCCACACATTAACACAGATCAACCATAAGTATACATTCGTCCCAACCTCTTGAGGTTCCTTCCCACTTCCCACCCCATCCCACCCCTCTAGATTGTCATAATGCCCCAGTTTGAGTTCCCTGAGTCATACAGCAAATTCCTACTTGCTATTTATTTTACATATGTTAGTGTATTTGTTTCCATGCTACTCTCTCCGTTCGTCCCAACCTCTCCTTCCCACCCATCCATCCCCATGTCCGTAAGTCTGTCCTCCATGTCTGTGTCTCCACTGATGCCCTGCAAATAGGTTCATCAGTATCATCTTTCTAGATTCTATATATATGTGTTAATATGCGATATTTGTTTTTCTCTTTCTGACTTACTTCACTCGGTATAATGGGCTCTAGGCTCATCCACCTCACTGGCACTGACTCAAATGCATTCTTTTTATGGCTGAGTAATATTCCATTGTATATATGTACCACAGTGTCTTTATCCATTCACTTGTTGATGAATATCTAGGTTGCTTCCATACCCTAGCTATTGTAAATAGTGCTGCAATGAACACTGCGGTGTATGTGTATTTTTCAATTATAGTTGGTGGTATTATTGTTTTTACTCATATGCATATATCTAACTTCCCTAAGACTTCAAACTTATAAGAAGAGAGACATAACATCCTTTATATTTTTATCCCCTACAGGGCTTCTTGGTACTTGCCTGTTGTTCAGTTGCTAAGTCGTGCCTGACTCTTTGTGACCCCATGGACTCAGCACATTTGGCTTCCCTGTCCTTCACTATCTTCTGGAGGTTGTTCAGATTCATGTCCATTGAGTTGGTAATGCTTCCCAACCATCTCATTCTGCCACCTTCTTCACCTTTTGCTTTCAGTCTTTCTCATCATCAGGGCCTTTTCCAATGAGTTGACTCTTCACATCAGATGGCCAAAGTGTTAAAGCTTCAGCTTCAGCATTAGTCTTTTCAATGAATATTCAGGGTTGATTTCCTTTAGGATTGACTGGTTTGATATTCTTGCTGTTCCAGGGACTCTTAAGAGTCTTCTACAACACAACAATTTGAAAGCATCAATTCTTCGGCACTCAGCCTTCTTTACAGTCCAACTCTCACATCCATACAATACTACTGGAAAAATCATAGCTTTGACTATATGGACTTTTGTTGCCAAAGTGATATCTTTGCTTTTTAAATCACTGTCTAGGTTCATGGCTGCTTGCATTAAATATGTGATAAACACATATTTGTTGAATAACTAAATGAATAAGAGAAAAGGAAAAGAATGCACATAATAAAAAATTGAAAACCATTAATTCTATACTTTAAAATAATTATTTTTCATGTAAATTGTGAGTTGTTTAAAGACAGGATTTATTTGTTTCTCTAAAAGTGCTAGACACATGGTAGTTCAGTTCAGTTCAGTTGCTCAGTCGTGTCCAACTCTTTGCGACCCCATGGACTACAGAACACCAGGTCTCCCTGTCCATCACCAACTCCCAGAGTTCACTCAAACTCATGTCCATTGAGTTGGTGATGTCATCCAACCATCTCATCCTCTGTCATCCCTTTTTCCTCCCGCCTTCCATCTTTCCTAGCATCAGGATCTTTTCAATAAGTCAGTTCTTTGCATCAGGTGGCCAAAGTATTGGAGTTTCAGCTTCAGCACCAGTCCTTCCAATGAATATTCAGAACTGATTTCCTTTAGGATTGATTGGTTTGATCTCCTTGCAGTCCAAGGGACTCTTAAGAATCTTCAACACCAAAGTTCAAAAGCATCAATTCTTTGGCACTCAGCTCTCTTTATAGTCCAACTGTCACATCCATACATGGTTACTGGAAAAACCAAAGCTTTGACTAGACGGACATTTGTCAACAAAGTAATGTCTCTGCTTTTTAATATGCTGTCTAGGTTGGTCATCGCTTTTCTTCCAAGGAGCAAGTGTCTTTTAATTTCATGGCTGCAGTCACCATCTGCAGTGATTTTGGAGCCCAAGAAAATAAAGTTTCTCACTGTTTCCACTGTTTCCCCATCTATTGCCATGAAGTGATGGGACCAGATGCCATGATCTTAGTTTTCTGAATGTTGAGTTTTAAGCCAACATTTTCACTCTCCTCTTTCACTTTCATCAAGAGGCTCTTTATTTCTTTGCTTTCTGCCATAAAGGTGGTGTTATTTGCATATCTGAAGTTATTGATATTTCTCCCGGCAATCTTGATTCCAGTTTGTGCTTCATCCAGTCCAGCATTTCTCATGAGGTACTCTGCATATAAATTAAATAAGCAGGGTGACAATATGCATCCTTGACATACTCCTTTCCCGATTTGGAACCAGTCTGTTGTTCCATGTCCAGTTCTAACTGTTGTTTCTTGACCTGCATACAGATTTCTCAGGAGGCAGGTCAGGTGGCCTGGTATTCCCATTTCTTGAAGAATTTTCCACAGTTTGTGGTGATTCACACAGTCAAAGACTTTAGCATAGTCAATAAAACAGAATTGTGTTTTTCTGGAACTCTCTTGCTTTTTTGATGATCTAGTGGATGTTGGCAATTTGATCTCTGGTTCTTCTGCCTTTTCTAAATCCAGTTTGGACATCTGGAAGTTCACGGTTCATGTACTGTTGAAGCCTGGCTGGGAGAATTTTGAGCATTACTTTGCTAGCGTATGAGATGAGTTCAATTGTGCGGCAGTTTGAGCATTCTTTGGCATTGCCTTTCTTTGGGATTGGAATGAAAACTGACCTTTTCCAGGCCTGCAGACACTGTTGAGTTTTTCAAATTTGCTGGCATATTGCATGCAGCACTTTTACAGCAATGGTAGACACTCAGTAAATACTTCTTGATCTCTTGGTTGAAATCTGCATTTTACCCTGAAGAGTAGAAAGCTAATTCATGTATCTTCTTCAAAGTCAGAATTCACTGAGTTTCTGCTGCCTATCTTCAGACTTATTGTGTCAGGAATTTGATTCTTTGGATGTGGTTTGAGGAATGATTGCAGAGTATACTGCTCCATTATTAAAGGTCCATTTGCCATGATGACTAACTACTTATGCTCCAATTTGTTTTTCTTCTGTTCCAGTCATCTACCACCCTGGCACTATTGTGCAATGTTCTTTGCATTGACTAAAGACAGTTTGTTATAAATATAACAGGAGCCTTGAAACAAGTTGCACATTAATAGCAGACACTTTTAAGTCAAAATATATACTATAACCAATTTGTTGAAGAGATTCAATTTATTTAAAGGTCAATTTCTGTTTATGGAAAAGTCATGAAAGTTTACACTGGTTAAAATGGAGAAATAAGACATTCAACTAAATGACAGTATTTTTGTTTGTTATAAAACCATACAATAAAAAGATGTAAGAAATCTAAGGATTATTGTTCAAACTGACAAAGTAAATTTGTGAGAGGATATTATTTGCAACTGAAATATCTTTTTTTCCTGAAAAACAAACAAACAATTCTATGTTGATTAGTACATAACAAAAATATATTTGGAATTAGGCATACCGCAGACGCGGGAGACGCCGGGCTCCGGCGGCGCAGACGCGGGAGACGCCCGGCTCCGGCGGCGGCGCAGATGCGGGAGACGCCCGGCTCCGGTGCAACCGACCACGTGCAGAATCGTGGCTGAGATGAGCTACCCTGCGCCCAGGGTTAGGGCGGTGGCCGAGAGGAGCTGTACCACGTCCAGGAGGCGGTGGCTGCTTGGGCACCGGAGGGCCGAGAGGAGCTGATCCACATTCAAAGCAGGAGGGGCGGTCTTGAGGAGATACTCCTTGTCCAAGGTAAGGTACAGCGGCTGCGCCTTGCTGGAGCAGCTGGGAAGAGATACTCCACGACCAAGTGGAATATAAGAATCCAGTGTTCTGGGGAGGAAGGAACAAGATGATGGAGGGATAAGACGGCGAGACCACTTTCTCCCCCACAAATTCATCAAAAGAACGTTTGAACGCGGAGTAAAGTCCACAAAACAACTTCTGCATACTGGCAGAGGACATCAGGCTCCCAGAAAAGCAGCCCATTGTCTTCTAAAGGTGAGAGAAGAAATCCAGCTCCACCCACCAGAACACCGACACATGCTTCCCTAACCAGGGAACCCGGACAAGTCACCCATCCAACCCCACACACAGCGAAGAAACTACATAATAAAGAGAACTCCACAAACTGCAAGAAGAGGGAAAGGCCACCCCAAGCAAAGCAATATAAGCAAGATGAAGAGGCAGAGAAATACCCAGCAAGTAAAGGAACAAGATAATTGCCCACCAACACAAACAAAAGAAGAAGATATAGGGAATTTACCTGATAAAGAATTTCGAACTTTGATGGTGAAAATGATTCAAAATCTTGAAAGTAAAATGGAGTTACAGATAAATAACCTGGAGAAAAGGATTGAGAAGATGGAAGAAAGATTTAACAAGGACTTAGAGGAAATAAAAAAGAGTCAATATACAATGAATAATGCAATAGATGAGATCAGAAACACTCTGGAGGGAACAAACAGTAGAATAACAGAGGCAGAAGACAGGATAAGCGAACTAGAAGATAGAATTGTAGAAATAAATGAAGCAGAGAGGAAAAAAGAAAAACGAATTAAAAGAAATGAGGACAATATTAGAGACCTCTGGGACAATGTTAAACGCTCCAACATTCGAATCATAGGAGTCCCAGAAGAAGAAGACAAAAAGAAAGACCATGAGAGAATACTTGAGGAGATAATAGTTGAAAACTTCCCTAAAATGGGGAAAGAAATAATCACCCAAGTCCAAGAAACCCAGAGAGTCCCCAACAGGATAAACCCAAGGCGAAATACTCCAAGACACATATTAATCAAATTAACAAAGATCAAACACAAAGAACAAATATTAAAAGCAGCAAGGGAAAAGCAGCAAATAACACATAAGGGGATTCCCATAAGGATAACAGCTGATCTTTCAACAGAAACTCTTCAGGCCAGAAGGGAGTGGCAAGACATACTTAAAGTAATGAAAGAAAATACCCTACAGCCCAGATTACTATACCCAGCAAGGATCTCATTCAAATATGAAGGAGAAATCAAAAGCTTTACAGACAAGCAAAAGCTGAGGGAATTCAGCATCACCAAACCAGCTCTCCAACAAATGCTAAAGGATCTTCTATAGACAGGAAACAGAGAAAGAGTGTATAAACTTGAACCCAAAGCAATAAAGAAAATGGCTACGGGATCGTACTTATCAATAATTACCTTAAACGTAAATGGGTTGAAATTTTCAAAAAGGCTAGGAAACAATTCTCATAGCCATCAATAGTTCAGTGTTGACTTCATGAATAGTTTTTAAAGTTTGGGACAAACTGTAGTATTTGCTATTTGAAGTACTATTTGTAATTGGCATATTACGATGTAACGTTGGTCTTCATTTCCAACTTAAAACGCCTAAAAATGCCTAACAGGTTTTTAGATTTGTGAACTTTAGTTGAAATGTATTTTACGATGTTACTAAACCTGCAGAAATATTGAAATATTTCAGAGAACTTATTCACTGTACATTTAATTTATTTTATTTATAAACGTTATGAACTGTAGAAAGTTTTACTTGTTGGGTCAAATGCTTGTTGCTTCAAATGCTTGTTGCATTTGAAGTGCTAGTTACAAGAAAATCAAATACCTTCAATGTATAAATGCTATTAAGTTTTTAAAGGACTCTGGAGTATAAGTAAGTTTGTTTAAAGAAATTTAGTCTGTGCAACTTGAAAAAAAATAAATAAATAAAATTGGAAAAAAAAAAAAAAAGAATTAGGCATACCAAAGGAGTAAGACAAGATCCCTGTCCCTGCCACCCTGCCCCCATGACAAATTAGTAGATCATTACAACATCTTGAGAGGGGTAGTATGCCCAGAATACTATGGAAGATCACAGGAGAGCATCTAAAGCTAACTTTAAAGAAGTGTACAAAGCTCTGTTCATACAAACATGACTTCTATGTCTTAATAATTGAATTCAACATTGTTACCTATAAGAAGGAAACGTATTCTAGTAAACTTATTTTTTTTAAAGATAAGATTTGCTAAAACCACGGTGCTCTAAAAATAAATCAATGTAATGACTGAAAAAAAAACAAAAAAAACAAAAATACATTTGGAATCAGTTTCAAAAACAAATCTAATTCTTAATTTTTGCCAAAATTGATAGCAAATTGTCATTATAAAAGGAAATCTCTTTATTTTGAGAAGATAGTAATTGAGTTTTGATATATAATTACATTTTCCCCCAGTAGGGAGGAAAGTATAGTCACTTAAGATATGAATGTGCTTTCATTTCACCTGAAGAGATGCACAGAGCCCTCACACAAGGTAGTACCCCTAGAATTGGGGTGGTGATCATGTTTATCTCATGGTTCTGTGATTCTTTTAAATTCTCTTCTCAACTTCCTGCTCTCACTTTCCTGATGCATAACAAAAATGAGAATATTTGTTGATACTGGATAGCCAAGTTGGTAAATATGCAACATATAAGATCATCTCCTACAACCTAATGATGCTAATTAATGAATGTTTTCATGATGGAGTACATGAAATGAATTGTAGATGTTTTCTTATCCTCCTAAGCATGATGATGCCAATAGAAGAGTGATTTATAGATTCCTTAGAAGTTTTTAGATTACTTGGATTCTTTTATAAATGACATCTTTTCAGTTCAGTTCAGTTCAGTAGCTCAGTCGTGTCCGACTCTCCAAGACCCCATGAATCACAGCACGCCAGGCCTCCCTGTCCATCACCAACTCCCGGAGTACACTCAAACCCACGTCCACAGAGTCGGTGATGCCATCCAGCCATCTCATTCTCGGTCGTCCCCTTCTCCTCCTGCCCCCAACCTTTCCCAGCATCAGAGTTTTTTCCAGTGAGTCAACTCGTCGCATGAGGTGGCCAAAGGAATCAAATAAATCCTTGTATCATAGGAAAGGAAAATGTATCTTTTTTGCGTGGTCTCTAATGTTGATCTGTGTATTTCGGTCCCCAAATAAGCACAGACATATTTGAAGACATATAAAAAAATCTTTACACTCACCCAAGAACAGATTTTAGATCTAACATAATTCAATTCCATAATTCACATAAACTTCCAAGAAGTTGCAACTAACTTCCATATATGAATCAGAGGATCCGTAACATTCAGAAATCATTCTTTGTGCTTGCATTTTAATTCTGGAATTTCTGGAGTTGTCACATAGTCAAAGTGTAGGTAAACAGCAGAGGCAAATATAATAGATCTGCCTTACAGGTCAAACAATATGGATAGAAAGCCTATAAATTTATTATTTACAAAAAGCTAATATTCTAGAAACTAAATTAGGAAGTGTTTGGCCAGAAATACTTTCTTACCCAGTATCAATTATTCTTTGTTAGGATAATTGCTTCAAAGAGATAACTGCTTCATACAGTTGTCTAATGAACCTATGGAAAAGCCATTAAACAATAAGCATGTGTAAAGATAGCTACCTTAATTAGTAATCAGGTTGTCATAAATCATGACTACAAGGACATGCCATTTTACATTCATCTGATTAAAACAGTGAAAAGTTTAACAATGCCAGTTAATGGAGAGATGTAGATCAATAATGTATTGTACATGGTTAATAAGAAGATAAAATGGTAAAACCAGTTTGGAAATCAATTGGCCACTGTCTTGTGAAAATGAACATTCACCAGGAGACATGTATAAGAATGTTTATAGCAGCACTGCTCACAATAAGGAAAAGAAAGATAATTTAAATATCTGTGTAAAATCCAAATAGCCATCAAGAGAAGAATGGATACAAAGAATCATTCAAGAATGTGATATTGCACGGGAGGAAAATTAATGAATCTCAACTATATACAACATGGAAGAAGCATACCTATTACTGAATGACAAGAAAATCTCAGAAGTCGTATATAGCATAATAGACTTTTTTTAAAAAAAAGGAAAAAGATAACTCAATATTAAAAAATGCTTAACCATCTGCTGTTTATAATAAAAACCATTTCTTTTACAAAAAGGTATAATTACCACAGTAAGTCCCGTTAACATGTTAATTACATCTCAAAACTAGAGAAAAAAAGTGCAAAAAGCAGTATGATAGATAACTTGGGTTGGAGCTACAGACAATCAGACAGAATGGGGAGGAATGAAAAGATACATGCAAAAAATCATCAGTGTTCCAGTTATTGCCCTGGATGTTGAGTTCACAAATATTTATTACTTGTTGAATGAATGAATGAATGAACTAAGTAAAATAAAAGAAGGTCATGCATGGATCAGTGTTGATAGTGTATCATGACTCATGAATTACTTCAAATCTGTATAACACAGGTTTGTTGAAAAATCAAGCATGAGAACAAAAAAGTTTTTAAAACTATTGCTGATTTTATCTGCTTAATTTTTAATTTTTCCAGTTGAAGAAATAAAAGGCAGAATGAATTTGATTGTATATACTTATAATACATGTAAACAGCAATTGAATGGATATTTATTTTTGGAGGATTTACAATCTCATGTCATTATGAACAACCAGAGAATGTGCAGCACACAGCTAGGTACTTGACTCTTCTAAATCCAGATTCTATTAGGATTTTGTTTGGAATAAGAGGAGGGGCAGGAATGGTCCCTCAGAGAAATGACATTTCATTAAAATAATATCTAGATCATTCTGTCAGTAGGGATTGAGTCTGCTACGTGATACTCTTAGGTTTTTATCTTTCAATGATGATTTTGTTTCTTACGACCTCGTGTCAGTTTCATTCAGTTCAGTTCAGTTCAGTCACTCAGTCATGTCCGACTCTTTGTGACCCCATGGACTGCAGCATGCCATTCGTATTTTCTCCATCTATATTTTTTTCTTTCACCCTGTTAAGAAGTGACTGAAATCTATGTAAAGGCAATATTATAACTATTACCTATATTAAGCAATCAAGATCCACGGCTACCTGGACTGAATGAAATGGAAAAACTGGTCAGTCATTTACTTTATGTGATTTATATAAACTTTATCTGAACAATTTAAACCTCTGAAATCTAAGTTTAGAGCTACATCTCAATAGGGAGTTGTATTCTTCATAAATAAAATTCAGACTCTCTGGTCTCCCATGCTGAATGATTAAACGTCCAGAACAGTCAAAACGTATTGCTGGAGCAGACCGTACATGAGGTGTCACGAGGATTAGGCTCTGGTGAGTGTGTGTGTGTGTGTGTGTGTGTGTGTGTGTTAGGAGTTTTTTGTGGGGAAGGCATGCACAGAGATAGATCTGAATATCTTTGTACACTTTACCCAAGTGACCCTATGAATAGAAGCAGAACAGCACCTTCTGTTTGCTTGTTTCTTTCAGGCCTTTGTTACAAATTGTAGGTTTTTTAAAAATCTCTTTATATTCCTTTTTTTGTTGTTGTTAGTGTCCTACTTAAAAAATTTTGGCACCCTAGGACAGGGGTTATTGCTTACCATTGCATAGCATGTAATACAGTGTCAGCTCCAAGGCCGGGTGGCAAATATGTGTTGCATGATTAACGAGCCCTCTCCCATTAGGCAATGAGACTGCTTTTGCAATTGGTCTCCTTAAATAGCACTACTTAACTTGTTAAAAACGTGCTTTCCACATTGGCTTAGATCTTTCATTGGCATAAGCCCCTGGCCACTCTGCTCTGACACAGATCACTTTCTGACCACTCCGCAGTTTTCTGACCTCCTTCTCACAGGGAGACATGTTGACAATTGCATCTGTTTTCATTCAACAGCACTGTCGTGCTCTACCTCTACCTCTAAATTGCAGTTCTTTGATTCTTTATTACCCATCTAACGTGCCCCAGCCTGGTCTGGGATTCCACAAAAGTCCTTGGCTTTAGATTATAAATAGGGTTGCAACTCAAGTGGAATCTTGTCTGCCTGTTTACTAGGCTGCTTTCAAGATTGTTCAAACCCAAATAGCCAGGGGAGAGATGGAAACTTAATTTGTTTCAGGCTTCTATGCCTGGAGGCAACGCAGACTCTGTTTCCCATGAGCGGACTACTAAATGTTTTCACCCTGGGTGAGCAGTAAAGACTTCGTGCACAGGCCATACAGAGACTTCCCAGCAGGTACAGCTCATACTCAAATAATAGGCTTACCTGTCATACACAGAACAAGACCCATGTACCCAGGAGGTTGAGCAATTCTTTGCTTGTTGAATATGTTAATCCTCAACTCAGTTAAACAGAGGCCCTGGCACACACTGCAGAAAGTACAGCAAATACTCCATGTGCCGAACACGATGGGGCTTTTGCCTGCTCTCCCCTGTCTTCACCTCCACCAGTCTCGACTGGAATAATGAGCTTTAAAGTCCTTTCTGCTGTCCTGGAAGCTGTTATTGTGGAGACAAAACCCTATCATCAGGGCAAACAAAATTTATGCAATACTGAAGCCAGTCGTTAGGAAGAAAGACTCTTAGGCAAGAATTAAGTTTGAAATTGCAATGTGTTAAGTGACATAATATGAAAGAATTACTGTTTTGTGATCCATGTAGAAAGAGAGATGGTACACTGAGTGTGTCCCAATGGTTTAATTTAATTCAGTTCAGAAGTTATTTATGAACACCAATCATGACGCCTTGAATTAGACTATATGTTAGACACTGAACGGGAATAGAATGGATTCTGCTCAGGAAGCCCACAGTTTGGATGCTGACTGAATCACACAGGCCAGTGCAACACCTGTGATGAACACAGAGAACAGCATGTAGTAAGCATTTAATAACCTGTGTGCGTTTGTGTTATGATTATTAATGTGACAAGTATCCCATTTCTGCTAAGTGTCAATGACTGGCTGAATATTTTTTATTACATCTATGGGAGGCTTACTAGAGAAAGTAATATATGAACTGATTCTTGAATAGTGATCCTGCTAGTAGGAAGAAGGGAAGGACATTTAGACAGAGGGGATGGCATATACAAAACATCCCGGGCATAAAGGAACAGCCACTTACTTCAGTGGCAAGAAGTGTCTAGATCCCTCCTGGCAGGTGAGGGCACACTTGACAAGAGAACAGTCCACCCTACTCTAGTCCAGGCTTAGAGGTCCTTGTCCAGGATAGACCAGACCAGGATAACGTGAGGCAGTGTAGGCAGAGGGAGGTTTTGAAATGCAGCAAATCAATGCATCCAAAACAAGCAGAAAGCAATGCCAGTGGTCAAGTCTGAAGAGCCAGCTCAATCTGTGGATGGGATAATGAGTAATTCAGTGAAATGTCAATAGGGATTGGAAGGAGGTCAAATGCAGATCTGGAAGTAAGGAGGAAGGGAGGGTATTTCATTTGGGTTACGATTGCCACCACGGAAAATAGATGAGACGAGATGGAAAAGCACCAGCTAGGAAGCATTGCAAAATTCAGGTAGGTGAGAACGATCTGAAATCAGGCATTAGTACTGGATTCAAGCATGAGAAAATTTAGGAAGCAAAATGCATCACACTCGATAAACAATGGAAAGTGAGGCTGAAAGGATAGGTGTAGAAAATGCTGCTGCGGTGCTCAGGGTCAACACTTTGCAGAGTGTGGGATATAGACTGAACCAATTAATGATTTATGTTGACCCAGAAGAAGTGATGCTTTTGAACTGTGGTGCTGGAGAAGACTCTTGAGAGTCCCTTGGACTGCAAGGAGATCCAACCAGTCCATTCTAAAGGAGATCAATCTTGGGTGTTCATTGGAAGGACTGATGCTAAAGCTGAAACTCCAATATTTTGGCCACCTCATGCGACAAGTTGACTCTGTCAAGTGCATTGAGAGAGTTGACTCTCTCAAGTGCACTGGAAAAGAGTCTGATGCTGGGAGGGATCGGGGGTGGGAGGAGACGGGGATGACAGAGAATGAGATGGCTGGATGGCATCACCGACTCGATGGACATGAGTTTGAGTGAACTCTGGGAGTTGGTGATGGACAGGGAGGCCTGGCGTGCTGTGATTCATGGGGTCGCAAGGAGTCGGACACGACTGAGCAACTGAACTGAACTGGACTGAATAGCTAGAGTACATGAGTCTGGAAACCAAAGAGAAGGACCATTGGCCTCTCTTCATGATCATTCTTTAAGACCAACCCTTCTGTGGTTTTATGTTTCCCATCACTTTTGGTTCTGCCAAATCTGAGGTCCAAATTCTTAGTGGGGCAGTTAGTGGACAAATAAGTGATCCATTCATTAGTGAACCGAACTTGTACCTCTGACTTGAAATTACCACATCACTTTGTGATCCTCAGGCTAGTGGCTCTGCAGGTAAAAATTCAGGGGAAAATGGCCCTGACAATACATAAATATGAAATCTGTTCAGTTCCAAAAGAGAAAAATATAAAAGAATGTTGTGAAAATCTAGACGATGGAGAAATTTGGTAAGATTCAGAAATGAAAAATGAAAGACCAAAAGGTGGCAATGCATAAAGATTAATAAGAACAAATAATAATATCAGAGAGCTTCTTATTATTTTATTGCAAGAAAATATTTAAAAATACCCTTTAGAAAGTATCCTTGTTGGATAAATAAATGTACATCTGTATTTTTGTTGCTGCTGTTCAGTTGCTAAGTCATGTCTAACTCTTTGTAAACCCATGAACTGTAACACGTCAGGCTCCTCTGTCCTCCACTATCTCCCGGAGTTTACTCAAATTCATGTCCATTGAATCGGTGATGCTATCTAACCACCTCATCCTCTGCCGGCCCCTTCTCCTTTTGTCTTCAATCTTTCCCATCATCAGTCTTTTCCAATGAGCTGACTCTTTGCATCAGGTGGCCAAAGCATTGGAGCTTCAACTTCAGCAACAGTTGCTGTTGCTGTTCAGTCACTCAGTCCTGTCTGACTCTTTGTGACCCCATGGACTGCAGCACGCCAGGCCTCCCTGTCCTTCACCATCTCCCAGAGCTTGCTCAAACTCTTGTCCATTGAGTCAGTGATGCCATCCAACCATCTCATCCTCTGTCATCCCCTTCTCCTCCTGCCCTCTATCTTTCCCAGCATCAGGGTTTTTTCATCAGGTGACCAAAGTACTGGAGCTTCAGTTTCAGCATCAGTCCTTCTCATGAATATTCAGGATTGATTTACTTTAGGATTGATTGGTTTGACCTCCTTGCAGCCCAAGGGACTCTCAAGAGTCTTCTCCAACACCATAGCTCAAAAGCATCAATTTGTCGGCACTCAGCCTTTTTTAATGGTCCAACTCTCACATCTGTACATGACTACTGGAAAAATCATAGGTTTGACTATGTGGACATTTGTTGACAAAGTAATGTCTCTGCTTTTTAATATGCTGTCTAGGTTTGTCATAGCTTTCCTTCCAAGGAGCGAGCCTCTTTTTTTTTCTGACTGTAGTCACCATCTGCAGTTATTTTGGAACCCAAGAAAATAAAGTCTGTCACTGTCTAGTTATATTTTATTGGATTTGGTGATATTGTCTCACCATTATTTTTAATAATAAAGAAGGAAATAAACCCTGGTAGCAAAATTCTAACACCATGTTTTCTAATACCACATGGAAAATATTTTTCTTGCATATTTTCACCTTATTGTTTAGAGTCGTGATACCTTCAGTTTAGTTCAGTTCAGTCACTCAATTGTGTCCAACTCTTTGCGACCCCATGAGCTGCAGCATGCCAGGCCTCCCTGTCTATCACCAACTCCCAGAGTTCACCCAAACTTATGCCCATTGAGTCCGTGATGCCATCCAACCATTTCATCCTCTGTCGTCCCCTTCTTCTCCTGCCCTCAATCTTTCCCAGCAGCAGGGTCTTTTCAAATGAGTCTGGTTTGCATCAGGTGGCCAAAATATTGGAGTTTCAGCTTCAACATCAGACCTTCCAATGAACACCCAGGACTGATCTCCTTTAGGATGGACTGGTTGGATCTCCTTGCAGTCCAAGGGACTCTCAAGAGTCTTCTCCAACACCACAGTTCAAAAGCATCAATTCTTCAGTGCTCAGCTTTCTTTATAGTCCAACTTTCACATCCGTACATGACCACTGGAAAAACTATAGCCTTGACTAGACAGACCTTTGTTGGCAAAGTAATGTCTTCGCTTTTTAATATGCTGTCTAGGTTGGTCATAATTTTCCTTCCAAGGATTAAGCGTCTTTTAATTTCATGGCTGCAATCACCATCTGCAGTGATTTTGGAGCCCCCCAAAAATAAAAGTCTTTCACTGTTTCCACTGTTTCCCCATCTATTTCCCATGAAGTGATGGAATCAGATGCCATGATCTTAGTTTTCTGAATGTTGAGCTTTAAGACAACTTTTTCACTCTTCTCTTTCACTTTCATCAAGAGGCTCTTTAGTTCTTCTTCACTTTCTGCCATAAGGGTGGTGTCATCTGCATATCTGTGGTTATTGATATTTCTCCCGGCAATCTCGATTCCAGCTTGTGCTTCCTCCAGCCCAGCGTTTCTCATGATGTACTCTGCATATAAGTTAAATAAGCAGGGCGACAATATACAGCCTTAACGTACTCCTTTTCCTATTTGGAACCAGTCTGTTGTTCCATGACCAGTTCTAACTGTTGCTTCCTGACCTGAATATAGGTTTCTCAAGAGGCATGTCAGGTGGTCTGGTATTCCCATCTCTTTCATATTTTTCCACAGTTTATTGTGATTCACACTTAGGTATTTGACATTATTTTTAATACAACAGTGTCGACAATTTAGAAAGCATTTGCTCCAATGCCTAATGAGGAAAATGAGCTTGAAAGTGGTTAAATGACTTTTCCAAGGACAATCATCTAATAAATAGGAAAAACATGGAACTAGAATTCAGGTTTGTTTGATGCCAGGACCAAAGTTTCTGGCACCTTGAACCATTTACACACTGTGTTCTTTGTGGGCTTTTTCAGGATTTAACATGTGAAGAAAGCTGATCGCCGAAGAATTGATGCTTTTGAACTGTGGTGCTGGAGAAGACTCTTGAGAGTCCCTTATACTGCTAGGAGATCCAACCAGTCCATTCTAAAGGAGATCAATCCTGGGTGTTCATTGGAGGGACTGATGCTAAAGCTGAAACTGCAATACTTTGGCCACCTCATGCGACAAGTTGACTCACTGGAAAAGACTCTGATGCTAGGAAAGGTTGGGGGCGGGAGGAGAAGGGGACGACTGAGAATGAAGTAGCTGGATGGCATCACCGACTCTGTGGACATGAGTTTGAGTGAACTCCGGGAGTTGGTGATGGACAGGGAGGCCTGGCATGCTGTGATTCATGGGGTCGCGGAGAGTCGGACACGACTGAGCGACTGAACTGAACTGAATGTTTACATCACATGTGTTAAAGAGTTAAATTTGGAAGAGTTAAATAGATTCAATGCTATTGTCTTGACCTTTACTGATTTTCCCCTTTCCCTTACAAGATTAAGTTTCATATTTCAGGCACAATTAAAGACAATCCTGTTATAAACTGACACAAAACATCAGCTTAACTTGAGTTATCCTTTTTTTTCTATACAGTAGGTATTTATGGTTCCATTCTCCAGCAGAGAGAATATTTTGGCTTATGACAATATATGTCATGGTTACAAGCATGAATTCTGGAGTCAGATACAATTGGGCATCAAGATCTAGCAATGACATCACCTGTGTTACCACGTGCAAGTAATTAACCTCTCTGAGCCTCAGGTTCTTCCTTTGAAAAGGAGGGTTAATAATAAGATTCACCTACTTTTAGGATTTTTGTGAGGATTACATCAGTTCATGCAAATAAAACATTAGCTCACTTTGAAGACTATAGTGAACTCCTGATGACACATGCATGCATGCTAACTCACTTTAGTCATGTCCGATTCTGTGCGACCCATTGGACTATAGCCTACCAGGCTCCTCTATCCATGGGGGTCTCCAGGCAAGAATATTGGAGTAGGTTGTTGTGCCCTCCTCTCCGATGACACAAAACCTCAGCAAATTCAGTAGTACTGGTATCTGTTAGTAGAAATCACAATAGTACTAGCAGCAGTTGTTGTAATAAAAGATAATTTTCAAAACACAAGTAACTCATAACTTTCATAAAGATGTACAAATGAAAATGTATTAAATTTTATTTAACTTGTTAATCTGGGTGAAGGGATCAAGCAAATGCTGTAACCAGTTCAAAAGACAATCCAAAGACTAGAGATATTTGTCAATAAGGAATATCAAAATGGATGGGAAAATGGAGGCAAAATTGACCTCTTCCATAGAGTGGAGGGAGATCAATTGGACGACCAGTGGATAAAACTTACATATCTGAAAACCAGATTAATCTTTGCATTACTCTCAGTTATCTACAGCTTACAGAGTTGTAAAAGAGCTCCCACAAACCAACATTTTTAAATGGAGAGGGATGTGCTATAGACAATGTGTGCTTTTCCACTGAAATACAACTTTTCTGCACATAGTTTGGTAGTGGTAATATTATGGGGTCACAAATAACATGTGTGATGTAAACATTACTAAAAACAGGTTAAATCCTGAAAAAACCACAAAGAACACAGTGTGTAAATTATTCAAAAGGTGCTGGAAACTCTGGTCCTAACATCAAACAAACCTGGACTTTGGTTCCATGTTTTTCTTATTTATTAGATGATTGACCTTGGACAAGTCATTTAACCATTTTCAGTCTCATTTTCCTCATTAGGCATCGGAGCAAATGCTTTCTAAAGCCATCCACTCCCTTTGCCTGCCCTCTGGTCCTGGACTCACATTTATAGACAAAAAGCTGGGACTGTTGATGTGAATTATCATGCAATGTCTCTTGTGGATAGTCTACAAGTGGATAATTGAGACTTGGCTACAAATGAGCAGTATGATTAGAATTACTGACCTAAACAATCCCTGCAAATGCCAAGTCTTCGGGGCCTTTGAAATGTCACCCATTTTACTGTGTATATTTAATGAAATGCTAATGTAATTTTGCTAAACATGCAGTACTTGTCATTACGCATGACAAATTGAAAATACGAGTTTCGATGGTAGTAAACTGTCATAGAAATAGTGATTAAGCACTACAATTATGGGAACACCTACCTTTTATGTTAGAAAGTCATTTTTCTCCCCTAGCTTGTGTCAATTAAAATTGTAAGGGACTATGAATGTGAGGCAAAGGATGTGTGTTGAAAGTATGGTTTAAGAACATTCAACTCAAACTTTGCTTGCATGGTGTCATCTGTTCGGGCAATGTACCATGGTCACCTCATATGACTTTTGTGTCATTCCCTCAATTTTGTGTATGAGAGCATCTGAGATATCTGAACAAATGTTGGACAATGAGTGGCTTGCTTTTATAAAATGATTTTTTATTATGGAATAAAACCTTTAATATAATGTTTGCTATGAGATTTTGAAAATAATCTATTATAAAAACAGACAGGAAGCTGCATAAAACAATGTCTTGAGCTTAATGGGTTATTATGATGCATCTAACTCAGATTAAGAAATGGAGTTTGGATCCTCCAGGTATCTGGTCTCAATCGTAACATCCTTCCTCCTTCCTAAAGGAAATTGTTCTCCTGTATGATAATCACTTTCTTTGATTTCTTCACAGTTTTATAAATATGCTGCTAAACACGGCCAAATATCCCTGCGTGGGAGGGATTTTCCTTGGTTAGAAGCACTATTCTAAGAAGTCCTTAAGACATAAATACAGTTGGAGGAAAGAAGGCATTTGCCTGTAGTTTGCGTATTAAACATCTAACATATCATTAAATTCCAGCAGTGGTTTGACATGACCACACTGTCTAGCATAACAGAGTAACGGATGTAGCTGTATAAACATATATTCATCTTTACATGATTTTTAATGGTTTAAATATTCATTCTTTTTGAACACGTTGTGTATATAGTGTCTTTCTGGTTTTATTAAAGATCTGTAATTATGTCCTACAAATTTAGCTTTTATTTACAGTTGAGTTTTGTCATGAGATTTTCATTTCTTTCTATCCATCTACCTATGCCATTTAAATATAAAGCTATATTACATAAGTAGACCTATGGAATATAAAATATCTTATTTTGTTTGGATATTATATGATGCACATGGCCATGTTTCTTTAATCTGTTTTCCTATATACTTCTCTCTTTTTGAAATAAATAGTTAAAATATACTTTTAAAGGCCAAGGACTTACCAAAAAAAACTATCCACAATACCATTTATCTCAACAAAAATGAATAATAACTTTTTAAAATTATAAAATATCATGTCACTGTTGAAGGGAAACTGCAATTTGAATTAAGTTAGTGAATGAAATATACTGAATCTAAATCTTGGACTGCACTGTATTTTACCAAGAGTGACTTTTGCAGCTAAAGCACTGTCATCTGAACAAAGACTGCAGTTTCTGAAAGGGAATATTTTTCATGTTTTAGTAATCCACAGCACTGTTTTCCATTGACAGAATGACGGGGATATCTTAGATACACGTCTCTTATAGGATTGTCTGTTCTCATGGTGGCCCCCTAGTGGTCAGATGGACTTCGCATGTGCTTCTTGCCTGAGGGTTTTAAAAACTGCGTGTGTGTGTGTGTGTGTGTGTGTATAATTTTGAGAGGAGATAAAGGGAGAGACTTTCAGAGGGTATGATGGAATACATGCTAATGTATTCCTTTCTTCACAGACAGAAATACTCTTAAGTCCACGGAAAGCTGTTCTATCAGTTATGGTCTCAGCTGTAATGAAGCCAGGGGTCTTGATTCAGTGTAGCTGGGTTACGGAAACCAGAAGACTATGGCCTGAACCCTTGATAATCCAGCCTCTAGGTCAATTTGGATTTTAATTTCCTATTTTATAAAACTGGAAATCATGATAAATGAACTGTTCAGGCCTTTTATAATCCTCCTGACTGCACGTAGAGTGTAAAGTGTTAGTCGTTCAGTCATGTCCAGCTCTTTGCAACCCCATGGGCTATAGCCCGTCAGGGTCCTCTGTCCATGGAATTCTCCAGGCAATAATGGAGTGGGTTGATATGTCCTTCTCCAAGGAATCTTCCTGACCCAGGGACTGAACCCAGGTCTCCTACATTGCAGGCAGATTCTTTACCATCTGAGCCATATAGTACTATAAAATAAACTCTCTCATCGGTAGCTCCCTCAGAAGGCAAATGCTTACATAAATAGTCCAGTTAAAGGATTTTGATTTTGAAATGGCTGGAGAAGAAATGAGCAAGTTCTATTCTCTTCTAATGAAATACTTGCAGTACTTTTTTTTTTCAACATTAAATTAAAATGTTAATTCATTTTTCAAAATGTTACTGAGTCTACAGTAGACAATCTACTTTGTTAGATACCGGGGTGGAGATAAGAAGATAAAAACCACACATAATCTGTCATAAATGAATCTGCAGTTTGTAGATGAAGACTAAGTGACCCACTTTGAAAAAACATTTGAACTTGACAAGATAAATATATCATGAAATAGTTATTTGAACCATAACAGAAATGTTGAAGGTCATATTTTCATGCAGTTCATTAATACAAAACAAGCCAATTACATGTACATGCACCTAATACATATAATCATTTGCAAACTGAGTTCTTTATCTCTTGTGAATACAAATGAAAAGTAATAGTTATTTTGCCTAAGTTGAGTGTTTTAGGTGTATATCTCACTTAACTGTTATAATAATGCTGCAAGAGAAACATTATTATGATTTTTGTTTTACATCTGAGTAAGTGAAGCACCAAATCCCAGGCAATTTCGTCAAATGACAAAGCCAGCCAGATATGAGATTGGGATTTGTCTCCTTAGCTTATGCCCTTAATCATTTGACTATGTATGGCTTTACTTTTGGTGCCCTTCCTGGCTGAACTGTTGTAACAAGTGTTACAAACACCACTGTTCTAGAGGTAAGTACTGGTCAGAGGGCAGAAATGTTAAGGACTTAACTGAAGCAGAAGAGATTAAGAGGAAGTGGCAAAAATATACAGAAAAACTACACAAAAATAGGTATGACACCAGAAGATAAGCCCCTCGGTTGGTAGGTGTCCAACCAGTAGGTGCTACTGGGGAAGAGCAGAGAAATAGCTCCAGAAAGAATGAAGCGGCTGGGCCAAAGTGGAAATGATGCTCACTTGTGGATGTGCCTGGTGGTGAAAGGAAAGTCTGATACTCTAAAGGACAATATTGCACAGGAACCTGGAATGTTAGGTCCATGAATCAGGGTAAATTGGACATGGTCAAGCAGGAGACGGCAAGAGTAAACACCGACGTTTTAGGAATCAGTGAACTAAGATAGACAGGAGTGGGCGAATTTAACTCAGATGACCATTGTATCTACTACTGTGGGCAAGAATCCCTTAGAAGAAATGGAGTATCTCTCACAGTCAACAAAAGAGTCTGAAATGCAGGACTTGGGTGCAATCTCAAAAACAACAGAATGATCTCGGTTTGTTTCCAAGGCAAGCCATTCAATATGACAGTAATCCAAGTTAATGTCCCAACAACACAATGCCAAATAAGCTGAATCTGAATGGTTCTTTGAAAACTTACAAGACTTTCTAGAACTAACATCCAAAAAAAATTTCCTTTTCATCATAGGGGATTGGAATGTGAAAGTAGAAAATCGAGATATACCTAGAATAACAGGGAAGTTTGGCCATAGAGTACAAAATGAGGCAGGGCAAAGGCTAACAGAGTTTTGCCAAGAGAACACACTGGTCATAGCAAACACTCTTTTCCAACAACACAAGAGATGACTCTACAAAGGGATATCACCAGATGGTGAATACTGAAATCAGATTGATTATATTCTTTGTAGCCAAAGATGGAGCAGCTCTATACAGTCAGCAAAAACAAGACCGGGAGCTGACTGTGGCTTAGATCATGAGCTCCTTATTGCAAAATTTAGGCTTAAATTGTAGAAAGTAGGGAAAATCACTAGACCATTCAGGTATGACCTAAATCAAATCCTTTATGATTATACAGTAGAGGTGACAAATAGATTCAAGGGATTGGATCTGGTAGACAGAGTGCCTGAAGATCTATGGACAGAGGTTCATAACACTGTACAAGAAGTGGTCACCAAAACCATCCCCAAGAAAAGAAATGCAAGAAGGCAAATTGGTCATCTGATGAGGCCTTAGAAATAGCTGAGAAAAGAAGAGAAAAGAAAGGCAAAGGAGAAGGGAAAAGATATACTCACCTGAATGCAGAATTCCAGAGAAAAGTAAGGAGACGTAACAGAGCCTTCGTAAGTGAACAATGCAAAGAAATAGAGGAAAACAATAGAACGGGAAGGACTAGAGATCTATATAAGGAAATTGCAGATACCAAGGGAACATTTCATGCAATGATGGGCACAATAAAGGACAGAAACAGCAAGGACCTCATAGAAGCAGAAGAGATTAAGAAGAGGTAGCAAGAATACACAGAACTATACAAAAAAGATCTTAATGGCCCAGATAGCCATGATAGTGTGGTCATTCACCTAAAGCCAGATATCCTGGAGTGTGAAGTGGGCCTTAGGAAGAATTACTATGAACAAAACTAGTGGAGGTGATGAAATTCCAGCTGAGTTATTTTAAATCCTAAAAGATGAGGCTGTTAAAGAGTCGCACTCAATATGACAGCAAATTTGAAAAACTCAGGAGTAGCCACAGGACTGAAAAATGTCAGTTTTCATTCTGATCCCAGAGAAGGCAATACCAGATATTCAGATGATACCTCTCTAATAGCAGAAATTGAAAAGGAACTAAAGAACCTCTTGATGAAAGTGAAAAGGAGAGTGAAAAGCTGACTTGAAACTCAACATTCAAAAAACTAAGATCATGGCATGTGGTACCATCATGTCATGGCAAACAGAAGGGGAAAAAGTGGAAACAGTGACAGATTTTATCTTCTTGCACTTCAAAATCACTGCAGATGGTGACTGCAGCCATGAAATTAAAAGATGCTTGCTCCTTGGAAGAAAAGCCATGACAATATATTAAATTATCCTAGACAGTATATTAAAAGCAGAGACATTACCTTCCTGACAAAGGTGCATGCGTGCTAAGTCATTTCAGTTGTGTCCAAGTTTTTGTGACCCTATGAACTGTAACCTGCCAGGCTCTGTCTGACAAACGTCCATGTAATAAAACCATTGTTTTTCTATTAGTCATGTACAAATGTTAAGTCATGAGTTGATCCATAAAGAAAGCTGAGCACCGAATTAATGCTTTCAAATTGTGGTGTTGGAGAAAACTTGAGAGTTCCTTGGACTGCAAGGAGACCAAACCAGTCAATCTTAAAAGAAATCAACCCTGAATATTCACTGGAAGGGCTGATGCTGAAGCTGAAGCTCCAACACTTTGACCAACTGGCGTGAAGAGCCGGCTCATTGGAAAAGACCCTGATCCTGGGAAAGACTGAAGGTAAAAGGAGAAGTGGGTGGTGGCAGAGGGTGAGATGGTTAAATAGCATCACCAGCTCAATGGACATGAATCTGAGCAAACTCTGGGAGACAGTGGAGGACAGAGGAGACTTGCAGTTTGTAGTCAGGGAGTCACAGAGTCAGACACAACTTAGCAATCACACAACAAAAAGCTGATCAGACGATACATTTTGTCTTTCTTTAATCCTAGGGTTTAAAGTAGCAGGGCACTAAAAATATTTCCATTCCTTCAAAATTTTTTAAAGAAAGTATTAAATGTAAGAAGATTTACAAGCAGTTAGGATAAGCAACAGATTACTACTAATAATTCATGGGGTTGCAAAGAGTCGGACACGACTGAGCGACTGAACTGAACTGAACTGAACTACTAATAATAATTATTATTGTGGAAAAAACACATAACATGAAATCTACCTTCCTGACAATTTTTCAAGTGTACAGTGTAGTACATCATTGTACACAGATCTCTAGAACTCGCTCATCTCACACGACTAAAACTCTACACCCATTTCAACAGCAATTCTCTGTTTCCTTCTCCCCAGCCCCTGGCAGCCATCAATCTACTTTCTGCTTCTATGAGCTTGATTACGTCAGATACACCAAATAAATGGAATTGTGCAGTATTTGTCCTTATGAGTGGATAACTTCACTTAACATAATATCTTAAAGATTCATCAAGTTGCAGCATGTGATAGGATTTCCTTTTTTTAAGATTGCAATATTCCAAATATGTATAAGCTGCATTTTCTTTATTCATTCATCTGTCAACAGACATTTTGCTTGTCTCCATTTCTTGGCTACTGTAAAGAATGCTGCAGTGAGCATTGGAGTGCAAATACTTCTTGGAGATCTTGTTTCCAATTCTTTTGGATGAATACCCAGAACATGTAGTAGTTCTGGTTTTAATTTTTAAAGAACTGCCATACTCTTTCCATAATGGCTGCACCGATTTACGTTCCCATAAACAGGGCACAAGTGTTCCAATGTTTCTAATATTTGATTGCACTTGCTATTTCCTTCTCTTCTTTAAAAAAAAATAATAGCCATTCTAATGCATGTGAGGTGATTTCCTTGTGATTTTTGATTTGTGTTTCCCTGATAATCTGCTGTTGAGCACATTTTTATACAACTTTATCTATTTGTATGTCTTCTTTGGAGAAAAGTCTACACTAATGATTATCTACTTTGCCTTTTTAAGCAAGTTCATTCCTTTTCCATGAATCAAAATTATTTAATTCCTTGCAAAGAGCATGCACTAAACACATGCTGCAGAAGGTAAACTTGGAGAGATGCACAGAGATGCATCTCCTACAGAGATGAACATCTCCCTTTTTTGAAAAGCACTTTGCATCACGGAAGAGAAGTCAGTCATGTATATTAAAATCTTGCTATAAGACAAGGTCTGAAGTATGTTAACAACAATACTGGCTTCAGTGGGGAGGCTGTGAAGGTAAGGGAGCTAGCCTTTATTCATCAAGTGCCATCACATACAAATCTGATTTAGTGAGTATGGATCACCATCAGAGCTATCTGAGGTTCAGAGAGGTTAGCTCATAGTCCCAGGGTCACCTGCACATAGGACCAAAGAGTCAACATCTGAACTGAGCCCAAAATCCATACTCTTTACCACTGTAGCCTTTTGTATCTTTTTCTTGGTAATTGAGGGAAACTTCAGAGAGCTTTGACTCTGGAGGTGAAACTCAGAGTGGATCACTGTCAAAATTAGAGAAAAAAAAATAGTCTCACTGATTCTTATGCTGTCTCTGTCACCTGCCTTAGAAATGGAGTGATAAACTCCAAGATAACTCCTTTCTCCCTGAACAGAATTGGGGTAAAGGTGGCGAGTTTCTGAAGTATGCGTTAAAAACCCTATTGAGCCCAAGGGCACTGTTTAGTTTTCAAGGGCCTACTTGTTTTAAAGACTGAGGTTTCTAATTAGTCAGTTAAGCATAACCCTTAATCTGACTGTTCTGAACTCTTCCTACATCCTAGGGACCTTAGACCCTGGCTTCCATCTGGAGTAATTGCTCTAAAGTGAGCTTTCTCACAGCTACTATATCTTTTCTCTCTGGAGCATCAGTTATTTCCTAATTGCTAAATGCAAATGGCAATTTGTAGATTCTGAGGACAATTTTGGGGACTGCACAGCTACTAGGCAAATCAGGATTATGAATTCTGGTCCAAAGGCAAAATCTGGTCCAACGTCACCAAGGACCCAGTATCTAAGGATATGTTGTAATCAAGATTTGGAGCTCTGCAAAGAAACTGTTCTTGCCCAAGGGAGGCTAGTCTTGAGTGGTGGAGGGGCTCTGCGGATCTTTGTGGCATCCTTGGTGTTTTTTCCATCTGGAGTTGTTAGTTGAAATGTGTTTCTCATTAGAGTCAACTGTGGGAATCCAAAGAGTTTTATGTGTGCGTGCATGCTCAGTTGCTCAGTTATGTTTGCCTCTTGGCGGCCCCATGGACTGTAGCCCACTAGGCTCTTCTGTCCACGGAATTTTCCAGGCGAGAATACTGGAGTGGGTTGCCATTTCCTACTCCAGGGAATCTTCCTGATCAGAGATCAAACCTGCGTCTCTTGTGCCTCCTGCATTGCAGGCAAATTCTTTACCACTGTGCCACCTGGGAAGCCCAAGAGTTTTATACTATCTCTATTCATTTTTAGCCAACAGATACTTAGAAGCTGCAGAGCATTACTAGGACATAATAAAGTCCGAGTGATGTTCAGAAAGGAGAGGAGATGAGGATTGTGGGGCTACTTCTGAACCCCTTGCCAGGCCACCCAATCTCCTACAGTGGTCTCAGAACTGACCGTACCCTGAAGATGGCCCATCTCCTTATTAGAACAGGGGGAAGATACAGTCAGGTGGACACCCCTGAGAAAATGCCCAATCACTGGCCTTGATGTTTTGTTTCACCTTTTAATAAACTGAATGCAAAATTGGCAGATTGTCACCACCTGTCAATTAATGTATTGATGGTGTGAGGTTCAGAGAGGGGACAGGCAGATGTCATTCTGAAACCTGACTTTGTCACAGGCTGTGTATTTTGGGGCAGGTGACTTTACCCCTGGAATCTTAATTTCATTTGTAACATGGACATACTAATGCATGGGTTTTGCAAGCAGTGCACGGGATGTATTTTGTGAATGCTGTTATTATATTAATTAGCATTTGCTATGTGCCTAGTGAACAGCATCTCCCTTTTCCATAAGTACAAGAGCAAAGTAAATCTTAGAAAAAGTACATTGTGTTGAAGTATATGTTAAAGAATTGCCCCATATGAGGATATATCTTTACATTTAGGCAATGTTGAAAAATGTATCATGAAATTTCCGATTGTCGTCAGCAAATAATAATATTCTACATATTTGGCAAGAAAGTGAATTTTAAAAATTTACTAATGTGTACATTCTGCAAATGTTCTTGAGATTCTTATTAGGTTTATGTAACTAAACTGAACGGGAAGGTGAGGGTGATTAAGGTAAGATCACCTGCGGGTGATAAGAACCTGGGGGTTTTAAAAAAGAAGAAGTTAGTAGAATTAAGCCGAACTTCATAGAGAAAGAAATAGAATGCCATATCCCTAGGTTCAAAGGACAGAAATTAGGGATAATGTTCTTGGGGGAGGACTTAAGAAAAGGGGCTGTGTTGGCAAGGATATGAAAAAAGGGAAACCTTCAAACATGGGTGGTAGGATTGTAAATTGGTACAACCACTATGGAAAATAGTATGCCAGTTCCTCAAAGGATTAAAAATAGAACTACCATAAATCCATTAATTCCAGCCCTGGGTATTTAATCAGAGAAAAAGCAAACAGAGTCAAAAAGACAGATGCACCCCTATGTTCACTGCAGCAGTATTTACAATAGTCAAGACATAGAAGCAACCTAAGTGCCCATCAGTAATGAATGAATGAAGAAGGTGAGATATATATATGAGTGTGTATATATAAGTATGTGTGTGTGTGTGTGTGTGTGTGTACACACACATATATATTGGGCTTCCTTGATGGCTCAGCAGGTAAAGAATCCACCTGCAATGCAAGAGACACTGGAGACACTAGCTTGATCCCTGGGTCGGGAAGATCCCCTGGAGAAGGAAATGGCAACCCACTCCAGTATTCTTGCCTGAAGAATCCCGTGGACAGTACAGTCCATCTGGGGGTCACAAGAATTGGAAACAACTGAGCGACTAAGCACATAAATAATGAAATCTTACCATTTGCAACAACATGGGGGGAACTAGAAGATATTACGCTAAGTGAAATATGTCAGAACAAGAAAGACAAACACTGTATGATTTCAGTTATGTTTGGAATCTGAAACACAGATGAACAAACCTAATAGAAACACAGTCATAGACACAGAACAGGCGGTTGCTGGAGGGGAGGGAGTGTCAGGGGAGGAGAGAAATAGACGAGGGCAGTTAAGAGGTACACATTTCCCCAAACAATTATGCAGCTGGTCTTGACTAGAGAAAATGATTGAAATAAAAATCCTGAAATAGAGCAGGATTTTAAGTGCTATCATAAAGAACCCAAATTTTACTGTGTCTGGGAATGAGGGGACAAGTGAGATGACTAGGATTATGCGTTAACCATGAAAACCATATGAAAATTATTTATTGAAAATTTATATATGTTGGGTATAAGGAGAGAGGACAGTTAGGGAAGGAAGTCATTTCTGCTGGGATCACACAGCTCTCGGTTTGCTTAGGGCTGCCCTGGTCTACCATAGCTATCATGCTGTAATTATTAATAGTGGCCTCTCTCAGATGATTAATCGTATGATCACCCAAATTGTTTTCATCATCTAGGGAAATTAAGCCTTGGCATTGAATGAGGACAGGAGGTATGGCGAATAGAGAACCAAGAAGGAGGACAGATGGCAAGCCTTATCAAACTTTGAGTCTGAAGGTCCCTTTTAACATCAATAAATTCTGCAAATGCCCATGTTCTAGTAGTTAAACTTTTGATATCTGTGACTTGAGAAAATCCATGATGACTAAAATTACTTAGAATTTAGTGTACTATTAGATAAAGAGATATTTTATTAGTCACTAGACATTTGAAGATTTATATTCTGTGTCTGAATGAGACATTATTCTCTGCTTCTCGATTGGTAGAACTTGAGCAAAATTCCGGTCCTCCCTTCATAACGAAGTATCCATCTGTGGCCGAAAAGAGCAGACTCACTGATTTGGATGCAAAGCTTAAATTTTTTAACACAACATTGTAGATATCAGTCTGGGCAGAATTTAAAGTGGAGCCTGTGTATTACAATTTGAAGAATTCACTAATGGATGGCTTGTGAGAAAAGGCGGGAGTGTGTGTATGGAGACATGGGGGGGTAGAGTTTTATAGAAGTTGTATTCCCACATAAGAAAAAAAATAATTTTCATATGAAAATAATATAAAGTAATCAATAATTGGTTTTTACCAAATTTATACATTGGGTATCCACATATTTCCTTTGAGATATATTTGAAATCTATGGATGTGGTGGCAAGAGCATTGTGAAATTGCAGATTTAAATCCTGGTGCAACAATTTATCAGTTCCGTGAAATTAAGCAAATCCTTGAGATTTTCTGAGCCTGCCTTTCTCTATTTATAAAGTTGGGTTAGTGAAACCATTGTGCATGCTGTCAGGAGGAGCGAAACAGACATAGTGTTTAAAATGCTTTAAAAACTCTGAATCAGTGGCTTCTCGAACTTCAGCATACATTAGAATTACTTAGAAGGCTTATTAAGACACATTTCTGGGTCCCACCCTACCCCCTCGAATTTCTGATTTAGCAGATTTTGCATTTTAGCAAGACCACCTATGTTATGGACTGAATGTTTGCTGCTGCTACTGCTGCTGCAAAGTTGCTTCAGTCGTGTCCGACTCTGTGTGTCCCCACAGACGGCAGCCCACCAGGCTCCCGTCCCTGGGATTCTCCAGGCAAGAACACTGGAGTGGGTTGCCATTTCCTCCTCCAGTGCATGAAAGTGAAAAGTGAAAGTGAAGTCGTGTCCAACTCTTCATGACCCCGTGGATGGTAGCCTACCAGGCTCCTCCGTCCGTGGGATTTTCCAGGCGAGAGTACGGGAGTGGGTTGCCATTGCCTTCTCCGGGACTGAATGCTTATGTCCCCCTAAAATTCATAATTTGAAACTTTAACCCCCACATGTGATGACATTAAGAGGTGAGACCTTTGGGAGGTAATTAGTTCATGAGGGTGGCATCTTCATGAATGGGATTAGTGCCTTTATGAAAGAGAACCTCGAGAACTCTCTCACCCTCTTCCTACCATGCTGATGATACACAGAGAAGAGAGGTTGTTAGTCTGCAATGGAGAGGAAGGCACTCATCTGATCATGCCAATACCCTGATCTTGGTCTTCTAGTCACCGATACTGTGAGAAATAAATTTCTGCTGTTTATAGGCCACCCAATCTATGTGATTTTTTTATAGTACTTGAACTGACTGAGAGTCCATGTCATTTTAACGCTGCTCTTCTGGGTACCACACTTTGACATCCATGGCTCTTAGCAGAGTTAGTAACTCCCGTCTTCTTAAGGGATAGGTTTTTTTTTTTTTTATTTTTTGCGGGGGGAGCTTGCACATTATAAAATAGACTTTAACAAAGAAATACATGTAACTATTTTATTAGAGAAGGAAATTCTTGGCTATGTGAAGAAAATAATAAAGATTGCTATGAATCCGTCTATTGGTCTCATGCAAACTAAAACCAAGGATTATACATTCAGCTTAATTTCAACTTTATAATGATTTCCTTTAATTACTGTAAAGGACCAAACACGAAGATGCAGTAGTGTGAAATTAATACTGACAACACTGAGCTTGCCTGGGCTCTGCAGATTAACCAGCATTTTACTGCATCAATAAAGGAATGAGGAAATAAAATTAAAAACTGATAGTGAATGGAATTACTTATTTGAAGCTAGTGATTATGTCAAGCTGTCACTCCCACAGATGGATTAGGCATAGAAAGACAACCAGATAAATTATAAACCACTCTACGAAGCTCGTATCCATCTAGTCCACAAGCGTGGTGACAATGGAAATCTGAAATCGACTTGGTCATGGCAGATTTGGGTTGCGTGTTTAGCATTTCATAGACCCCTAGTATCTTGAAGAGTAGAGATCAAAAAGACCCTAGAGGTCATGTGAGATTAGATTTCATTTTTGAGGCATTACACTGAATTATTTAATCTAAATGGAAAAAAGAGTTTGTTCTTCCCTTTTTAAAAATCACTGAAATACAATTTAGAGAAAAAGGAACAGTGCCAAATAGTATACCCAAACCATATGAAACAAAGGAATTACCTTAAGAAATAGCAAGGCTAGTTCTCTGCACTGGAAAAGATTGTGTTTATTCAGGCCATAGATTTGATTTGGTTCCCTTTCCTTTTATTTCATTCTTTTCCTTTCCCCTCTCTCTGTTCTCATTACCACAACTCCTTTATGATCTAGACTCTTAGATCACCCAAAAGTCTCCTTAAAGTTGACTGGAGCACTAATTTCTGGGCAACTTACATCTGTATGATTATAGAGGATCCTGGCTTTAGCTGAAACAAGGCTGTGGGGTTTTGTTTTTTGTTTTTGTATAGATGAAAGTAAAGAATTGTAGAATTGAATATGATCTTAGAGAAGCACTCCTGTGTCTGTTGAATTGTGACGAGCTGTGGTTCTATCTCGCCTTTTCTCCTTATACCCTCACTGTTGCAATGGAAAGAGGCAAGCATTAGAATTTTGCTAGAAGGGACATAATATTAGTAATGAGATTTTGTTTGTTTTGTAGCTGATCCCTTCTGAAGAGTATAAGGATCCTTTTAGGTTGGAACTTTCATTCAATTTATCGAAGCAGGCTGCAATCTGGATGCTGAAGAAAAAACACAAAAGAAAAAAAAAGAGGAGATTAAGGGGCTCCAGGCATACAAGTAAGATGGACTCTCTGTGGCCTGAGAGACCCTGCGTGGTCATGTCAAGGACAGATTGATTTCTTTCAGTTAATGGACAGAACTTGACCACCTATTCTGTCACTGAGGGGTTTAAAGGTAGAAACTCAAATATGGTAGAACTCAAAATTATACTAGACACATTTGTAAGCCTGCTGTCACAGAGTCAACCCTTTCAGTTTGGCTAGGATTCCCAGTGGAAAAAAAGAACGTCACAATTGGAATTTTCCTTTAAAAATTTGCTATCAAATAATTCCCCCATATGCCAATCTATCCTATGGGTTGTCTGATTTCCCCCTTCAGGAATCTCAAAACCTGGGGAGAACCATCAAATCTTCCAGTTAGAGGGGTTCCCTGGTCATGGATCTCTTCATTATCCCTGATAAAATCTTCACTGAAGCACTTCAGTAATGGAAAGTGATGGAGCTTTCAGTGATGGAACCCTGGCTGTGTTCCATTTTTCTCATGGTTTTATTGTTGGAGCATTATTTCAAATGAAAACCCTCCCACCAGCTCTGAGAGAGTGGAGTTAATCCAAGCTCCTAATGGACTAAGTCTGACTTTTCTAAATGGTCTGTATACTCATCCTGTATAGAAGATAATGCTCCTCAGTACTTACTGTTCAAGAACACTGTAGTAAAACCTCACAGTAATTCCAGATACTATTATTATACACATTTTTTAGTTGAGGGAATCAAGGAATATGAATATTAAGCATATCACCCAAAGTTACATAGGATTTAAACAAAAGAGCTAGTATATGCAACCATGTGGTCTTATTGCCAGAGCCCATGGCCTTAATCACTAGGGAACCAACCTTTGATATACTGATGGAAAATGCTTTTTGTTATCCTCTCTCTTCTCTGGATATTAATATTCTAACAGAAGAGTGTCACTGGTTCTGCAATTAGACACAGGGCCTTTGAATCATACAAAGAGCAATCTTAATATTTAGATGCATTTCTCAGTGTCATTCAATAAATTAATTTTAATACAACTAAATACACTTCTTAATGGGGTAAAGGATAAATGAAAGTCAATGGGAGATATATTGTGCAGAATAGGCAGCTTTAGAGCTTACAAGTGGTACTTTAACAGGTCTCCATTCAATGTCATTATAAGAAATTGATCTCAGATTCTAGAAAATGGAACTGCGTATGGAAATCTCAGACTCATCCATTCCAAGCGTATATTTTTCACAGTTCTTTCTAGCTTGCCTCCCACTTACTGTCAGAGCAGTAAGAAAACCTGCAAATGGAGAAGAAATGTTGTAAGCTCTTCAAAAAGCATTCAAATACAACTGAGGGAGACAGAATTTTTTTTTTTTTTTAAAGCTTTAACCTGTTCTTTCTGGGTGATCTGATGATAAACTCAAAAGACTGAAAAAACTCAGTATGCAAAGGACCTACTTGCTTTCTGTGGAAAGCTCCTGCTTTTCTTTCACTCTCTCTCTTTCTCCTTCACGTTCCCTCCCTCCTGCTCTTGTATATAACTCATTATTATCACCCAAGCTTGCTTCCAAAATTCTGAAAATTATTCAAAAAAGTGATTAGTACAAAATATTAAAAATACAAGGAAAATAAAAACAGAGGCAGCCACTGGATGAAACAAATCAAATCAGGGGATAAGTCTTAAAAACAATAGTAACAATTTTTATTCAAAACTAAAGGAATTACAATGATAAAAGTAACATCAGAACCCTGAAGTCCAATTCAAGCCCAATTACTGTCATGAATATTTGCAGTAAATATATGCCTTAAACTCAAGAGTTTCTTAAAAAACTAAATGATAGAGGGAAATGTGGTTGGTTCTTTTTTATATATTGATAATTACCAGAAGTCCACTGGACAAGAGATGAAAATATTATAGAGTGTGTTCAGTATGCGTGGAATTACCCTTGCAAAGAGTTGTCAATTTAGGTGGTACAGGCAACCTTTTCTGTCTTGAGATTACTGTTGAACCTGGTGGAGATGTCTGAGGACTACTCTTTATTTCTCATCCACTGATGGACTATCTCTAAGACACAAGTCTGATACACAAAAAAGGAAGACAAAGTCTTTAAGACTCTGAGACTAAATAGAGCCTTTAAGTGTATAACCAAAAGAGTGGATCATTCCAATTACTAAAAACAAAAGTATATCTCAGAGTTTAATTGTTTATCATATAGCAATCTTTGCAGATAAAGGGTGCTGAATTGGTCCTGGTGTGTGTGGCTCATTGTCATTAATTAACTGTTCATTTGAAGTTAGAGGTTGATAAACAATGTCACTATTGGATGTAAACATCACATTAGACACATTAACATTAGATATTTATATAAAAGGTTTTCCAGAGGAGGGGGAAATAAATGAAAACCCACAATATGAAATTGAGCAGACATCTGCTACGGTGGCCAAACCTCCAGTAGGCTGTATTGATGATTATGAACCTATTACTGTTGATATATTACATAGAGCTGTGAGAATAGAAAGCTTTTCAAATTACACAGAGAGTAATCAACGGCCAGCAGCAATAGCCCCATGCTCTCTCACCTGCTGTGTGCCTCCCACAGGAATACATGCATCTCCAAGCCTGGAATTACTGTCAAGACAGAAGGAGCTTTCTTTCACCCTTAGTTGGACTTTCAAATTACAAAATAAACCATTTTGGTTAGCCAGTCCCACAGTGGGGGTGACAGGGACCATGCTGTCAAAGCACTGCTAGTAGAGGCAGCCTCTGCCTCCTTTTCTCAACATCTCAAGCCCCGTTACTGAAACTTGTTCCCTTATGATCTCTTTCTTTGGTCTGTCTCCACTGAACAAATCACATATTTTTAAGAAAAATCAAAGCTCTAAAACTCACAGTGTATCTCAAGGAAAGGGAGAAGCAGAGGGAGAGGGAGATAGGGAGGGAGGGAAGAAGAGAGAGACAAAGAGGGAAGGAAGGGGAGAGAGAGAGGATGAAAGCAATATGAAGGATTTCTTTAGGGGTTTGAATAAAATTCGGAAACAGGAACATTTTTTAAATTATAAGAATAGAAATTTCAACTATTGTGATCAGACAGTAGGCTCAGAATCTACCTAACCAAAGTCATAAGCTACCAAGTGCTGGTTACTGAAGCTGGGTGGATAACCTGGTGGTCTGCATTGACTGTGGACAAAGATGAAATGTCAGATTTCATGTCTACCACATAATGTGTGGTGTACTCTTGCAAAGTATAGCTAACATTGATTTGAGGTTAAGATAACTGGGTTTCCTTTATAATCGTTAGTCTTATTTGTGTATTATCGACATAAAAACAATAGTTGGCACTACTTTAGCCTCTATAGCAGCTTCATGTGAATTTGAAAATGGCATGCCTTCCTCAAGGTATGTTCTCATTATGTTATAAATTGTTAATAAATATAAAAATATATTGTAACTATTCTGTGCAGTGCGTACCACCCCCGCCCCTCAGGAGTATACCACTTGTACAACCATATACAATACTTTTGGTACTTTGTATATGATTGATTCCCCATAATTCCAACCCACTGCTTCTTGGCCATCACACACTATGCTGGGTTTGCCCAGGTACAGCTCGATCTTGTATTTTGATCTAACCTGTCATCTCCAGACACATTAGTTTGCACATTGGATGGCAGCTCTTACACCAGTAGAATATATGGCACCCAACCTTGGCCATTGTCACTTATTTAATTTTTTTAGTTGTCCTAGATTATTCATGCAGGCTTTCTCTAATTGTGGTGTACAGGGGCTTCTCTCCTGTTGCAGCAAGAAGAGAATCTACCTAAATAAAGTCAAACCAAACCAAGGTTTCTCTTGTTGAGGAGCAGGGGCTCTGGAGTGCATGGCCTCACTAGCTGTGGTGCAAGGGCTTAGTTGCTCCATGGCATATGAGATCTTAGTTCCCTGACCAGGGCTCGAGCCTCCATCCCCTGCACTGGAAGTCAGATTCTTATCCACTGGGTCCCCAGGGAAGTCCCCACGCTCACTTATTTTAACACTTGCACTTTGGTCCTGATCCCATCTCTCTCCTGACTATATTTCTTATTTAGGTTCTTTGTTTACAGAATATTCATGATGGTATTCAAGCTGTATTTCATATGTCATACACATACACACACATACAAAGGTCACTTTCTGATGTAAAACTGGTAACAATCAGAATACCTTAAAGAATTAAATACTTTGAGAGATGTTTACGAACACTTTATTGAAGAAAAACTCATCTAGTAAAGGATCTGCCCGCAATTCAGGAGACCCAGTTTGATTCCTTGGTCAGGAAGATCCCCTGGAGAAGGGATAGGCTACCCACTCCAGTATTCTTGGGCTTCCGCTGTGGCTCAGCTGGTAAAGAATCTGCCTGCAGTGTGGGAGACCTGGCTCCAACCCCTGGGTTGGTAAGATCCCCTGGAGAAGGGAGGGACTACCCACTCCAGTATTCTTGCCTGGAGAATCCCCATGGATAGAGGAGACTTGCAGGCTACAGTCTATGGGGTCACAAAGAGTCAGGCACGACTGAGCAACTAAGTACATGAAATACTCCATCACAATGGCATCCTCAGGTTTGGAATGTAACTAAACCAATTGTCACTGAGAAGGTAGACTGCATACACAATGGGGGAACACAAGAATTTTCAGGGTTTATTCTCTACTACCTGGTGGCAACTGCTCCCTTATCTGAGAGGTGTGCCCCGCATATTTAGACAGAAGTGTTCTTCCTTAGAGAAAGGATAATTCACCTGCCAATGATTATCTGATGTGATTGTGCTAGATTTTAACAAGCAGCTGATCTATAACTTAGTCTCCTGAGAGGTCTTACATATAGGATCAGTCATGATTCTTGACTCAGGCCTATTTTTTTCACTGTATTAAATTGGGGCTAAAATTTTTTTAAGTGTCTTCTATGAGTAAGTTTAACCTGAATTCCCTAGGATTTGAAATACTATATATAGACAAGTTGATCAAGTGTAGTTTCTGTTCATAAAACCTGACAATCTGACCCAGATACATCTGCATGATACCACAACACTACAGATCTGCCTGGGAGACCTGTGGAGCAACTAGCAAGGCTTTCCCTTGAATATTTGACATCTGAATGCCTCACTCTTAAGTTAGGTGCCTATTAGGGTACTTATCTGAAATTGGGGATGCAATCACTCTGCATGGTCACAGACATAGCTCCCAGCAACCATCTTGGTTCTGCATGACTTCTGTTCTCAGCTATTTGCTACATGGTAAATAGATAGATAGAAGGTGGACAGAATCACACAGCTGCACACTGTTGATGGGAATAAGAAACAAGAGGTGTCATTTGATTCACCCTGGAAAATTCAAGGTACCTTGCCAGGAATCTGAAATTTGAACTGAGAATTTTAGTTGTTCCTTGTGGCTGGAATTGTAACACATTAGTTTGAAAACCATGGACTGTCATGTGTACTGGGGAGCAGATAAAGAGCAATGCCACAGTTAAGCAGAGTCAATATGCCAGCAGATTTGGAAAACTCAGCAGTGGCCACAGGACTGGAAGAGGTCAGTCTTCATTCCAATCCCAAAGAAAGGC
Organism: Moschus berezovskii; assembly: GCF_049115385.1. Classification (NCBI taxonomy): domain Eukaryota; kingdom Metazoa; phylum Chordata; class Mammalia; order Artiodactyla; family Moschidae; genus Moschus; species Moschus berezovskii. The sequence goes on along the minus strand of NC_142465.1, from coordinate 25,773,255 downwards.
AATGCCAAAGAATGCTCAAACTACCGCACAATTGCACTCATCTCACACGCTAGTAAAGTCATGCTCAAAATTCTCCAAGCCAGGCTTCAGCAGTATGTAAACCGTGAACTCCCAGATGTTCAAGCAGGTTTTAGAAAAGGCAGAGGCACCAGAGATCAAATTGCCAACATCCGCTGGATCATGGAGAAAGCAAGAGAGTTTCAGAAAAACATCTATTTCTGCTTCATTGACTATACCAAAGCCTTTGACTGTGGATCACAATAAACTGTGGAACATTCTGAAAGAGATGGGAATCCCAGACCACCTGACCTGCCTCTTGAGAAACCTGTATGCAGGTCAGGAAGCAACAGTTAGAACTGGACATGGAACAACAGACTGGTTCCAAATAGGAAAAGGAGTACGTCAAGGTTGTATATTGTCACCTTGCTTATTTAACTTATATGCAGAGTACATCATGAGGAACGCTGGGCTGGAAGAAGCACAAGCTGGAATCAAGATTGCTGGGAGAAATATCAATAACCTCTGATATGCAGATGACACTACCCTTATGGCAGAAAGTGAAGAGGAACTCAAAAGTCTCTTAATGAAAGTGAAAGAGGAGAGTGAAAAGGTTGACTTGAAGCTCAACATTCAGAAAACGAAGATCATGGCATCTGGTCCCATCACTTCATGGGAAATAGATGGAAAAACAGTGGAAACAGTGTCAGACTTTATTTTTTTGGGCTCCAAAATCACTGCAGATGCTGATTGCAGCCAGGAAATTAAAAGACGCTTACTCCTTGGAAGGAAAGTTATGACCAACCTTGATAGTATATTAAAAAGCAGAGACATTACTTTGCCAACCAAGGTCCATCTAGTCAAGGCTATGGTTTTTCCCGTGGTCATGTATGGATGTGAGAGTTGGACTGTGAAGAAAGCTGCTCGCCGAAGAATTGATGCTTTTGAACTGTGGTGCTGGAGAAGACTCTTGAGAGTCCCTTATACTGCAAGGAGATCCAACCAGTCCATTCTAAAGGAGATCAATCCTGGATGTTCATTGGAGGGACTGATGCTAAAGCTGAAACTGCAATACTTTGGCCACCTCATGCAACGAGTTGACTCACTGGAAAAGACTCTGATGCTGGGAAAGGCTGGGGGCAGGAGGAGAAGGGGACGACGGAGAATGAGATGGCTGGATGGCATCACCGACTCTGTGGACATGAGTTTGAGTGTACTCCGGGAGTTGGTGATGGACAGGGAGGCCTGGCGTGCTGTGATTCATGGGGTCGCGGAGAGTCGGACACGACTGAGCGACTGAACTCAACTGAACTGAACTGAAGCAGAGAGGCAAATACGAGGAACAGAAAAGATCCTGTGATGCTCCTGACAGATTTCCTGTTTTTGATTCTGGGCCTTTCAGCATGCCTGGATATCATCCTACCCGTGGGGTCTGCAATATGTCTCCAGGAGCATCACTATATTTTTTTTGTTTGCTTAGGTTATGTTTCTAGTACATACTGCAAAGTACTAACTATGACAAGTCTATAATTCTGAACTTTTATCAAAACACTTGATCTTCTTACTCATTAATTCAGTTAATAGAATCTTTATATTCATGAATTACAAAGTTATCGGTGGGCTTCCCAAGTGGCACAGTGGTAAAAAATTTGCCCTAAGGCAGGAGAGGCAGGTTCGGTCCGTGAGTCAGGAAGATCCTCTAGAGCAGGGCAGAGCAACCACTCCATTGTTCTTGACTAGGAAATCCCATGGACAGAGAAACCTTGAAGGCTACAGTCCATGGGGGTCACAAAGAGCTGGACATGACTGAGCAGCTGAGCATACATGCCCTCATGCAAAGTCATCTGTATCCTAGGGCAAATCATTTAATAAGATCCTTAGCTTCTAAAATGGTACAATACAACATAGAGTTATTGTGAGGGTGAAATTATTTAATATAGATATGAAATCTGAATAACAGTACCAGACTCATGTGCTTCTTCAGTCATGTCCAACTTTTTGCAACATCATGGACTGTAGCCTGCCAGGCTCTTCTGTCCATGGGTTTCTCCAGATAAGAATATTGGAGTGGGTTGTCATACCCTCCTCCAAGGGAGGAAGGACCCTCCCTCCTGACCCAGGGATCGAACCCACGTCTCTTTATATCTACATGCATTGGCAGGTAGGTGCTTTACCACTCCCAGGGTGCTACCTGGGAAGCCCACCAGGCACACAAGTGTATTTAAATTTAAATATACCAAGCATACCAAGTATATTTAAATTTAATAATTTTATAATTATTTGCATTAACACAGTTAATGAGGGTCTTTTCATAATCTTTCTATAATAAAAAAGCATATTGGGAATGTTATTTATGTTTTAGCTTAACTCATAAATCCAAAATGGATTTTATTTTATTTTTATTTTTTGGCCACAATGTGTGGCATGCAGGATCTAAGTTCCCTGACCTGGGATCGAATCTATGTCCCCTGCAGTGGAAGCTCAGAGTCTTAACCACTGGACTGCCAGGGAAGTCCTCAAAATGGAGTTTTACTTAGAGTAATACTCAATTGATTAATTCATTCATTCAGGCAACAAGTTATGGATACTTCATATGGTCATGTGTATTGTATAAAAATGACATTACGTTACTGTTTAGAGACAATCTTATTATGTTCAATTTAGGATTTTAATTAATGAGACACTCTCTCAAGTTATGTCTTATCTGGATTAATCATTCTTTGGCTTCAGAGAAAAAAGAACTGATCTTCTTTGAAGATAATTCTGTAATATTTCGCTAGATGTGAATGTTTGTTTACTAAGCAAAAGAGGTACAAAGGTGAGCATATTTTAAGCTTTATAATTACTCAGGTGATTTAATTATTAAGAAGCTAGGCAGAATCCCACTAGGGATGGTTACATCCCTTCATTCTGAGGCTTCTCTAAAAAGAGGGTTCTTTGATGCCGAGGAATACTTGTTCCAACAGGCCCACTGAATATTTGAAGCTTATTCAAAAGGTCACATTTCCAGGCAAGACTTCAGTCATATAGTCCAGATGGGCTAAAATACAAAGGAATGTAAGTACTTCGAAGTTTGAGCTGTTAATACAAGGATTCGTGGACTGACTTCTTAGATGTTGCTTTAACTGAGGAGAGTTCCATTTGGAAATGTTACAAGTAATTCTCAAGAGGGGTTAAAGTGACATGAAGCCACCTCTACCACCAACACACACCAACTTGGCATGGACAAATATCAATGAAAAACTTTTCCCTGAACAGTTTGAAAAGGTACTCTTAGAAACTATTGAAAACATATCACTTAAATCAACACTTGACTCTGTGATTCACTAAGAGATCTGAGAAGGTCAAGCTATTAAACCAAACCTGGGCACTATAACATGACATCAGCAAATTTTATCTCTCATAAATTGCCATCATAACATTTCTTTGGACATTTTCTAGTTTAGGAGTTTCCTAGCCGTCTTCATATCTTAACCTGTGGATCTCAGCTCTGTCAGATAGGAAAATATTTTTATAATGAATATTTTCACTTTCCTGAAATGAAATGAACAGATGACAAAACTACCAATAATGTAATTTTAAGTCAATGTAATATCCTAGCTTTAATAATTTTAAGAAATAAAAGGGAAGTATTTATATTAAAATAATATGCACAACTAGAGTAGAACATAAATGATTCCATCTGATGCCTGTTCTTGACTATCTGGGAAAATATTTAAAAACTGAATAAGACAACCCTGCATTTGCAGGATACTTAGCATTCATTGTTTCCACTCACTAACTGTCTCAGAACACTCATCACAGATATAACCAAAAAAGTCTTCCATAAAAGTCTAAAGCTTCCCCTAGTAGCAGAGCTATCTCATTGTTCTAACCATTACCATTGCCATTTCTAAAAGAAAATTAAACCACAATTCCAATGATATTCATTAGTCCCTAATAAAACAATTTTACTTATCAATATTTATTATGTGCATTGTTAACTAATACCATATAACTATCTTTTAAAATCTTATTGGTAATTCCTAGCACTCCGAACTGCAGAGACAGTGATATCTAAAGAATTATTCATTTGTCATTTTTTATTTGAAAAATTGACACTGGTTTCAGGCACAGAAACAATGTAATGTAAGTACTGTTTTTTTAGGAAATGCTGGAGTCTGTCAAGGTTGTATATTGTCACCCTGCTTATTTAACTTATATGCAGAGTACATCATGAGGAATGCTGGGCTGGAAGAAGCACAAGCTGGAATCAAGATTGCCAGGAGAAATATCAATAACCTCAGATATGCAGATGATACCACCCTTATGGCAGAATGTGAAGAGGAACAAAAAACTCTCTTGATGAAAGTGAAAGAGGAGAGTGAAAAGGTTGGCTTGAAGCTCAACATTCAGAAAACGAAGATCATGGCATCTGGTCCCATCACTTCATGGGAAATAGATGTGGAAACAGTGTCAGTCTTTATTTTGGAGGGCTCCAAAATCACTGCAGATGCTGACTGCAGCCATGAAATTAAAAGACGCTTACTCCTTGGAAGGAAAGTTATGACCAACCTTGATAGTATATTAAAAAGCAGAGACATTACTTTGCCAACAAAGGTCCGTCTAGTCAAGGCTATGGTTTTTCCAGTGGTCATGTATGGATGTGAGAATTGAACTGTGGTGCTGGAGAAGACTCTTGAGAGTCCCTTGGACTGCAAGGAGATCCAACCAGTCCATTCTAAAGGAGATCAATCCTGGGTGTTCATTGGAAGGACTGATGCTAAAGCTGAAACTCCAATATTTTGGCCACCTCATGCGAAGAGTTGACTCACTGGAAAAGACTCTGAGGCTGGGAGGGATTGGGGGCGGGAGGAGAAGGGGACAACAGAGAATGAGATGGCTGGATGGCATCACCGACTCTGTGGACATGAGTTTGAGTGAACTCCGGGAGTTGGTGATGGACAGGGAGGCCTGGCGTGCTGTGACTCATGGGGTCGCAGAGAGTCGGACACGACTGAACGACTGCACTGATGTGTATTTAGTTTTGGCCGCACCGGGTCTTCGTTGCTGCGCACAGGGTTCTCTGGCTGTGGTGAGCGGATGCTACTCTGCAGTTGCAGAGCGCAGGCTTCTCATTGTGGTGGCTTCTCTTCTTGTGGATCACCGCCTCTAGCGTGGGCACGCTCAGTGGTTGGGGTGCCCGGGCTTAGTTGCTCCACAGCGCGTGGAATCTTCCCGAACCAGGTATCGAACATATGTCTCCTGCACTGGCAGGCAGATTCTCGACCATGGGACCACAGGGGAAGTCTCCACCTATGTTTTTAACTATTTATTCTTTTTCTTGTGGCAGCACAATGAATATTTTGGTCCTTGGAGTCAACAAAAAGACCCAACCATCAGAAGAGATATAACAACTGACTTCAATCATACAGCCATAAATGTTTGAATAGAAATTATAAGGAATCTGCATGTGTGTGTGTATATACATATATATACACCCAGATTCTTCATAATTTTATATATAAAATTCACATATTATAATTTTTCATATATATTTTATAAATATATATTTATAAATTTTTCATATAATTTTATAAATTAGAGTTTAGTTAAAGTCAAAGATTAAGAAGGCCCTAGACAATTGTTTCTATCAGTCAACCAACAAGATAGCCCAATTAAACAACGAAAGGAAGCATAGACAGGCAGTACAATTATTGTTTAAGCATTAATTTTGAACGTAGGCTGCCTATCTCTTAGCTGTGCTGTGCTGTGCTTTGCTGGCTGGCTGTGCTTAGTCACTCAGTTGTATCTGACTCTTTGCGACCCCATGGACCCGCCAGGCTCCTTTGTCCATGTGGAATCTGCCAGCAAGAACATTGGAGTGGCTTTCCATGCACTCCCCCAGGGGATCTTCTTAACCCAGAGATCGAACCCAGGTTTTCCGCATTGCAGACAGATTCTTTACTGTCTGAGCCACCAGGGAAGCACCTTAGCTGTGCTAACATGGGTTAAATATGAAGCTAGCTGAGTTGTTTTTTTTTTTTTTTATAAAATGGTGCAATAATAGTATCTTCCTTGTAAATGATGTAGAATTTTAAGGGGATTCACATGTAAAGAACTCAGATGGTGCCTAACACAGGACACACACTCAGTAAATATTCCTTATATTATCGGTTGGCTCTTCAGTTCCAGCAGTTTTTATTTCTAGGTAAACTCCTGAGTGAAAAAAGGGCTAAGGCCTGAATAGGATACCACTTAAGTCATTTTGTGACCACACTGGTTGAAGTACCATATGATTGTATAAACTGACTATTTCAGATTTGGATCAACATGGCATGTAAGCATAAAACAAAGTAAAGAGAATCTGAAAAGTAGTCTGTTGGCGAATCTATTTTTCAGAAAGATTCAGGGGGTTCCTCTAGTGATTTTTGATAGGAGTAAAGTCTAATGGGATTATTTCTAAGTTGGTCCTAAGAAAGGGACACAGACTAAATTTATGGTCCGTTGGGTAGTGCTGGTCTCTGATATCATGTGGTAAAAATAGCTCACCCACCCAAGATTTTAACACCTATAACCTTAGTTTCCTTACCTCAGATCCTGTGTACCAAGTAGGTATTTGGAAAACATGTGCCACTTGTAAAACATGTTCCTGCAAATTAATTATTATAAAACAAGGTCATATAATAAAAGATGAACAATTTTAAGTTTCAGCTAAGTTAAAGCATGTAGTTCTTTATTGCTTTGTACTTTAATGGTGTGAATTTTATGGATTTTACTTGGAGAAATTATTTATTGTTGGTCATGGAATTATTTGAAGTCAATATAAAAATAAGCAACAAAAGTATTTTACTTTTCAACTTGAACAAAATGAGTTTAATTTGCATGTGACCAAAGTTCTGAAGACTACATTGCATGCAGCAGCTTTGCCTGACTTCAAAGACACTCTGAAGATCAAAACAAAATCAAGTTCTGAGGAGTGATTCTTTTATTCTCCTTCCTGACAAGCGTGATTTTGTTTTCTTTGTTGGCGTTGGTCATTTCAAGGCAATGTTAGAGTCTGTGGATGCTGCCGATGTTTGAGTGACTCCATCTTAACCTCAGAGGTAAGAGGGGCAGTTAATGAAAACATGGAAGTCTGACATCTGAAGAAGAGACTGCGATTGGAATCTGGGAAAACGTGAAGCTGAGACCTTTGTACTATTTCAGTCTCCCTCTTGCACAGAAGTGCAAGTGCTCTCACTAGATTGGATTTATGTTGTGACATTTCCCCTTCCCTTTCAATTTTTTTGTATGTGATCATACAACATGAAGAGCATTGACTGTCCCTGTTAAGCCTGCCTGAACCAAAGGACGGTGACCTTTTCCGCGTTCTGTCATCGGCTGGGTGCGTTTGTCCTAGTCTTCTTCCTTTGTTTTCTCAGGGAAGGAAATTCAGAGCCAATCAAACTGTAAAATTCTGAGTGGGTTAAAACCAGGCCAGGGCTACTTAAGTAGTGCTAACATTTTTGGAGATCATTTTTGTGACAGAGATTGAAAGGAGTATAGAAAATAGCACAACAGGATTCAATTCACGTGACAAAAGAAAATTGTACAAAGTTTAATCCATTCCCATTACCGTCTCAAGATTGTAATCTCCTTGGATGCTGACCCTAGGGAAGATATTTCTTTCCTACAATATGCTTCATCAAGTTGCTTTAGAAGTAGTGCTGTCGGCTGGAGGGAGGTGGCACGAGCTATATAACACACAATTTAAGATAATGGCCTTTGAAAAGGAGAAATTAATAAAAACAGACGAGGCCAACAAAGCTTCAATCATCTAGAAGGTAGTTTCAATCACCACTGACATTAAACAATATCACTCCCACTGAGTCTACACCATGTTTATTATCATTTAATTTCTTGCCCAAATTGTTGCTTTCTTATCGTGATGTTGCAGGGATTGCAAGCTCTGTTATGACTACAATTGGTAAAAAAAAAAAAAAAAAAAAAATTGCATTCATCTGAGTAACAAGATACAGAGACTGAGCTCTCTATCTTAACCTTTTGTGGCTTTAAATATTCCACTGAAAACATTAGCAAAAATGGAAGCTATAACATTTCCATAATTATCACAGCACTGTCTTTGTTCTTATAATGATAGAATCCATACTTTCAATTTGGTGTGCTTAATAATAGCAGCTGTCTTGTCTACTCAACTGTGGGGTTTTAGGGCTCCCATAATTATTCATTTTCACTCATTTGACAGTGGGTGTTTCCTTGAAATATTTCAGGCCACATCAGAAGACACAATTTTAAAATCCTTTTAAGCATCCTGCTATACACAACAATATTGAATTATGCATTAATAAACCAAATTTAATTGACTTGGAGGCACATAAGTCCTTATTAATATATCTCAGTACTAAAAAGTGATTGCTACAAATCGTCAGCCAAATACAAATGCAGGCATGATTGTACTTTCAATATATGAAGATCCTCTGTCTCTTGGTCCTTAAAATCACATTTCACTTGTTTTCACCTTCTCCCTTGCTCTCGGCTTCCTCATGTTCTTGCTTCGGGTTTTCCTTCTCCTCCTCTTATTTGTAAAAATATTTTATTTTGAAATAGTTTTAGCACACTGTTGTTGGTAGTAGTACACATATGCATGTATGTTATAATCTCTCACTATGAAACATTTATACTGGATAATAATGGGAAATAATTGAACTGGTTCACTCCCAATATTCATATTTTATTTATTACTGTAATTAGCTTGATGCATATCAGAAAGATGGAGGGCCATTTTTCACTTTCTATGGGTAGGTTTCTGTTTGAGTTTTTCCCCTTTCAACTACCCATTAATAAGTTTTAGTAAATGATAAGAGCAGGGCTAGGTGAAAGGCAGACTGTCTGTACATGCAACAGTGTGCTTTATCATGATGGGTGAAAATTATATGCTTCTGAGTGTGTTTATATGTGCCTAGAAGAGAGGTTCAAAAGATGAGGAAGGTAGTTTTATGAGTATGCCGTGGAGATGCTAAAGAGGATAATTGAGGGAGACAGGTTTTTATGAGAGATTAGGGCAGAGACAGAGGGTGTGTGTATGGGGGGTTGGGGTGGGGGTAGGGACAGTGTGTAAGCACTTATAGAATGCTCTCAGGGCACTGATGCTGGAATCTGTAGACCCTTAATACCCGTTCATGTAAAAGCACATGTTCTAGGATAGTACAGAGGTAAGTTCTTACATTATGCATATAGCACTCATATTTAATCTAAACAATTCACCCTAATATTTTTTTAAAAAACAAAGCACTGTACATTGTATTCAATTATAAAATTAATGCACACCTTAATTGTATAATTGAAAATGACTAAAATAAAGTGTATTAAATTTTGAAAGTCCTTGCCACTATAAATGGTTGCACATGGATATCACCAGATGGTCAACACCAAAATCAGATTGATTATATTCTTTGCAGCCAAAGATGGAGACGCTCCATACAGTCAGCAAAAACAAGACCAGGAGCTAGCTGACTGTGGCTCAGATCATGAACTCCTTATTGCCAAATTCAGACTTAAATTGAAGAAAGTAGGGAAAACCAGTAGACCATTCGGGTATGACCTATATCAAATCCCTTATGATTATACAGTGGAAGTGAGAAATAGATTTAAGGGACTAGATCTGATAGACAAAGTGCCTGATGAACTATGGACGGAGGTTCATGACATTGTACAGAGGACAGGGATCAAGACCATCCCCATGGAAAAGAAATGCACCAAAGCAAAATGGCTGTCTGAGGAGGCCTTACAAATAGCTGTGAAAAGCAGAGAAGCGAAAAGCAAAGGAGAAAAGGAAAGATATAAGCATCTGAATGCAGAGATCCAAAGAATAGCAAGGAGAGATAAGAAAGCCTTCCTCAGCGATCAATGCAAAGAAATAGAGGAAAACAACAGAATGGGAAATATAAGAGATCTCTTCAAGAAAATTAGAGATGCCAAGGGAGCATTTCAAGCAAAGATGGGCTCGATAAAGGACAGAAATGGTATGGACCTAACAGATATAAAGAAGAGGTGGCAAGAATACACAGAAGAACTGTACAAAAAAGATCTTAATGACCCAGATAACCACGATGGTGTGATCACTCACCTAGAACCAGATATCCTGGGATGTGAAGTCAAATGGGCCTTAGAAAGCATCACTACGAACAAAGCTAGTGGAGGTGATGGAATTCCAGTTGAGCTATTTCAAATCCTGAAAGATGATACTGTGAAAGTGCTACACTCAATATGCCAGCAAATTTGGAAAACTCAGCAGTGACCACAGGACTGGAAAAGGTCAGTTTTCATTCTAGTCCCAAAGAAAGGCAATGCAAAAGAATGCTCAAACTACTGCACAATTGCACTCGTCTCACAACCTAATAAAGTAATGTTCAAAATTCTCCAAGCCAGGCTTCAGCAATACATGAATGGTGAACTTCCAGATGTTCAAGCCAGTTTTAGAACAGGCAGAGGAACCAGAAATCAAATTGCCAACATCTGCTGGATCATGGAAAAAGCAAGGGAGTTCCAGAAAAACATCTATTTCTGCTTTATTGACTATGCCAAAGCCTTTGACTGTGTGGATCACAATCAACTGTGGAACATTCTGAAAGAGATGGGAATACCAGACCACCTGACCTGCCTCCTGAGAAACCTGTATGCAGGTCAGGAAGCAACAGTTAGAACTGGACATGGAACAACAGACTGGTTCCAAATAGGAAAAGGAGTACATCAAGGTTGTGCATTGTCACCCTGCTTATTTAACTTATATGCAGAGTACATCATGAGAAAGGCTGGGCTGGGAGAAGCACAAGCTGGAGTCAAGATTGCCGGGAGAAATATCAATAACCTCAGATATGCAGATGATACCACTCTTATGGCAGAAAGTGAAGAGGAACTACAAAGCCTCTTGATGAAAGTGAAAGAGGAGAGTTAAAAGGTTGACTTGAAGCTGAACATTCAGAAAACGAAGATCATGGCATCTGGTCCCATCACTTCATGGGAAATAGATGGGGAAACAGTGGAAACAGTGTCAGACTTTATTTTTCTGGGCTCCAAAATCACTGTAGATGGTGATTGCAGCCATGAAATTAAAAGACGCTTACTCTTTGGAAGGAAAGTTATGACCAACCTAGATAGAATATTAAAAAGCAGAGACATTACTTTGCCAACAAAGGTCTGTCTAGTCAAGGCTATGGTTTTTCCCGTGGTCATGTATGGATGTGAGAGTTGGACTGTGAAGAAAGCTGATCGCCGAAGAATTGATGCTTTTGAACTGAGGTGCTGGAGAAGAGTCTTGAGAGTCCCTTGGACTGCAAGGAGATCCAACCAGTCCATCCTAAAAGGAGATCAGTCCTGGGTTTCTTCCTAAGGACTGATGCTGAAGCTGAAACTCCAGTACTTTGGTCACCTCATGCGAAGAGTTGACTCATTGGAAAAGACCCTGATGCTGGGAGGGATAGGGGCAGGAGGAGAAGGGGACGACAGAGGGTGAGATGGCTGGATGGTATCATTGACTTGATGCTCGTGAGTTTGGGTAAACTCTGGGAGTTGTTGATGGACAGGGAGGCCTGGCATGCTGCGATTCATGGGGTCGCAAAGAGTTAGACATGACTGAGAGACTGAACTGAACTGAATTTCCACTATAAATAATTTTGAGAATTTAAGAATGATCTATCATAGATAACCACTCTGGACAATTTAATGAATTTTATTTTTTAAATTTTATTCATTTTTTTCCCTAAATTTTATGAAACAATGCTTCTAAATCCTGTTTTGTTGTAGTTTTGCTCATTTTTCTCTTTAGTCCATTGATTTTCACATCCAATTATGAAACTGGGGCTCCAGGCAGCTCATAGAAAATACCATATGTTTTTCTAAATCATACAAATGTATTTCAGGAAATGCTTTTACCGGGCAGAGGCAATCATGTAGATATAACCACTAGAAAGCATGAAAGATTCAGTTCCAAAGATGGAAAGTTTCTACTGACTCTCAAGTACATGCACTGTTTTGTTCCTTACTAAATGACAGGTATCGTTTTATAATTCAATGTAACAACTCTTGCTGCCATATATAATCTGTCTTCTCATCTATGCCATTTTAATTTATAGCCACAGCATTTCTTTTTTCAGAATATCTATATCCATATTTCTCAGAAATTATCAACCTTTACTCAAAATACTAACAATAAATAAGTTGATCTATGAAGAGGTGTACTAGTGTTTTCCAGAGAAACAGAACCAATAGGGGATAGATAGATAGAAAAAGCCTTATTATAAGGAGTTGGCTCACTCAGTTAGAGAGGCTAAAAAGTCCCATGATCTGCCCTCTGCAAATTGGAGGCCCAAGATAGACAAAGGTGTGGTTTTTATCCAAGGCCAAAGGGTTGACAACCAGGGATTCAATGGTCTAAGTCCTAGGCTGCATCTGACGACTTAAGAAACAGGAGAGCCAATGTCTGAGGACAGGAGAAGATGGATATCCCAGAATTGACAGAGACCAAATTTTCCCTTTCTCCAGCCTTATGTGCTATCCAGGCCCTCAATCTACCAAACCAAATGCTAATCTCGCCTGGAAACACCCTTGCAGTCATACCCAGAAATAATATCTCACCAGCTATCTGGGTATCTCTTAGCCCGGTCAAGGTGACACATAAAATTAACCATCACAGAGGTTTAGTATTAAACACTATCCAGAGAAACTGAAGTATTGTGATAGACTGTTGAAAGATGTCAAGAGTTTTCTGATTATTCCAAGAACAGACTGGTCAGGACATTAGTCATGATACTACTCCACAGCAGTAACATTAAAACATTTAAGAAGTATCAGTTATCTAGATATACTTCTTGTTGGCTGTGTCCTCAGAGAGTCAAGACTTACTTTCCCTGGATATTAGAACTAGAGTAAGAATCACGAACCAGGCTCAGGCCTACTTGTTGCTTCAAGGCATTCCATTGGACATCTCAGTAGTCTGAGAGCAGTTGCAATGCATAAACAGGACTCAGATGGTAAAGATTCTGCCTGCAATGTGGGAGACCCAAGTTTGATCCCTGAGTTGGTAAGATCCCCCAAAGAAAGGAATGGCAACCCACTCCAATATTCTTGCCTGGAGAATCCAATGGACAGAGGAGCCTGGAGAGTTACAGTCCATGGAGTCGCCGAGAGTCGGACATGATGGAGCAACTGAGTGGCTGAGCACAGCACATGTAGTGCATAAACATGTCCATATAAACTTATCTAAAAATAAATGTGAACTATGCGGCTTTTATTCGGGAGAAATGAGCATATTATGAAATTACGCCAAGTAAAGCAAGGTGTTACAGGTCTTAAAGTCTAGAAACCTCTGGCTTTAGCTGGTAAACTATACTGTCACCCCAAGATGTGTGTGTGTGTGTGTTAGTTGCTTAGTCGTGTCTGACTCTTTGCAATCCCATAGACCGCAGCCCACCAGGCCCCTCTGTCCATGGGATTCTCCAGGCAAGAACACTGGAGTAGGTTGCCATTTAGGCATATACATAAAATAAAATTTAAAAATTAAAAGATAAGGAAAAAATAAAATGAAGCAATTTATATAGCTCAGTAATTCTCTCAGGTCAAAAAGTATAACAATTTACTGCAAACCTGTGGCTCTCTTAATCCGAAAACCTCAAGAACATTTCTATAAACCAGTGGTTCAAGATATTAATTTTAGTTTCAGTTCAGTTCAGTTCAGTCGCTCAGTCGTGTCTGACTCTTTGCGACCCCATGAATCACAGCACGCCAAGCCTCCCTGTCCATCACCAAGTCCCAGAGTTCACTCAAACTCATGTCCATCGAGTCGGTGATGCCATCCAGCCATCTCATTCTCTGTCGTCCCCTTCTCCTCCCACCCCCAATCCTTCCCAGCATCAGAGTCTTTTCCAGTGAGTCAACTTGTCTTAATAATTATCTATTTAGTATTTAAGATGTGCCAAGAACCATGTGAGATGCTGCAGCTAAAATATTGAATAAGAGCATGCAGGTCTGTGGAGTTTAACATCCAGCAGGTAAGCAATATCATTAAACACACAATTACAACTAAAGGTGTTTGTAGTTATGAAGAGATGCTGGATTAAGTGGACAAACAGCACACTGTTTGTAATTGGGGCTTTAGGAAAAGCTTCCCAGGATAAATTACAGCTAAGCTGTGACCCAGACTATAGGTAAGGTTTATCCCATTAAAGCTGGAATGGCAATAATAAGAAAGGGGAACAAAACAAAAAAATTTAAGGAAAATAAAACAAAATACAGGTAAAAAGAACAGCATGCGTAAAAGCTGTGGAGATGAGAGATGTGAGTCTATGACCCACATTGTAAGGTCTGGGAAGGCAAGAGATGAGTCTGAAGAGCCAATGTGGTCTTATTTTCCATGTAAGCTGTGGGAAGTTAGTCGGAGGTTGAAAAATATTTGAATACATTTAGCAATTATGGGTCATTCCCACAGGAGCTCTCAGAGCCTTTACTATGCTAGTATTTACGACGTAAATCTCCAATGTTTAGAACTTCTGAATTGAGTTATTGTCTCACTACAGTGTTTTTGTTTTTTTTTAAACTGTCTATAGGAAGTTGAAGCTATGACCACTTCACCATTTCTCTCTAAAGTGAAGTGAAAGTCACTCAGTCCTTATCCACTCTTTGCGACCCCATGGAATTCTCCAGGCCATAATACAGGGGTGAGTAGCCTTTCCCTTCTGCAGGGCATCTTCCCAACCCAGGGATCGAACCAGGGTTTCCTGCATTGCAGGTGGATTCTTTAAAACTGAGCTATCTTAACTGGGAGAACAAAAAAAGGTATAAGAAGATGAGCTCAAATGGGGTGTAGGCAGCAGTGTATGATTTCTTGGTACATTTCCACTGCCGTGTACCTAGAGTACTTTATCTACTGTGGAATCCTGACTAATTCCAAAAACTTAATTTTTTTAGTGAGTTATAGGTATGCATATTCACCTCCATGCAAAGCTCAGAGTAGATGGGACTCATCTACCACCCAAAATATTTTTTCCTTACTCCTGAAGGAGTGTTTTCCTATACTAGGTGCACATTTTTAAAGGCACTGATATATTCTACTACTCCAGAAGCTTATTTTATTTGGCAGCCATAGCCACCCCACCGCAAAATGAATGAATGAGTAAATAAATATATAAATAAGTAAGAATACAGGCAGCATGTTCCAAGAACTGTACATCTTCTTGATGGAAAATCAATATACAGTGGGTCTGGAAACTGAGACTGTTGAGCTAAGTTTTTGTTTTCTTTCCAGATAATTCCAGTTTCTGCTGTCATCAGGACTGTAAAAAGAGGGCTTTCCTGCATTCCCATTTCATAAAACCCTTTACGGATCATAAGAAGCTATTTGCAATTACATTAATTCAAATTCTAAATTCTGCCTAAATGAAGTTGACAGACTGCAGACAGCTAAGTGATGGGAATGGGTACAAATAAATTCTGTGAATGATAATTGTTTATTGATCTGCAAAGTGCATTTGATTTGGATCAGTACTAGAACAAAGGCATGAATGTGGCAAAAGCTCATACAATCATGTTGAAGACATGGACAAGAACATCTTCCTAGCATGGACAGAGCTGAAATGTTCCTGTGAGAAGAGTAAGAATTCCTTCTGTTTAAAGCTTAGTGGTTTATGTTTCCATACCCAAATCCTAGT